>NW_025336059.1:3495306-3786775 GCF_004798865.1 Varanus komodoensis
GCATAGGATTGTGCCACAAAGATGGCATCGGCACACAACAATCAGGGATTTCCAGAGGGCTTGCCAAGCTAATGGCAAGCCCTCTCTACCATTGCCAATGGGTCCTAACTGCCGGTTGTCAAGAACAGCAGTAGAATGAGCCTCACTGGGAACCAAGCCTAGAAGGGCATTTGCACCTGACTTGGGCCTCTCCAGGTGAGCTTGAGGAAAAAGTGAGTGAGGCTATGAAGAAGAGGGGTGGAAGTATAACTTGGTGACAGATCACATACATTCCATGTTCAGTCCCTGGCAACTTTAGTGACCAGTCCAGGTAGCAAATGATGGGAAAGACATTTTATTTTTGAGATCCTGAAGATTCCAGCCTTCTCTAGCCCGGAAATCTTTTGGACTACTAGCATTCCTAAGCATTGACCATCTGGAAGACTGATGTAGACCATATTGGTCCAGATGAACAAATGCTCTGACCTGCTTGAAAGCAGCTCCCAGGTTCAATGTTGATTGAAAAAAGCATACCAAAATGCTAATTTTTGTGAAAATCTGGTGGGAAACTTGTCAAAAGGAAATCTGGAAGGAACAGGAATGAGGCAGGCATGGTAGGGGGAATTAGAATAGAGCAAGAACAAAGCAAGAACTGTGGGGAGATGGCAAAAAGATGCTACAGCTTCTGCACAAGAAAACTATTGTTCAACCTGATGGTCAAAGTATGGTAGAGCTTTCCTGACCAGTATAATTCTATTATTCTGAGAAAAACAGGGGAAGTCCCTAGTATGTACACTCCAATCCAAGGACCTCTTATTGCTGTTCATTTAAAGACATAAAAATCTGTTCCTTGCTGGATCTCCAATAAGGGCTCTAAATCCCAACTTTTACTGCAGAAGGATACCACATGAAGTCTAGTTCATTACTAAGTCCATAACCTGTGTCATTCCTCAGCCTTAGAAAGTGTCATTCTCCTCCACTATTGTAATAGCCTGACTGATAAGCAATGAAAAGGGGCCTATATTAAAAGCTGTTAAACTGGCATGAGACAAAAGAGCAGAGAAGCTGAGATAAACCATCTCACCACAGCATTATCTTACAGGAAGAACTAGATCTAGGATCACATCTTAGCTTGCCCATCAGGGCTTATCAAGATATGGACAAATATCTGTCAGTCATGGCTTCAGTTGTGGAATCTGTAAAATTGGAATTGAAACTACATGGCTGGAAGAATAAATGTGTTACCTTCAATGAATGATTAGCAGCCGACATAGAAGAATTACAACTGGCACCTTGAGAGATGGCCTTCAAGAAGAAGAGGAGGACAGTAGCCCAAATGTAAGAACATGGAGAGATATAACCATTTTTTCTGATGGCCACTGTTTTTGGCACAGAACACCTAACTAAAATATTGTTACTTTGATAAAAACTAATTACAAAAGTCAGCAGCATAGCTTACCTATATTAACACTATACCTTATTTCTTCTCTCTGAAAATAAATAATTATTCTAAAAGTGAGGCTAAAACAGAATTTATTAGACTAGGGTTTATTAATGTTTTAATCCTACTGGCAGGGGTCCTCGGCTTGTAATACTAAAGTGCAACTTCCTCTATCGTTATATATTCATGCCAGAAAATGCTACTTGCTTCAACACAGTTGTTGAAACCACAAGTGTCCTGATCCAGGATGCAATTCTGATAGGTGTAAAACTTGCAGCTGTAATGTGGTACGGAATGGTGTGCTGTGGAGCAGAGCACTGTAAAGACTGGGAACAGATGATCTTTGGCCCCTTAACTCGGAAACCACCATCATTTAAAATTGAGAAGAGGTTGATATTTTTGGCTGTAAACTCCACTCAAGGTTGAAGAAATCAGAATTTCCTGAAAATCCAAAAACATGATGCTGGCAGCAAAGAACTCCACACTGAGTGCCAAAGCAGCTTCAAAGACCAGACACATATTAGCAAGATTGTTTGGCATTTTGTACCTGCTGCTGGTTCTGTACCACGTGTGTTGAATCTACTGGTCCATTTGGGCTAGCCTCAGTCCACACAGCAACTGGCATATTCTCAGTGTAGGTGAATTACAGCTATTGGCCATATTTTCAGTGTGCCTGACACCATACATCTGGAACAGTCCTCTGAATCTTTTCTGACATTTTTCTGCCTCTGCCTGGAGTTGGCACTTACCGTTTTGATGCTGGCTGAGAAAATGTTGATTCTAGCTTCTAGGAAATAGGAATAGTTTCTTCTTTCCTAGGTCTGCCTCCAGCCAAATAAACCATTTTCTGAAGTTCTGAGATTGCTCACAGAAATGGACAGCAAATGAAAGAAGCTCTAAAACCTTGAAATGCTGCTGCTTGATCCTGAATTGCTGCTCGATCCTGAATTGCTGCTCAAATTCATTTTCTTTTCTTGCTATCTTTTCTCTCACTCCACTTTTCTTTTCTCTTTCTGCTTTTTCCCAGTACTGCTTCTAGGGCTCTTAATGGATTGGCAAAGGTCTTGAGGGACTGTCAAAGTGACATGGAAACGCTTGTAAAAAAAAAAAAAATCCCCTCTTGGAAAGAGCTTGATCATGGAGCAATGGCACAAAGGAGATCATGCTGTGCACACGCCACAGGCAGCTTCTGGCCAGGGCAAAACAGCAGTGCAAACAGACCTCATTAAAATTAATTCCTTTTTTTTTTTCATTTTAATTTGAAAAGAATGACTGTAGCAATCTCATCTTGGTTCACATGGGTAGAAAGCACATTCTGATTGTGGAGTGTGTATTCCAGTGATTTTTAAATTTTGTTTACTTGGATGTTTAAACAATGAGGACATAATAAAAGTATAGAGATTTGACCTGGCAGTGAAATTGTTACAGCTGCACCTCTGTGGGAAGGTTATTCTATGAACAGGTGCCATAACAGAGAAGTACCTTGAGAAGAGCCTCCCCTGTAGAGCCGAGGCACAGGCGCTTGGGGTAGGGAGAAACATTTATTCAGTAATAAATGCACTATGACTACCATGTATATGGCATGGAATTCACATCACCGAGTTTAAGCTGCTCGTGGTGAGTACAATATGACTGGTATAGCAAACTCGCCTTTTGGTTACACAAAATATCTTTTCCCAGTCATATTGTGGGAAGCATATGTGATAGTAGACCGAAGAACTCTGATTAATGGCCTTTGATAGGTGGCAGAAATTCCAAACCACTAGAAATGATGTCACATCCTATCTGCCTTGCTGAAAGGAAGCCTTCAATGACACTGCCAAATTTTGGTCTATGAAATTTTTGGATGAGGGAAAGGTATGCTTGAGGCAAAAACAATTCATGAAAATTTTCCCATTCTTAACTTTTTTCAGTTTGTGCCACCTTGTTCAGACTTCACAAATGCTTTTGATCCAGTGTACAAGTGTGCATTCTGGGATCACACAGGTATTATAATAATGCCATGTCAAGCCTTTCTATACTAGCCTGTAATTTGCTATCAGTCTGCTGTTTTACATTCTGTGACAGAATCTAGACATGAGCACCACCATGGAGTGTTTTGTTTCCTGCACTTCTGCAGAAAAACTTAATTTCTAGCTAAAACTGTATAACATCCAAGTGGGAGAGTGGTATAACAGAACAGTGAAAATATATAGCAGGAAATCATCCTTACTATTACTTTCATTAAATATTGTATTTTCCCTGCTGCACAATATTTATTTATTTATTTATTTATTTAGAAAATTTCTATACCGCCTCATTCACCAAAGCCTCGGGGCGGCTCACAAAACATCAATTAAAATATAATACACTAAAAATATAAAACGAATTAATATAATATATTTCACTGAAAGTAATGGTTAGACATAGATGGGAAACTGAAGGGTCACAACATTGTCTAAAAACCCATAGACATCTCTGAATTGAGAATGATGAGCATACAATTCATGTAGAAAAGTCCATTCTTACAGTGTCTATCAGATTTGGCTTAGTGACACTACAAAGCCAAACCACAGTGAAGACAATGTTTCCAGCCTTCACTCTGAACTGATGTTTTTGTTCCCCGTTTTGACACCCTTTTCAATGAGTAAATGAGCATATCTGTGTGCATTTTGCAAAGGCCAAGTTTTATGTGAAATGTACCACACATTTCAGCTCGGTCTTATTCTTAAATTTGACTAGAAAAGAGAAAGTCTGAGGTTTAGAGCTGGCTGAGAAGAGGCTTCTAGCTGGCAGAAGCAGCTTCTAAGATACTGGAATGTGGGTTTTTAATTCTCCCTTTTAAGTGAGTATTAGACAAATTTATGAAGGATGGGTCTATTAATGTTATTAGCTATAGAAAGATTATGCTTGGCACTCCGTGTTTAAGAACATAAGAGGAAGTTTGATTGGACCAAAGGCCTCTCCAGTTCAGCATTCGATTTCCCACAGCTGACAACCAGATACCACTGAGGAGCACACAAACAGGACATGAGTTTCGCTTCTGTTGTTGTTTCGGTATTCCATGCATACTCACTCTGGATCTGGAGAATGCATATATATCCATTATGACTGGATCTGGAGATTGCATATATATCCACTGACAGATGACTTCTTCATTACTAATTAACTACTATTATAATTTCCATGCCCCTCTTCAATCAAAAAAGGTTTCCACTAAAGCAACTTAGAAACTGGTGTTATCTTCTTTGTCTTCTAAAGCCATCTATACTAATGGACATCACTGTATCTTGTGGCAACAAATTCCTCAGATTAATTATGTGAATTTTCCCCAACCTGATGCCCTCCAGATATGCTGGAATGCATCTTCCAGTCTGCCTGAGAAATGCTAGAATTTGTAGTTCAGCACATCTGAGACAGCACTGATTGGGTAACACTGGCATATGTGCTAAAATGTACTTTCATTTATTTGTCCCAAATCATTGGTCAATCACTGTTTCATTAAATAACCAGATGACTATAATTTCTACTATTATGAGAAAGGGAAAGAAAGGTCTGCCAACTTTCTATATACCATGCTTATTTTTTAAAGTAGCAGTCTTGATGCATTCCATTTCAGTGTTGCCTCCTCATTTAAAATGTGTGCATTTCTTGCTTATACATCCTTCCCCCTTGGAATTATGAATTTAAATATTTTTAACCTAATAGTCTTGTTTTGCTCAATTATACACAAGAATACAATGAAAAGGTGCAATGCATTATGCCCCTATCCCAGAAGGAGAGGGAATTTTGAGAAAGGAACATTAAGAAAAAAAAGTTTTTGCTCTGCCAAAAATGTAAGGCTGAGTCCATTGTATTCAGTGGGTCTTACTTCAGATTGGACATCTAGAAGATTGCACTGTAAGCAATAAAAATTATGAAATAATTGTGTTTTGGGGGCAATAGCAAAAAGCTATTTAAAAGGGGGGGGTTGCAGTAATGAAGGAGGATGGGTGAAAGAGGCTACACAAGACTTCTGCCTTCAGATCTTGCATCTCTCTTTAAAGCAAGGAGACTGAAAGAAAGCCTGGCCTATCATTCTTTAGCACAGAAATGCTTCAGAGTATTGAGTAGATGGAAATAAGGAAGAAAGGGGACTATTGTGTATGTGTTCTTTTCAAATGACTTTAACAAACCTTTGATTTTTTTTAAAGCAGTCTGTGGCTCAAAAATCTGATATTCCTTTACACTTCCCCACTCAAACAACAGTAGTTTACTCCAGTAGTAACTTTCTCAACCCAATATTTCTCTCTCTTGCCCTTTCAATGCAGCAGTCAGTAAAGTGTTGCAGAGATTAAGTTTGCAGGTTGAGGTTGTTCCTCTTGGAAAGTGCAGGAACAAAATTCATCTAGGGCAAGATCAAGAAACTGATTGTTCCAGCCAATGCATTCCAGATGCTAAGGTGTTGCCCATGAGCATGCTGGACCAAGCAAAGTCCCTCTGAATCAGAGAGCGACCTCTTTCAGCTTAAAGGCCCCATTTCATTTTGGAGAAGCTCATGTGGCTGCATTCCAGTAATAAGTAGAACCAAAGGCAAAAGGAGCAAAGAAAAACAAACAAACAACCTCCAAATACCAGCACACCAACATAAAAGAGAAAAGTTTTAGAATGGAGTGAGAGAACTGCACAGATGCTGAGGAACTGCTAAATTAATAGTGGTTGGGAGAAAGCGCATGGGACCAGAGGAAAGGCCTTCTGAGGGAGCCTGGAGAGCCAAATTGGGATACCTAGATGACAAGATTTGACCCTGAGCCTGAGGTTCTGTATCCCTGCTTTACATCCACCCAGCAGTCTCAAATGATTTGGAAGGGAGCCCTCATGAGTTTTCAAACAGCTATTTCTGCTGTTTATTCCCGCAAACTCAAAACCTAAATGATCCATATGTCTCCAGAACAGAATTAATTCTTCAGGAAAAGTATCCTGACTTTTTTCCAGCGAATATCACCTCCCACTATAGCTTTCAAAGCTAACACAACCTCTTAATTCTCTCCCCCACCACTACCCAAGTGCCTATATCAATATTTTAACATGAGTGTTACAAGGAAAAATGCTTTTTTCTGCCCCCCGCCCTCCGCCAACTCATCCTACCATTTCAACCTCGCATCCTCTCTCTCTCTCTCTCTCTCTCTCATTAAATCAGTGTGATGAGACTTTATTCTATTCCTTAACTAAGTGAATATCCCGGAAATTTAAAATCCCCGAAGCACAGCAACCAGATTCTGAAAGCTTCCAAATCTCACAGAGAATGAACAGCCTTGACAAAACCAGCTCCTTCTTTGCTTGTACGTGACAGAATAAGGGAGTAATCCAGCCAAAGAAAGTGGGAGACAGTTTGAACATCCCCAACCCCATTTGAACACCCTCTTGGAAAAACAGTGCTGTAACTGGCAGGGCTGGGTGTATTTCACCCAACTGTGCAGGCACCAGGGAAAGCACATTGACCTGCCATACAGGGCATTTGTGAGGGTACAGCAATGTTGAAATATTTTGCTTCCTTCAATTTCACATTGCAATTAGTCTTTCATATATGGTATGTGTGGGTAGGATGGAGGAATTATTTTAGTATTCTGCAATTGAAAAAAAAATCCACCAGAGGGCTTAAAGGGGTAAAGTAACTCCCCTTCCAACAAAATACACTTAACATGGGGGAGCATACACCTCTTTTCCAGTAAATCGATGTATTTTGCTCTAATTTTATTTGGAATATAAAAGGAAGGCTTTCGAAAAGTGCTTAGGAGAGCAAAAAGGGGGGAAAATGATAGGAGTGGCATGCACAGAGAAGATTACTCTGTCTGTATTAAGAATCCCGTCCTCACATTTTATTGTTACTGTCAGCCTGCAAAAGACAGCGCTTAAAACAAAATAATACATAATGTATTACAGGGGCATAAACATCAGCAGTCATTTTTATCTTAAAAAGAAAATGCAAAACAAAACAAAAAACCCAACAACCCAGGACAACACAACAACCATAAAGTATATAGCAATAGCGAGCTGGAGGAGCTTTAATATAAATGTTAGCCACTAAGATAATCAAAAAGGTATTAGAGGAAATGATGGAACTAGAGACTTGCAAAGGTCTCCTCAGCATTTTAGCGGCTGCTTTCTCGTTACTTGGCATGGGATGAGGGAAAGAGCGATGCTGGAGAAGAGAATGAAGAAATAGGCAGAGAAGGCTGCTTTGAAAGGGCAAACAACAGCAAACTGCAGGACAAGAGAAACAGTTCTCACTTCAAGAAGAGAAGAAGGATGTTGGGGAAAATTCTATGCCTATTCAAATAATAATTTTATTTATTAAGTTAATTCTTTATACATTATTGATTATATTTATTACATGGCAGGTATCCAGTTATATATGAAATAAGAAACCCTAGTATAAGTAAAATAATGGAAAATAAATACATTTCATGCACCTGATGAAGTGGACAATGTTCATGAAAACTTATGCCAGAATAAATTTGTTAATCTTTAAGGTACCACAGAATTCTTTGTGGTTTTTAATTCCAATAGACTAACACAGCTATTAGAGAAAGACAAAATGCTACAGCTGAAATTGCCACCATATTTCACCTAAAAAAAGAAATTTGCCCCTGCCTTTGGGTGAAACATCTATAGGAATTAAGAGGGAGTCTATAAGAATCCTGAAAATGTTTTTGCACATCTGTGTCATGCAGAGATCTATATTTATTTCCCAGAGCATAAAGGTGTGGTAGTGTCAAGTTAAGTCACATTTTATTGTATTTGGCCATAGGCCATGACAAAATTTACCAAAAAAAAAAAAAAACCCATAGTGAAAAAGTATGAAAATTAATAACAGATGTTAAAATATGAAGAATAAATAAAATAAAAACTAGTTTAATCACTATCAATTAGCCACCCCCTTCAAGGCCACCTTCGATCTAATCTTCAAAGCTGCTAAAGCAAACAGAGACACTCGATAGGATATGTAAGCATTATTATCTGATAATATGGAAACAATCTTCTTGAATTCTGAGTATGCATCAATGGCAGATAAAATTCCAGCTAAAGTTTTATCTTTTGGAGCTCTATAAAGCAGACAGGCCATCACACAATGAGGAAGATTCTCTACTACAAAAGAACCACAAATACATAGACAATGTTCTATTAGAGTGTGAGAACAACAGCCTGCCAAAAGGGCTGTTTGCATGGTTTCAAAATGCAAAGCAGTAACAGACTCTCTGAGCTTATAAGGAGGAAGAGGGGGACATTTGATTTCAAAAGAAGGCCTCAGGCAGAAAGATTCAGATTGGGGCAACAAGAGGTGAAATACATATAGGCAAAATGTCAGTGAATCCAGGGAATCAGATGCAGCAGAGATAACCAGGGCCTCTGTCTCTCAATTTCAACAAGTGCCCATGGATAGCAGAGTGATGGGACAGATGGTCTTCCAGAGTTTCAGGGTCCTACCCGTAAATGAAAAGTTTACGATTCCAGCCTTAGTGCAGGACTCTTAACACCATCTCTGAGCCACTCCCTATATAATAGTATAATTTTCATATAGGCCACCCAATTCAAGAGACGGTTTTTCTGTTGCTGCTTCTACCATGAAAAATTAAAGGTAAGAAAAATATATTGGAGAGTGTGCTTTGAATACTGGCAGGAAAGGCTTTAGGAAAGGATGATGGTGGAAAGTGGGAGAAGCTGAAATTTGAGGTAGGCTTTGATGAGACCCCAAAGTTCATTTCATTCTGGCTCAGAAGAATTTCATTAACCTCTTCACATATAAGTGACATTCCTTACTCCATCATTGAATTGAGCATCCTAGGCTTCCATTTTTATGTTTAAATATTTTTCTAGTCCTCAAGTCTATGACCAGGCAGTCATCATGACAGCCCCCATGCATGCTTCTCCCAAAGGAAAGACTCAAAGCATTGATTCATATCAATATTTCTAGCAGTTTCTGCCTGAAGCAGGTCTTTTGTGAACGTGATGAGTGTGAAAGACCAAGTCACCCCAAAATAGTTTGCATTACAAAATGGAACAATATATTGTTGCTGGGAAAACCCAATCCCTCTCCCCAGTTACTGTGAGGATTGTAGCTAAGCTCAGAGAGAACAGAAAGGCTGAGGGAAGAGGCAAATTAAGTGAGGCTCACTGCTCATCAGAAAGTGTTGGCATGAATGCACCCCTGCAAGCCCGGGGTCCACTACACCACACTCTGTCATACACTTGAATGTGTGTGAACAATGCCTACTAAATTTCAGAAGCCAAGGGAAGGGCAGCTGGGGGAGTGAGGAGTGTGTTGGCTGAATAGGATTTCCAGTTGGCAGTGTACAGATGCACTGGTTTAGACAGTCCAGCATGTTTTCATGCCCTGAAATTCAGTAACGTTATCCTTTCAGGCAGGGCTGTAACAATATGAGCCAATTGTGCTGATTCTCTTTCAAATGCGAGGAAGTTTAAGAGTCTGCAGAGCTTGACAGCACCGTAAAAGGAGGCCTTGTGGGCCCACCGGCAAAGATTCCCCCTTTCTACATGGAGAATGTTCCCGTTAAATATTTCAACTGACATCTGGATCCAAAGCTCTCTGAGCATCTGGATTCCAGCCCTCATTCCCTTCTTCCTCACAACAGTCAGCAAGTACCTTTCAGTCTCTACCATTTCCAGGTGTCCTCGGGGATGGGAAAGTTTTTGCCTCCATTTCCACAAGATTGCCTTAGCTTTGTCACTTTATATTATACAGAATAATATAGCAGGATCAGAGGCCACAGGCAGGGGATGACTTGAGCCTGGAAGAAGTACTTTTCTGAGGGTAGGGAGGTGTATATCAGGAGGTCTAGAACAAAAAGAAGACTGTGTTTTGGTCACTTTTATCTAACCTCATAGTGTTTCCAGGATCATACCCATGATGCATTAAAAAGCCAGAATTTTGTAATGCAAATGTACCATTGAAAGCTGACTTTTTAACTTATCTATATTATGCAAACCGAGTACATTTCACATATAATTGCTTATTTTACATAATCCTATCTTTGTTTATTGTAAAGTAGGGTAAATAACTTCAGGAGTCCTTTGCTCACAAAATCCTTTTTCAGCTACCACTTTGGTTTCCGAAGTTTCTCAGCTACCACTTTGGTTTCTGAAGTTTCGGCGGAGATTGGTCTTACACTTTGATGTCCCTCTTGGCAGCCACAGGGGCTAGCCACTTGGCTTTAAAATTTAAACAATAAGATTCTCTGGACATGAAATTCTGTCTAATGCCAAATACTACACTGAGTACATTTATAGCATGAACTTTCTTCAAGGAACTCAGGGAGCACTCACCACTTTGTTTTTGTAACAGCCCTGTTAGAAAGGTTGTTGCAAGGCTGCAATAGTGGCTAGCGACAAAGGAGTGATAGTTTGACATTCTAACCCTGGGGCAGGCAGCCTGGCACCCTCCTGGTATTTTGGGCTGTGGTTCTCATCAGTTCAGGGCAGCATAGATCACGGTAGGTAATGATGGGAACTGTAGTCTAAAAAGCTGGACAGCACCAGCTTGAGGATGGCTACCTAACCACTGTGCTATTCTCTTGCAACAGATTCATGGAATGCACACATCCCTGCTTATCTTCCTTATCATCAGCAAGACATCAGGGTTGTTTCTCTTGTTCATTCTGAGGTTACACAGCCAAAGGTATTATTCATTTTCTGTCAGGAATCTTTGGGCATGGCAGGATCTTGCATCAGAAAGTAGGTTATACTGGATGGTTGCTGGGGTCACTTTGCTCTCATTTACCACCCACACTTTCCAAGAAAAAGATGCAACAAACAAGCAGGCTATGAAGCAAGTATGTTGTTCTTAAATAACCAGATCATCCTGTGAATCTGGTGTTCAAGACTAGTATCCTAATATAATGAAATAAAAGGGATACACTAGATGAGGAGGTGTATGGCAACAGCAACTCAAACTGTAAGGAAAGAATTGAAACTAAAAATAGAGATAAGCATTTCACCCACCTACCTTTCCCCACCATACTGTCCTCTTCTGTATTTCCTATATTGTATCTAACAATGTAATTGAATTGTAAGCCGCTCTAAGAGCTAATGGTAGTTGAAACAGGAGGCATATGTTATGTAAGTAGAAAAGTTTGTCTTCTGATTACTAGGGCTTGCTTTCCCTTCTGAGAATTGGGTACCCAATATATTAGCAAGCCCATTCCCCAAGTCGCAAGTCTCGTGTAGCCAATGCTACACCATCCATGCTGCACCATGGTTTCCATGTGGACAGTGGATATTTCAGACATATACCATATCTCTTCAGTGTGCCTGTTTAAAAAAATCAGTTTGCTTATTTTAAAAACCAGCTTTTAATTGCTGTTAAAATCATTTCTCAGTTTCATATTTTTAAAATACTAAAATACATGTGTAATAGTGCTTCTTTGTAATTGATCATTGGTTTGGTTAATTTCTTGGCAGAAAATGACAGATTCAACTGTTTGTTGGGCAACAATTGTTTTCAACCTTTCCCAAACAAATTAAACCTAGGATCAATTATAATTACATGCTGTTGTGTGCATATTTCAATACTTTTTGTTGAAAAAATGTATGCAACTAAGCATTTTAGTGCACATTTTAAAAACTGATGTAAAAACAACGCAGCTAAAATGTTCAGGTACCACTGTCTCTTCTCTGTCCGTATGGCTATGTTAGCTACCGGTGTGGACAGAAATGAGTAAGATGGAGAATATTCTCCATCTTGGATGTTCAGACTTTGAGGGCCATTACTTACATAGGGAAAATAGGACTACTCTCACATGAGAGGTAAGTATCAACATGCTTGGTAGAACCCCAAGGTTTTCAGAAATACAAATCTATTTTGGGAGGAAATGTGAAGCAGGACAACCCCCAAAACAGTCAAATAAGAAATGAATGTATTCATTGGCCATGGTAATTATCTGTTGGAATGTGGGGGAAATGGAAAACTGGAGGTGAGGTAAAATGGAATGGCTGGAATCCTGAATAAGAAGCATTTCACACTGTGCTCTTTTTGTGTGTTCCTCTTATATAATAAAAGCATTAAACCTGACCAAATGTGGAATGTCAATTGCACTTCCATATGTAGCTTAGAGCAGAAGAGAAATGAATGCGCAGTGCAAAACACCCTAGACCAGAAGCATCACAACTGTCCTTACCATTCAACTACTAAATACCTAACAGAGAAGACCTTGCAAAGTTTTAATCGTCTAGCCTGCTGCAGAAGGGAGGGTCCCTGGTGCCATCTAGTGCTGTGAAAGAAGAACTGCATAGTTCCTGTATGTGACATGAGAGCTGCAGGTGCAATGGGTTTAATGTGGGAATAAAAGAAGGTCCATATACTATAGTTCACAGTATTGCACAATGTTCATCTGGTTTCCACTTTATTTTGTATCAAAAACAGGAGAGAGAGAGAGAGAGAGAGATTGAGAGAGAGAGAGAGAGAGAGAGATTGAGAGAGAGAGAGAGAGAGAAAGTTTAAAGTGATTTGAAAGGACTTCCAGTGTTTTGTTCCCCTTCCTGTCTCTGGTTTTAGAAGCAATATTAAAGCTTGTTTGTTTAGAGGCAAAAATGGGATGAGTAGCTGTGGACCTTCTTTCTCTAAAAAGAACTGAGATAATTCAACAGTTTGTCGGCAACCCAATATGCTGAGGTTGGGGAAACTGATTGTTGGTCTGTTGTAGAGCTTTTAATGACACAGAATCTCCACACCCTGGTGTGTGTTTGTGTGAGGTGGGGAAGGGGAACAAAAGCGGCAGTATTACATACTTTAATGCTGGTGTCCATTTTACAGATGGACAACAGAATGACTTTGCTCAAGGACATCAAGCAGGAGTTCATGGCAGTGAGTAGAATTACACTCTGTTCTTCTAAGCCTGAAAAGTTTTGTGCTAATAGTTGCAAATTATTTGTTCCTCTCTCTGGCTCCCTGTGTCTAATTGCAACTTTGTCCCTTGAGATGTCCCAGATTGTGGCTCAGATTACTGCATTGCCCAGCATGCTGAAGGAGAGGACTTGGAGGGACTAGAGAAGTGAGAGTTATGTGAAAGTGTTAAGAAAATAAAGACAGGAATAAGCATATGGGAGGAGTAGCCCATTGTCTCTGTATTGGCTTGACCCATGGCAGGTATGGGAGCCTATCGGAGGAAGAGGGAAGCAACACAGATGCCTGCTTGAGAGCGCCGTGGGGGGGAGCATAGATGGCAAAGGGTATAATTATCATCCAATAATCACACCTCATGAATGTTACTCGGCAGGATGTGTTATTCTTCCCCGCCTCCCCTTTTCTTGCATGTCAGGGATAGAGCCAAGCAGCTACACAGGTTATTATTGAGTGAGAAGTGGGAATGGGGAATTTGTTCACAAGAATTGCTTGGAATTCCTTGGTTCTCAATCTCACCACTGCAGCCTTTGGCTGGGTGTGAGCATCTCTGTGGAACAGGCTGTTCACATCCAAGGTCTTCAAAGGTTTTATCAGAAAGTGATAGCCAAAGGCCTTTCTGCTCAGACTGAAGGGTATATAGGTATTACTATGAAACTCCTAGAGGATGCTTTTCATTTTTCATGGTATTTTGCTTTAAGTGCATAGCTGATAATAAAACTGGAAGCTGAAAATGCAACTGTATATGGGGTCAGGAACATCACACAAGTCAAAACTGTTGATTTCTCCATACGTGTAGGGTATACCCCAAGTGTGGCTGCTTTCCAGGGGTATGTTATTGGAAATAGGCAGAAAAGGGGTTCTAGGAATGTATTCAGATGGACGAAGTTTGGTGTACTAAGCACATCTGCAGAGTAGTGCTGGCTAGAGACCATATCACCTAAGCATGCTAAGTAACCAGACTCAAGACAATTCCCAACACATTTGCAAGGGCTGGATAAATGTGCTGCAGTCCTATTTCTTCTCAGAATAGTATCCCTGCTGCTCTGTACAAGCAGGGGTACAGAAGCACAGGCCCAGGGTCCAGATCAATGCCTTGGTAGTTCCCACCCCACCCCACCCCCCGTGTGTGTGTGCATGCATGCGTGCACGTGCACACAGTTTTGTCCCCATTCTAAAAATCAGAAATGCCTCTAAGGCCTAGTGACTGGTAGGAAAAGCTACAAAATAATCTAGGATTTTGTTCTGTTGTTTGTTGTGCCTCACTCTTTTGCCTTTGGTCTCGGCCCATTTGCTGAGCCCAACCTACCTCACAGGGTTGTTGTTGTGGGGATAAGATGGAGGAGGAGAATGATGTAAGCTGCCTTGAGCCCTTTGTAGGGAAAAGGCAGGATAGAAATCGAAAAATAAATAAATAAATAAATAAATTTGCACTGGGCCCTGCCCGGCACTGAAATGCTGTCCCCCAGAGCTTCTCCAAAGCAGAATTCAGGCCTTGGGCTGAAAGAGGTTCCGCATGAAGTTCATGGGAAGAAGTTCATATTCTTAAGGTAGAGAGTAAGGCTCAGACATCCTCATGAACAAATCCTTTGGCAGGAAAGGCTCCAGCCTGCTACCTACAATAGAACCCTTCCTTGCTGCAAATCTAGTTCACCTCTGTGGGGAAAGGATCCATCAGTTGCATATTAAGGAACAGGTTGGCTTCCTCCCACCAGCAGACCCACTTGCAAGGAAACACCTTAGGCTGTTGCTTCACATGTAAGGCTAGCAGGCAAGCAAATTGGCATGGGGAGCATTGTGTAGGCAACCAGTTTTCTCTTTGACCAGGAATTCATGGTCCCATTGTGAAATCCAGACCAGAGCAATTCTGCAATTTCACATGGAACGTGATGCAAACTAAGCTAGCATGTATCAGTAAACATCTTGGGTGGTACAAACCTATCCACGTCTTAGCCTGACATGCCTGTTTGGTTTTTCTTTCTTTCTGAGTCTTCCATGAGACTAATCTCCAAAAACAAAAGCAAAAAACCCCCCAAACTTCCTTGCATGCAACAGTTTCCTTGAACCCAGTTAACAAGGTCCTTAAAAACAAAAACAGAAAGCACCAATGCTGTAAGAAGTTAATCAGAGTATCTGTATTAATTTTTATCTTCGCCGCAAGCTAATAATTGCATTAGAAAGATGAATACATAACGAAGCTGAAACCACAGGAGCTGAAATGGCAGGAGGGGAGATGGAGCTGATCGCAGGTGGAATCCCTCACATTAGAGGGAGCACAAAGACCAAGTGCAGTTTTTCCATAGCCACAGGCAAGGAACCTCCAGGAAGGCCTGGGAATGCTTTAGAGTCACAAGAGATGGCAGTAGCAGCAGTAACTTAGCAACAGAACTGCGGAAGGACTTGGCCCCTGGGTAAGGCCTCCCAGTCTGCTGTCCTTAACGGCACCCCAAATCCACCATCTTGTTTTGATGGCCCTCCATTGCAACAGGCAGGTTGGTTCTGATAGACTTGTAGCCTTGGGAAAAGATGGAGGCTATGATGCTAAGAGCCTGACTTGTTCCCTGCAGAATCAAGAGGAACAAACAGCTGCAGAGGTGGCAATTAACCTGCCACAATTTTACAGGAGGGCCCCCCTTTCCCTCCCAGCACAGCCAGTACTCTGCTGCCCCCTGCGGTGTGTGTGCCATCTCTGCTTGGTTGGTCCACCCTCTGTCTCTCTGGCGCTGTTATGAACCCTCCAGCACACATGGTTAATTAGGGAAAATATCCTTTCTAGCAATTTAAATGATTTTGGCATTTTCAGGAGGGCACATGTAATATTCAAATTACTTCCACTCTGTGCTGCCTTGTCTTTACTTGGCTCATTCTTCCCAGGTGAATTTGCGGTCTCTGAAATGCTCTAATTTCCCCACACAAGCCATGTCAAATATAATTTTGGTGCAAAGTTGGTAATTATACCTAACATCAGTCTGATGTTAAAAACACTGAAAAATTTAGCAAGAAGAGACGAAGGGAGAGACATGCGTGGCTGAGGCCAGAGAATGAAAGGCGGGCACTCCCCCCACTCAGTATTTGTGCTCTTTAATTAATAATAGCATGTTTTCAGGAACTAAAAGGGGAAAAAAGATATGTTTTCCCCGAACCGACTAGAATTCACTTCTGTCCCAACTGTACTTTCTCACTGATGAGTTTGGCTATGGGGCAGACCTGCTGGTGACAACGCAGGGAAAAATGCAAGGCCCTGTGAAGTCCTATGAGATTATATGAACATTTGCTCTCCTTTCAGTCTCTATACAAAGACACAGACACAGACACAGACACACACACACACACACACAAGGGGGGGGGGAGGGATTCATTGTATCTGTTGGCATTTACATGTGACTACATCTATTAGGAAATAGGTTTTTAAAAAATCCTAAGATTTCCCCTAACCTGCCAGCAACAAAAACACCAAAGAAGATTTTTTGTTTTGTTTTGTTTTAAGCCTTTGCTCCAAACATTGTGTTGATTGCTACGGCCAGCATTGTATGTGGTGGAGGAATATTGCTGTTGTTGTGCCTTCAAATGATCTCCAACTTGAGGTGAACCCTTGAATGAACGCTCTCCAAAATGTCCTGTCCACATCCATGCTCGGCTCTTGCAAACGTAAGGGTTCCTGATGGAGTTGACCCATCTCATAGCTGGTTTCCCTCCTCTTTTGCCATCAATTTTTCTTGCATTGCTTTCTCCAGTGTGTCTTGCCTTGTCATGTTGTGCCCAAAGTATGAGAGCCTCAGCCTTTTCATTTCTGATTCCAGTTCTTGACTTGATCTAGGACTCACTTGCTTGTCCTTCTGTTGGTCTAGAGCAGTGAATGCGAACCTTTTAGAGACCAAGTGCCCAAACTGTAACCCAAAACCTACTTTTTATCGCAAACTTTTTATCGCCAACACTGCAATAAAACCTGAATACTGAGGTTTTAGTTGAGAAAAAACAACTCACAGCCAGTCCAAACAAATATATATATATATATATATATATATATATATATCCTTGGCAGTGCACTGACCAGTCATGAGAAAGCTCGGACAAGTTACAGCTAATGAGTCGTGGCTTGTGATGTCATCACCTGGCGCTGCTACTCCTTTCTGAGCATGTGCATGGCCCCTATGTGCACTGTTATCCGATGCTCAGCTGCTGGGGTGACTTGGCTCGCATGCTGACAGAGAGGGCTCAGTGTGCCTGCTGTGGCATGCGTGCCATTAGTTTGCCACCATTGGTCCAGAGTATGCACAAAGCTCTTCTCCAGAACAATGCTTCCAATGTTTCCATTTTCTTCCAGTCAGCTTTCTTCACTGTCCAGCTTGCACACCCATACATAGTGATTGGGAATACAAGAGTGTGGATGATCTTGACCTTGCCCTCCAGTGCAATGTCCTTACAGTGGATTACTTTTTCTATCTCCTTCATTGCTACCCTTTCTAGACTCAGACTTTTCATTTTTCGGCTGCAGTGTCCCTTTGAATTGATGTAAGATGACATTTTTTTGACAATTTCAATTTCTTTCTTGTAAAATTAAAGTTGTGTGATTTTTCTGTACTCATTTTTTCTGTAATGGGGGTGGGGTGGTCCAAGAAGAAACCTCTGGCTCTGTCCTTCACAGTTCATTCCCATTCTCACCATGCTTATGAGAACCGCAGTAATCCAGTAGTCTGCCAAAACTGCTGTAGTAATGCAAATGTCATCAACTAAATTCCTGGGAAAGCCTTTTTGTAGCCACAGTTTCCCCATTTTCTCTGGCGATATTATTTTTCCAGGTAGCTGAAGGACAGTGCCTTCTGAGTGTGATTGTGCTTGGGAGGCCAGGCTAACAAAGTTCTGCAGTGTGCCTCGTTCCATCCTGTCAACAGCACATCCCGGCCGACTTAATCTAAAACATGCCTGGGAATTAACCCTCTCACCTCAGAAGGCTCAAATACAGTTGTAAAGCACAAGGGTGTTGACAAGGTCTCCGGTATTATGCTTTGGTTGGAACTTTAGGGCTCTGTTTTCATCAAATTCTAACTCTTCCCACTCCTGTTCTCCACTGCTCTTGTACATGGAGAGAGATCCCTCCCTTGTGCACACCTTCTGTGTGACTCATACCACTTTACTTCCCAACTTGAGTTTTGTTTCATGTGCGCCCCCCCCCCCCCCGCACTTGCCTTGCACAGAGAGAGCTGCACTGGGAACACAGCAGCTTCCAGCAGGAAAACAAACACCTAGGGAATGGTCATATATGCTTCTCTGTAAGCTAAGCCCATGGTTTTCCTTTTGCAAAAGACTTGTCTGTGTAGGAAATGGGCAACATTTATAGTATTTCTATGATTACTCTCTGGGATTCACCCAAGCTCAGCAGAAAAGGCTTCCCCCCACACTTTTCATAGAAACAATGGTAAAAGGCTGTCTGCCCCCCAACCCCCAGGGACAGGTGGCCACCATAATTGCTTCCTATAGATCCTTCCTGAACTACTGTCTCATTGGGCTCGTGGTGGAGGTATAAGAGGCTAGGAATGACTTTCTGGGCTAGACAGTACCCTCCCTCCTCTAATAGCTTTATTGATATTCTGCCATGCCTTTAAATTACAAGCCTTATCCACAGCTTACCCAAGATTCTCTGTGACATGAAGCTACTAACTCCAGCCTTGAAACAATTGGGAGTTGGAAGCTTTCTGATATGTAAGGGGAGCCAGTGTGGTGCCACGGCCAGGGTACAGAACAGCAAGTATAGAACAGCAACAAACCAGGACTGAATCCTGGCACCCCTAGGAAGCTCTCAGCCTCATGTGAGTAGACAACTCTTTTGGGCCTATGGACCCAAAGATCAGATCAAGGATCCATCTAATCCAGCATTTTGTTCTCACAATGGCCAACCAACTGCATGCAGGATCTCAAAAGCAGGATATGAGGACAACAGCACCCTCCTATCCAAGTTCCTTAGCAATTTGGTGTACAAAGGCATACTGCAATGTGACACTGTTGTGGACACTGCTACAACATGGCTACCATAGCAGGCTTAGCTAGACACAAGGGACAAATAACCTATCCAGAAGACAGAATACAATGTAAAGTTGGGGTCTGCACCCCTACACACTAGACAACTCCTTTATATTCATACTTTCCAGCACCAGTGGAAACCAAATTGTTACATTATTTAGTATGTGTGGGGGTGGGGGCACATGGTTTGGCCACCTTATTGGATGCCAAGATTGAACCAGCATGTTGCCTACCCTTGGCCTAACCTGTCACGTCCATAGTCTAAAATGCAGCTCTGTGCTTCTAGGAGTAGAATATCAAAATGGAGAGCAGTACTGCCTGCATTACACCAGTATCAGATGCCAAGGGATTCAAATTAGGGACTTCAACATGAAAGCCAAAGTGTTCACCTGTCCATGCCATTGAGGCAGCTTGCAGGTTGATGCTGCACCACACTTGCAGAACAGCCAGAGCATGTTCTGTGGGTCATCGGCCCAGCCAGACTAGATACCTGAGGAAACAGCAGTGGCCAGTTTGGACCAACATAAATGTTGCACCAGTCTTGCTTCCAAAATCAGAGCAACTTGTTGCACTAAGCAGCATTGAGGGACCATCGCTCAGTGTTGCAATGCAGAAGCTTCCAGGTTCTATCTACCACATCTCCAGGCAGGGCTTTGCAGAGCTGCTGCAAGTCAATGTTTAAAAAACTGGACTAGATGGACCAAAGATCTGCATCAGTGTGAGGCAGCTTCCAGTGTTCTAATACTTGATTCAGAATAGGGCAGCAAGACTGTTAATGTGGAGTGGCTTACAATAATATATTATGCCAGTTCTCTTCCAACAACATTGGCTCCCAGTTGAAGTCCAGGTCCAATTCAAAGCCCTAGTATTATCATTCAAAGCCCTAAATGGCTTGGGACCAGGCAATCGGAAGGAACATTTTGCCCTCTATGTACCTACTTTGACACTAAAATCTTTCAGGGGGCCTGCTTCAGAAGCCCCCTCCAACGGAAGCAAGCAGGGTGGCTACCAGAAAAAGGACCTTCTCCGTTGTGCCACCCAGGTTATGACATGAACTTCTCAAAGAGGTGCGCCTGGTGCCTACTCTTTATTCTTTTTGGTACCAGGTGAAAACCTTTGAATTTTCTCACTATTTTAACAGCTTTTTTTAAACTTTAGTCTTTATATTGTATTTTATCATGTGCTGCTGCTATATCTCTGTGCTGATTTGGTTGCATTTGCTTTGGTTTTATTGTCACATTGCTTATTTATATATTACATTTGTTTTATGTCTTTTTGTTGTATGTTTTTAATTTTGTAAACCACCCAAAAAGCTTGGGATATTAGGTGGTATAAAAAATAAATAAAACAGACTCCCTTGTCTCACCTGATCCAAACTTCAGCCCCTCTATGACCATGTCTCCTGCCACTGCTCTTAGTCGCTCTGCCTGTAACCACGTCTCTCATACCTAGGAAGGCCTCGGCAGTTATAGGTGGCCTATAAATACATGTGTAAAATAAATACCTTTGATCCTTTTTGTCTGACCCAAGGTATAACCTTCAGTTTAGCCATGCCCATGTCTCCTGCCTTTGGCCCTTAACCATTGCCTACCTGTGTCAAATATGGACTTTGCTGGAACGTGCCAAAAACTAGGTCCCAGGCATACAACTGGTTCAAAACCTATTCAGCAGTCATCACTGCCCCACCACACCCTGCATAAAGTTCCCTGGGAACTATAGCCCTGTGAAAGTATTGGTGTGATGAGGTCTATGTGACTCTGTACTCAATCCTTGGCTATCACATAGGATTTGGCTGCCACAACTTTACTTTTTAACAAACCCAAATTACAACTTCTATAGGTTTCTGGAGCAAGCTGTAGCAGTCAAACCTGTGGGAAACTGGCATCATTTGGCACTGCAGATGTGGCCAACAGTATGATCTTGCCTCTTAACACAGGGTCAGAATGCTTAAAGAACTCCCTGCTCTCATAACAGCTTGCCTCCTTGGTAAGATTAACTGGAGAATTTCTTGTTCACCTCCTGGCAATATCCAAGGTATGTTTCACATGGATGTTTTTTTTAGAAGCCATTCGTTGGCTTTTGGACTCACTGTCTAGGAAAGCACTCCTTAGCCATCCTCTCTGATAGTTTTCACCACCTTGCAAAGACCTCTCTGATATCTTTATTAACTTTGAGAAGCCTGTTCGTAAATGGCATTTTGATCTGCTTTCCTTTGCCTATTTAAAATTGTGAATTGTTTTTGTTTCTGTGGTCACCTGAATTTCCTGGTCACAGTGTACTAGACAGAACTCAGTGTTAGGGTTTTCTGTCTAAATTGATTTTTCTAACAAACCTTTCCCTTTTTAACATTAACTACAGCCATTGTTCAAGTCATTTGTCCCCTTAAATCTGATGCACATCAAATGTGGGATTAAAGGCCCACAGGGCAATCTGATGTGTTCACTCTGCCAGCAGAGAACTTCTAACAGAGTTCTACCAAACATATACCCAACAAGCACTGCTTCTTCAATTATAGCTGAGGTGGTGTGACTGAGACACCTTTAACAGGCTGCTAGCAGCTACTTCCTTATCACCCACCATCCTCAGCGCTAGCAAATACGTCCAAAGGCAATCTCTGTTCCCAAGCACTCTTTCACTCTCCTCCAGATTCCTCACTACCATGCAACAGCTGCATCTGTTTTGAATCATGCCTCTCATTTGGCTGCAATCTGTCAGTTTCCTGCTACTGTCCATGATAAAGAGAGACCAATGCTGTGGCTTTCCATGGATATAATGGCCTAATTGGTGTCTTGTGTGCTGGCGGGGAAAGCAGGGTGTGGAGAGTTAAAAGTGAAAGAGAGGAATGGATTATTACTTTATGGGCAGATCTCTCTTCCTGGATTCTTGCATCCTCTATATGCTTGTCTGGTGTGCATGCAAATTTCTTTTCTTTCTTCTGCTCCAAACTTCCTAGCACATATTTCTGCCCTTCACCCCGCTGCCCCTACTCAAACTAGCAATAGCTCTTCCAGCATCCTAATTGAATTCTTCCCTGACTGAGGCAGCTTTTCCTCATCAGAAAGAAGCTTGCACATGGATCCAATCTTAGTTTGTACAGAACAGGCCTTTGGAAGCTTCTGTGGGTAGCTGACCTTGCTGGGGAAAAAGCCACCACAGCTACTGTTAACACTTACAGTAAGGGCAGGGAGCAGGGGAAGCAACCCCCTACTCCAGAAAAGCTTAACAGGACAAGAACAAATCTGCCTATACACAGCAACCAAACTATAAAGTCCAGATTTCATGTGGAGGAAAACTGAGCCAAGCCACACAGCTGAAACAGAACTCAAATTACCCATCATTGCATTTGTTTGTTATTTGTTATTCTTGACTATCCTGTTGCTCCCTATACCTTTCTGCTTTCTACCCACCTGTCAAAATTTAGACAGCAAATGCCTTGAAGGGTTGCATCTCCTCCATTCCATGAAATGCTATGTTCGTTGTAGTTTCTTATCATATAAGATCATCAATGATGACTAATGATAATAATATTAGGAAGTGTGTGTGCAGGAGCTGGGGGGAGCATATGACATAAAGAACATGGGGATATTGTCAGCAGCCCTGCCACCGAGGCTGTTGCATGGCGCACAATCAATATTTGTTTGTGCCTCTTTGAAGATGGGAGATGAAAGCCATGCTCGCCTGGGCTGCCTTTGATTAGCCTCTCATTTTTAACTTTGCAGCTGCAATTCTCTTTTACTTTTTTACCAAGCATCTCTCCCTCCCTTTCTCTCCCAAGTGCCATACAACTCTGTATCCCCCTGCTTCTCTGGGGGGATATGACTTCAAGGAAATAGAACAGAAAGGGAATGGTGGATGTAAAGAAGAGTGGACAAGATGGGAACCAATAGAGATTGGTGTCACTTTTGTTTTCAATTCCCTCCCCACCCTCAAACCACTACAGGCCCCAGGAAGGGGGGAAATCATTTGTTTCTTCTGCTTTTGAAACTGCACAGAAAATAGAGCAAGTCCCAAGATTTTTACAGAGCTGTCACAGTGAGAGATGATGCACATGAGAACAGAGAAGGATTTCATTCTGGTGTTATGGATTGCAGTTATTTCTATCACTTCCACCCCAAATACCCAACATTATGGAAGGTGGGGTATATGGAAGCAAAACATATATTTCAAGAGCTCATTTACCAAAATAATAAGTGTGCCTAAAAATGCATAGAATGATTGTTGGAGGCTGTAGTGAAAACCTTCATAAGGTTGTACTTCATCGTTGTGGCAGGACTGGGCGCCACATTTTACCTCATTTCTTTTCCACATGTCACATCTGGCTAATGTAAAAAGAAGCGGGGGAAACCCAGCTGCACATGTTTTCACTGAAGCCTTTTTTCTTCGAAAATGCAAACATTAAAGGAAGGTTTTTGCTTTGTAAAACTGAAACTGTAAAATGGCTCTGTAACCCAATCTGGGGGATTAAAGAAACCACATGAAAAAGGGACTAAATAGCTGGACATTTACTTCCGACACAGAATTTGGAGGGGAACATGTGCCTCCCAGCTTGCTGGTTGAAAAGGGAACCTTTTATGAACATCTCCATCTTCTGGTTTTATGTGGTATTAAGGGGAGAGATATTAGGGACATTATTCCTTGGGACAAATATAATTGTCCATGGCAGTCTCAAGGATGCCTTCAGATTTAACCTACCTGATAGGACAAAACCATCCCTAAACTTTTCTATTCATATGAGAACTGCCTTGGGCAATGTGTGTTTAGCTCACCCATCCGTATGACTCATGAGAGACTGGACAGTAGAATTATGTATGGCAAGGAGATGATAATGTGTATCTATGAGAAGAGAAAACATGATCACCCAGTTGGGACAAACTGGTAAACTATGTATTGTTGTAACCCACCGTTGTGTTTTCAGTTGGAGAAGGTTGAGCCATATTACTTCAGCCATATTAGAACCAGCTTAAAGGTTAGGAATTCACTGCTATCAGTGCCTGTTGGGATGTGCCAAGAAAATTGTGCCTTCAAAGGCAGATTGAAAGCAAAATCTTGCACACGTTGGTAGATTCACATGCTACTAGCTTGCTGTGAATAAATCATAGAATAGTAGATAGCTAGAGGGTCATTGGGTTCAACGCCCTGCTCAGTGCAGTACCCCAAGTTAAACAGTCCTTCTCAGATGGTTGTCCAATTTCATCTTGAATGCTCCTAGTATGGGAGAACCCACAACCTCTTTAGGAAATTGGTTCCATTGTCATATTGCTCTAACAGTCAGGAAAATGACCAGATATCAGTCTAACCCCAGTGATATTTTACTAATCTACCTGGGTACACACACCTATGTTAGGTTTTTTATTATAAAATGATCTAACCATATTATGGCACACCAGCCTGAAACACACAGATTCTTCCACTTACAAAAGCTTCATTGCATGGCCCTTGGGATACCATTCTTATTTTGTGAGTAGTGGTTATCTGAGTGACTTTTTGCAAGCCTGGAATAGGCTCTTGCTGTATTTCTAAGCCATAAAACCAGACAATTCCTGACATGGTTGAGAGGAGCTATTTTATAAGCCATATCTTGAATCAGATATGAGCTGGAAAGATGTGTTAGTTCTAGAAGGAATATTTGGGTCTTGATCCAAGCCACAAAGTATTACTATAGCCTTGATCACTTGGCAATCTTTCACTTCTAAAGCCTCATTACAGTGTTTTCTCTTTCATAAACTTCAGTGCCCTCAAATGTCTTCCAGCAATCACTTTATCTAATATTAGGATATTAAAACAAAATACAGAAATATTTTAAGAGACTTATTAAAACACAATTAGCAGTGTGTACAATTTAAGCAGCAAAATCAATTTCTCTTAAAAAAGGAAGAAAATCCTCTCCCACTACACACAGAGAAGTTGATTGGTTGAAAGCCCATACACCTTTCAGGGATAATAAAACTGTCAATCAAGGTCATTTTCAAATAGGGAAATGCTCATCTTTTATGTTTTACAGCCCTCTCAGTGAACATTAAGACTTATGATGCTCCCAATGCAACAGTAGTACTCCCCCTCCCCAAATCTGTATTCATAACTACAGCCATCATATTCCTTTTCTGTGAGAGCCACTCGTGTCTTAGTTTGGGCTTGCCCCACACCTTATCCTTCCAGTGACCAGGATCCTCTGTGATTTGATTCTGATAGCCAGAAAAACAAGTCTGACTTGCTGAAGAGGAAAATGGTATTCTCCATTTTCCCATATACATGCATTGGAGTAGGAAAGTAAGAAAAAAAACAACATATTACTTCTTTCAGAATATCAGAATGAGGAAAAAGCAATTTCTTTCCGATGGTAGTCATAGAACAGATAACACTGCCCCCTCATGTCCAAAGTGAAAATGCCACCACAGGGATCATAGGATTAAATATTTTCCCATGTGAGTCTTGCAATCACCCTGCCTCATTCATGAACTTCTATGGGGATCCATAAGTCATCTACATGTAACGCTTGATTAAGGCCTGCTTCTTCCATTTGCTTTCGGAGCATAAATATAAACAAGAACACAAAAATTAAAGAGGGAAAGACATTATGCTTTTTGACTGGTAGTCCTAGAGTCTACTATCTCCCTGATGCTGAAAAACATCCAAAGGGTGCACTTGTACATAGGTTTAGACAAAAATAGCACCCCCAGTTACAGTGCAACTATATACATGTCTTCTCAGATGCTAAGTTCTACTGCATTTAGTGAGAGTTATTCTTTCATAAGTAGCTCTAACTACACCTGCTAAGGAATAAGTCCAGTTGAATGCAGTGGGATTTATTTCTGGGTAAACATGCACAGAATTGTACTCTTTTCTTTTTTGCAAATATACTGTTTTGGTAGGAGTAGATTGTAACAACAACAACAACATGGGGACTGTGTCACAAAACAAGCATGATCTTTATGTCCATTCACTTCGTCCACACTTTGCATGGTGTCTATAGTGCAATGCCTTGTGTGATCTGTTTTACACTTAGTGGAAACCACTTGGGCTGTGGGCACTGAGCCCAAGAGTGCACTGCTAGGCTAGTGCAGGAGAAATGTAATCAGGATGTCAGCCATAACCCAGGTTACCAGCTTCACTAGTGGTAGGGGCTTCTGTGGCTTTCACAGTTGCATAGAAAGGTGAACTTAAATGTTTTCCTCGTGGCCTCATGGAGACAGTGATGCAAACAGCCTCATTTGCTCAAGGTCATCATTCAGGCTGAAAGCTGCATGGGACAAAATGTATCTTCTTTGATCAAACTTCTATAAAGCAACATGCATATAGATGCTTAAAGTAACAACAAATAAGTGAACAATACCCATAGGCTGAACATATAAGTCAGGTTCTGGCCTACCTGCATTGGCTGCCTGTATGCTTTCAAGCCCAATTCAAGGTGTTTGTTTTAACCTATAAAGCCCTACATGGCTTGGGACTGCAATAACTTTCGGAGCACCTCTTCCAACCCTGATCTTCCAAGATATTGCTCTCAACTTCATGGGCCTTTCTTCAAGTGCCAACCCTATGAGAGGCTCAGAGGGTAGCAACTAGGTGGAGGGCCTTTTCTGAGGTCCCCCCCCCCAATCTTTGGAATCTTCTCCCTGCTAGGGCCCAGTCAATGCCAAATTTGCCAACTTTTGTGCCAGGTCATGACTGCCCTCTGTGCAGATGGCTTTAAAGACCTCCTTGGTTGTCCAGGGTGCCTACACTACACAATACAACTACACAAGTCTTTTCATTGGCTCCAAAGCAAAATTGCTGACCAACTTGCCTCTTGGAGACATCATTATTTCCAGCTTGTAGAGAAAGGGTGAGCCGTTGAGATATTAAACAGACTGGGACAGGGCAATATAATTTGAATCCTATTTATGATTTTTAAAAATGGTCAAATGTAGGAATGATAATCGTGCCTGGCAAGCACTAAAACCAGTAACAGTTAAGATAAAGCTAGAGTTAAGATGGCACATTTTGAATGAGAGCTGGCATAGCATAATGGCTAAGTGGATAAAATATAAATCAGAAAATCCTCATTTGAAATTGTGCCTCTGCCATATACCCACTAGAAGGCATTAGGCAGGCCATTCTGTCCCCCTCCCCCCCCCCCGTTTATCCTGTGCAATATGAGTCATGGATGCCAACATGAACAAGAAGGGATTTGCTAAAGAGGAAGGAGTGGAAGTGGCATGAAATAAAGTAGACATTGCCATAAACTTGCTCCTCAGAGTTCACTGGTGCTCCCATCTTCTGAGGTGTTTGTTCTGGGTGATGGAGCTTGTGCCCCTTCTCCATCCACCATGGTGTGATGTCTACCACAGTACTGGCTATAGATTTGGAGGGCCCTCCATCAAAATACTCATATGAGAATGCTTTCTTACCATAGTCACCACCACCACCACCAGTTAATTTGCCCTCTCCTTCTAAGCTGGATCAGCACCACTGCCCAGAACAACCCTGAAAATGCTGCTAAAGGGTGGTATAGAAACCTTTCCAGTAGAACAAATAAAATAAACATACAAATATAGGAGTGGTGTTGAACCACTTTCACTCTGAGAACTGAACTGAATTCAATTTTACACAAGTTGTTTGAAGAGCCACAGATCTATTTTCTCTTATAGCTGCTACTGTCACAAATGAAGCTTTGGATAGGCATTTCAGCCTCTTGGAGGACAGAAATGTACAAAAGCCAAGATGCTACAAAATGATAGGTGGTCAGAGGCCTGAAGTTCTGCTCCCTTGAAATACCCCAAAAGAGCAGCACTACATAGCATAATGACAGTGGCCCTGAGACTGCAGAGAAGACGGCACACTCTGGCCAGAGCACCAAAGGAAACAATGTCGTTCACTTCCCATTACAAAAAGCAATCCCAGAGAAGAAACATCTGCAGGGAGCTTGTTTCACCCTCTATCAGAATACGATACAATACAATCCTATATTGTATACAATCCTCCTATACAATCCTAATTTTGTAACCAAGTTCAAATTCCTGAATATGCTTTATCCTCCATCCCAATTCCTTTGCCTTTTGTCTTTTAGTTATATTAAGAAACATACACAGTTTACATAACCTTCATTTTATCCAACAATCCTTTGAGGTAGGTTAAATTATAAACCTAGGGACAGTAACTGTCTCACTAATCTTTGTAAGCTGATGTGGGAACTTTCTTCAGCTGAAAAGCATGGTGGCAACTGACTGCCACAGAGACAAAATCCAGGGGCCCTAACAGGAGTAGCAGGCACAGTGGTTTGAATCTCTTCACAGTGGTTCTGAAGGGGTCATTACTTGGTGATAGAACACATTTTGCAAGCAAAAGATATCACATTCAGTCCTTGGCATCTCAGGCGAAGTTCATAAAGAATCCTGCCCAAAATTCTGGAGAGCTGCCGCCCAGCCAGTGTCAACAGTCCAGAGCTAGATAGGCCAAAGATGTGCCTCAGTATAAGGCTGCTCCTGATGAAGCATTGCTCTGGAGTGGTGCTGTGATGGGGGTGGGAGCAACAGGCATTGGGTGGAACTGATTACACTTTTCTCAAAGTCCTGTGTAAGGAAAATAAAAGGGGCTACCCAGCCCTGCCTGGACATTCAAGCAAGCATCTGTGATAATGGGCCCAAGGAGTTACCCAGCTATGCCAAGTGCTGATGCTGGGCTTGGATGAAGCTTCCTAAAAATTGCTTCCTCCATCACTGCCAGGAAATATTTATCTCCAATCCTGGCAAGTCACATCTTAGCAATTCCCCTCCAGGGGTCAGACTTGCTCTTTCTTTGGATCTCCTTGTCATTGCCACTTGGGAAAACGTGCAACTTAGAACAGCAACAGTTCTGCTTCTCAAAAAGACTAGGGCCATCATCATTTTAAGGGGGAAAAAAGGGGGGGGGGAAGAGAGAGAAAGAAAACAAAGGATGCAATGGTTTCCCTAATTTGATTAAGAAAGAAGCTGAAATTAATTTCTCACAATAGTTGCACAGGGAATGGTGAGAAAATGTATGTATTTCATTCAATAGCTGAGGCTCTCTGGGTGGTTAACAAAAGTTAAAAACATACAAAGAAGAAACAACATAAAACAACATAACTGTATAGTATCCAATACTACTTACCCTGGGAAGAATTACAGACACCATTCTCAAGGACTTTGGAGCAACTATGAACTCCACAGATACCCTATTTTAAAAGGACACAGTTCTCATGGCTGCCATATACTTTGACTTTCTGTATAAAGGCAATGGTTTGCATGTCGGCTGGGTCTGATGTGAGCATGTAGGTTAATTTCTGAAAAGGAGGTAGGGCAAGGCTCACATCTGCTCAGGTTCTCCATATTATTTCATCAAGAAGCCTGACCCCTGCAGCCTCCAGGAGGAGGGGCAGCCTGTGGGGATGGGAAAACAGGCTGGTATCCCAGGGCCATAGTCAAGTACTGTACTAAAGGTACTAATTCTTGGACTGTGCTATGGTATGTGTGGCTTCTGGGAATTTAAACATTTCTGCAGCGATTTCACTGTTGCCTGATGAAGAGTTGATGAGTCTCCTTACACATCTCAGGGTTTGTACACACTTTTGTTGGCAGTTATGTTTCACTTGGTGACATGATACCTTTGTCAAAGCCAGATTTTTGTATCCAAAGGGATGAGTTTCTCCTTCTATTTACAATCACTTCCTATCCCTTTAGTGCTACGCTGGAGAGTTTGAGAAACAATCTAAGCTATAAGGAGAGGAGCAGTCACTAAACCCCTGCTGCCTAAGCCCAGATGCCACAAGAAAAACTTTCTCTGCATTTTGTGAGCTTGGGGCAAGGTTGATTGCAAGGCAGGGGCACCTGGCAAGAGCCCATACCACAGCAGAGGATAATTTAGAAAATCCTACTGGAGTTGTTCCTCCTCATCACTATTACAACCTGCTTGTTCACCTCCTGCTTGTTCTGGCCCTGACAATGGAGGTGGTAAGTAAACTAACTGGGATGAAACTAATTGTGGGTGCTTTGCCCAGGGCCTATAGACAGCACTGATTCCAACTGCCTGTTCCTTGATTGGTGAACATGCAGCATGTGGTGGCAGTGCTGGTTAGGGCTAAATGCTCACAGTAATGACCACAAGAAAGCTTTAAACATTGTGGCTAAAGGGTTTTGTCAATTGCCCTTCAGTGCTCCTACATGAAGAACAATCTTCTGAGAGAAATACACAACAATGACACATTGCTCTGTCTCTCCAGACCATTTCAAGTCTCTACTAATCACAAGCCAAGGTGTAATAACTGGACAACAAACATCGCCCCACACGCGCGTGCACACTTTGCCCTTTATAGGGACAACTAAGCAACATTTATTCCTGGCCTCTTTGTTGATGCTGCTGCTTCAAGTCCCACAGTGCAAATGACTTTCTGGTTTTAATGAGAAAACAGCTGCGCTGGAGCAGCTCTGCTGTCGCCTCCTGCTGTGGTAATTGCCAGTTCTTGTATGGTATTTAGACTGGGATCTTTTAACTGCTTACATCTTGCTGTGCAGAGGGAGCTAATGGCAGAGGAAGGCAGTATGTTTGTAGCAGCCACGGCAAAGGCCGCTGTGTGTGCCCTTCGCTGACAAACACACATGTGGATATCTTGCCATCCTCAGCCCAAGGTGTTCACTTGAGATGAAGTGTCCACATGCCTACCTCACCTCTACCTTTCCTTGGTTTTAAGCTAAAATGGGAGAGCCCATTTTCAGAGCAGATATTCACTTGGGTAAACCAGTTTGAGACATTTAGGCACACTAAACTGATGTATTTTTTTAAAACCAGTAAAATGTTACTTTCAGATATAGTTTTCAACTGAGAGAATTAACATGAAAACAATACATCCAGAATCCCTGTTTCCACCTAATTCCCCTCAGTGTAGACTTCAGGCAATTTCACTCCTAGCATTCATGTAGAACACACAACAGACTTTTTCTTTTATTAGTAAGTAAAAATAAACAACAAATTCCCATCTATTTTGGTTCTGCCATCAAAATTTCTACAGAAGTTGGCACATCTATTTTCTAAAAAGTAATATGTTAATTATGATTATAATTTTATTTTATACTGCATTTTCATCTCACTTCCAGAAAATTATTGTCTCCTGATGTGACTTGTGTCAATCAAAAAGAGATGGAGGCCCCACCATTACCTTGCAAAGTAAAAAGATAAGACACACAAGAGGAGGGTGTTGACAGAAAAAGGAAGGCATGGGGTAAAAAGTAATATAGCCCTAGTAAGTCAAAATGGAAATTCACTTTAGCTGTAGGAGAAGTTCAGGGACCAGGAGCCCTGCCATCTGACCAATGGCAACTCTGAGCATCTTACTTTTGGTTTCTGAGCAATGAGGGCTAGGAACTTGTATGTGGTGTTCTTGCTTTTTAAGTACAATTTACTGAGAAAGGAGTAGGGCTGACTTGAATGCTGATGATCCCTTTCAGAAGACTGAACTATTTTATTTATCAGCAATGTTTATACGATTCTTCTAATTCAGAACATTCCTGAAATGATTTACAAAATAAAAACAAACAAAGACAATTCACCCATTCATACCCCCCACATGAATATCATGAAGTCAGAACAGAGATAGCTTGTGGTTGGGAGGAAAAATAACTTTAACAAACACTTAAATCCTATTTTCTCTCTAAAGTAGATGGGCAGTAGGAAAGAGACTGCAAATAGTCAGTACACAGAGGGCAGAGCAGTTACATCAATCAGCCCTCAGAGTGAGTTATTATTTTTGCTTGATACAGGAGTAAAACCAAAACTGGACTGAAAGTTACAAATGCCATGCTTGGGAGTTACCTGTAGCTCAACACTTTAGCACAAAGCTATATTTAGATGCCCGTTAAGTGTTCCTTCACCACTCTAGTGCAGCCTTTATGAGGGCTAGCAGCTAATCATTGCACTGTGTTGCTTGTCCACCCGGGCACACTTAACCTGGGGCAACAAATCATTACTGTAGTGTGTTGTGTACTGTGCTGGTGGGTGCACTTTGCTAAGCACACTTGGCAGCTGCAAGTACTGCCTTTGTTTATACCCCAGACAGCACTCTCTGAACTCTCGCCATAGCAAAAGGGAGCTGGCAAAGCACATATCTGTGTGCCCAATGGTGTTATTAAGCTGAGGAACATGCTTTTTTCTTAATTATCTGGCTTAAAATTGCAAAGAAATGGGAGAAGAAAAGCAATATTGCCATAGAACAATGTTTACATCTGTAGAAAACTTACACACTGGCTTGCACTACATGCAAATTTGAGCTCAAAATAGCCTCTTTTTCTGTTACTGTTTTTACGGACTAGAAAACACAGGTATCTTACCTGCACAGCATCTTCCTTTCCACATTGCTGCTGCTTGTATCTCTAGAGTAATCCTCACTACCATCTTCGTTAGACCAAGGTTGGTTCAGTCACATGCTATATAGGGGAAAAAAAGAAACTTTCAATAACCAGATTTAATAATGGCAGGTGACATGCAAATACAATTGCAATAAAATTATAGAGCCTCAGGACAAACTTCTTTTTTCCTTCAAAGTCAAAACTTAGCTTTGGGACATGAAGTAATTCTAAAGGAAAGGGGTCCTTGAAGCACCTTGTGATGGCTTTCATGCACAAGCAATCCTGCAAAGGAAGTAATCCTTCTAGACATGCTGGGTTCTTTGGTTCTTTACTTAGTTAGAAGCATGGCTAATGAGGATTTCTATTTTGCTACATGTGAAAAGGAGAATGAGATGACATTTTACTTGCATGCTCCCCCATTAGCCATACAGGGAATAGATTTCAAAACGCAGGGCTATCGAAAAACAGTTAATGTATGTCTGCCCGGCCTGGACTGGAGAAACTGTGTGTTCATCTTCACTAGTTTTCTTTTGTGATATGTTACATTTGGAGGTGGCCTTTTAGTTTAGGTAGATCAATGTAGAATTCCCAACTAGCCTAGCAAGCACCTCAGGTGAATCAGGTGAAGTGGTGTAATAGTACATTTTGAAATGCTGGTACACATTATGACAGCCCCTGTAGTCACCAACTCAAGAGGAGCCCAAAAATTCAGTAAGCTGTGCTGACTCATATCAATAAACTAGTTCTAGCCTTTTTCATCTTTACTAGGGACATGGCTTCTGTAAAATTAATGGGTCTAAAATTATCCACTGAAGACCCAAGCACCTCACAATTTAGAGGTAGGGATCATCACTCAGGGGTAGAACATGGGTTTTTCATGAAAAAGGTCCTGCTGGTTTCTCCAGGTAAAGCTGGAAATACTCGTTGCCTGAAACCCCGGAGAGCAATTGACTGAGTTAGATGGAGCAGTTGTCTGACTTGGTATATGGTCATTGCTTATGTTCCTAAAATAGTTTACATCACAACAGGAAACAGTACCTGGTTGCTAATGAAATTATTTTTTTCACCTACTATGAGGCTTGCAATATCACAGGGAACAGGGCAGTCTGAGGGGCCTAGCAGCATCTCTTGTAATAAAAATATGCCAGTGCTGTGTCTCTGTGAGCCCTGGCTCCTCTGCTCCACTGATCTTATGTACATTCTTTAGGATGCCTAAAGGAATGTCTTCTTCCCTATATGCCCTCCTGCCCCTTAAAATCAGCAGCAGAGGCCCTCCTCCAGGAACCGTCTTTGAAAGAGATCAGGAGACAGAGCACTTGAAGGAGGGCACCCCTTTTATTTGACCAATATTTTAATATTAATCAATCTTAATTGCTTATTTAACTTATTTTAACTACTCTATTTTATGTATTCAGTCATGGTATAGCTAATTTATTTTGGTTAGGATTCAGACTATATTATAGTGTAAGCCGTCCAGAGATGTCAGTGATGGACAGCCTATAAATGTCCTAAATAAATAAATTCTAGAAACTCTGGTGTAATATTGGTTAATGTTGCCAAGGGAGGACAATTGTCTATCTGAAAGGCAGCTCGTGGACCATCCTTTATTTGAAGGGCTGTTTTGTCCAATTACCATTCAAAGATAAAAGAACCCTAAGAACTGTTGCCCATCAACAGCATCTGGACAGCAAACTAAACAGGCAGGCACACAGAGCACCTGGATATTCAGGCTTTCTCATTAAGGAAAGATGCATTGTATTTATATGTAAATCATAATAGACATATGAGATACCACATAAAAGTTTTATGCAAATTGTGTTCCTCTTTTGGGATTTATAAGTGACTCTTCATAGAGTTGCCATTAATCAGAGATAATTTGATGACACATCACAACAACGTAAGTGGCTACCCTAGCCAGGTAAGCAAGTGGGAGGGAAAGGGAAGGTTTGGGAGACGAGTAGGAATGGGTAGGGCCTGTGAGAGATGAGGACTGCATCCAATTGTGTCTCCAGATGGAGGCACCATGAAATCTGAATTACGGTGTATCTCTCTCTCTCCCCATATACATATTATAATAACAACTCTATCTGGTCCAATTCTATTTGAAGTTCAATGCTGAAACTGAGGGAAAAGGTGTGTTTGTCAGGACCAGCTGCTCACTCCCCCATCCTGCTCACTCAGAGTGCTAGCTGGCCTGCCTACCCAACTGGCCATCCACCAGGCTCCTGGGCTGTCACAGGAGTTTGCTCACCTCTCCCAAGAGCCTCCCACAGCTGGGCCGAAAGGCAGGTGTGAGCAAGTGGCTGTTGGCCAGCCGGCCAAACAACTAAGTGGTTGAGGCTGCTGCTAGTGCTCATGTTAAGAAACCCAGCAGGAAGCTCTGCAAGTTGCTTTCTTGCTGCAGTAAATGCCCCTGTGGTGTGTGTGCAAATGTACAGTTAATGAAACCTGCAAGCCTCATTCCCTGAGCTCTTACCTATCAATGTTGGCATGTTTAAATCAGAAGAGTTTCAACTGTAGCTTTCTCTTTTTCACCACCTTGGCACTTGAGACCATGTTACATTGAAGGTGCAAGATATAAATTATGAAAACAAAAATGTGTATATTGGCATGTTGTGTGAACCCTGTCAAATTTGCAATTTGGCTTTATGTAAACCTAGCTTTGCTATCAAACTATACAATCAATGAAAAGAACCCATTGTTTGTTGTTAGCTTGTGAACAGTGAGTTGTTCATGGTTATCAAACTATGATTTAGCACCAATAGGTTCATACATTGTATTTGCATTTATACTGCATTTTATTCTATTTTATGAATTGTTGCAACCCTCCCAGAGTTTCAACTACTGGGCAGTAGAGAAATAAAATAAACCCACACTCCATCTATCTTCACATATATTCCACAGCAGGTACCTTCTGAAACTATCCCATTTTCTGCCTGCTTTCTTGATATTATTTGATATATCCAATTATCTGTTTGATATACAAATCAATAGGTATACATTTCATTAGTTAAATCATGCACACATTGACACATAACCAGGCCTAACCACCCCCTTTTTTTTCCAGAAATTAACATGCATGCATCCTCAAAATGTAGCTGACACTGACCAGGCACCAGTCCAGAGAAAGACTCAGACGATCCGGGTTCTTGTCCCCGCTCAGCCATGGAGCCAACTGGGTGACTTTGGGCCAGTCACAGACTCTCAGCCCAACCTGCCCCACAGGGTTCTTGTTGTGGGGATAAGATGGAGGAGGAGAATGATGTCAGCTGCCTTGAGCCCTTCGTAAGAAAAAGGCAGGATATAAATCAATCAATCAAGCAAGCAAGCTAGCACTTGGCAGACAACAGCAGCTCTAATAAAGGGCAATTCACCCCAACCTCCTCCTCTCCTCATCTTTGCAATGGCACCCCATCCTTCCTCCAGGGCACCTTCCTTATACTCTTTCCAGTGCCAAGCAAAGACCTTCCTTAAAAAAAAAAAAAGTCAATGCCACTAAACCTTTGTTTGTATTTTTATCTGTATTTTATTAGTACTGTATTTTTTATTGTAGTAATGAGTTTTTGAGTGGGTTTTTTATCTTAGGGTTGTGAGCCGTCCAGAGGTGCTGGGACACAATAGGCAGCATACAAATGTTTTAAATAAATAAATGGCCTAGTGGGAACGGTAATTGTGTTACATGTTCCCCTTTAACAAGCAATGTAGAAAAGGGCCAATTGAGGGCTGCTCAGGTGCGCCCTCTGGAAGGATTTGCTGGTATTCAGTTATTCTTGAGAATAAATCCTTTAAAAAACCTTTCCCTGTTGTGTGTTTTGGGTATAGGCACCCCAGGACCATCTGGTTGATATGTTTGTTACATTTGTATCAAGTTTGTTTTTAGTTGGGCGTTTTAAGTTTTGTTTTAAAAATTGTTTTGGAACAGTTTAGGATAAGTCATGTCGACAAAGACAGGGGGATACAAATGTTTTACAGTATAAATCGAATTTATTTATTTAAAGTTTTTGTATGCCGTCCCCTTGCTACATAGCCTCAGAACGGCTCACAACATAAAATGCCATGTGCTTTAGTTTAAGTTGATTGTATTTTCTTATTCTGAGGTACGCCATTCTAGTCACCCAAAGGCTATTATCCAAATATACTGTCATGGGGTTGCATCTTTGTTTTCTCTGATTATTTGTCCAAAACGCAACCCCACATAAAACTAGAATGCGTTCTATAAAGCGGACGGAAAAGCCCTCTGCACGCGCTCAGGGGCACCTCAGGGAAGAGCCTTGATTTTTTAACAGCTTTCCTGAGTTAGCTGCTCAACAGAAATAGAACATAAATACTCAAAACCGAATTTAACACAAGGCAATTTAACTAACATTCCATAAATTAGTTTAAAAGAGCGCTTCCTCAGGTATTGCGCATGCGCTCATCCAAAGCTTGCGTTCCTCACTGCAACGGTTTTTCCCGCCCTCTCCCGTCAATGAACGTCAAAGGAGGGCCTCCCTTTTACGCATGCGTAGTAGCCACAAACCGTAGTGTGAGAGCTTCGCTCCAAATTCCATTTCCCCCACCCCTCTCTTCGCTTCCCCCATTAGCTTCACGCATGCGTTTTATAGTTCTGAGAGGACTGGACCGTACCAAAGAATGTGCGTCCTGGGGGGACCACTTCTCACACTAGGAAAAATAAAGATGTATATGCAATAAGATCAATATATATATTAAACACACATATATAATAAAAATATGTATAAAATACCCCTTTTTTACAGTTTTCTGATTAGATGGGAATATTTCATAGCAACAGCCAAAAGTGCAGAGACACCCCTCCTCACAGGGTCAGAGTGGCTCGTTTCGAGACCGCGTCACCAGCCCGTCGCTTTCTGAGAGGAAGGAGGGCGCCGCCATTTTGTCGGCAAGGAGGAGAGTGGAGGCCTGAGCAGGGAGCTCGCTTGATCCTCTTCGCACACGGCGCTAGGGGCAGGCAGAAACAGCAGCCGTTTTTTCGTCCCTTCTTCGCCTCCTTCAGGCCTCGGGCCACCGGTGAGCGCGGGATTGGGGGTTAGGCCCGGTCTGCAGCTGGCTGGCGGAGTGGAGGGCTAGGCTAGGCCAGACCGTACCGTGCCGTAAGAAGGGTTGGGCCTAGCGCGGGAAGGCCGGCGAAACGGAGGAGAGGTTGAACTACATGAGACAAATAGAGTATATGTAGAATGATTTGAAAATATTTTTGAGCTCTATGTTTTGGGTTGAGCCCATATTAATAGTTGTCACACGCACACTGAGTCTTAATTATGGACGTGGCCGGGGCCCGCTGTCTTCGGGTGCCTGGCAAAACAAAACGTGGCCTATAGTTCAGATCAATGCACACTGTTACACTTGAGAGAAACATTTGTTGGGTTCGAGTGTTGGACTGAGACTCAAGAAATGAGAGTCCTAGGCCCGCCCAGTTCGGCCGTGAAACTCGGTGGGCTAAGTTTTAATCTAGTCACTGACTGTTTGCTTAACCTAACTCGCAGGGTTTTTGTGAAAAGAAAAGGAGTTCTTGAAAATGAGAAGTTCACTGAATAGTTTTGGGTAAGGCACTGCTTCTCACCTAACCTTCCTCTCAGGGTTGTTATGAAGATTAAAATGGAGAAAGGGAGTATCCAATATTGATGCTATTTGAGGGTACTTTTACTTGACAGCTGTTGCCGGTAGTACTATGCACGCATATGCATGCACAAAATTATATACATGCATTCACAAATGTGTGCATGCATGTGTGCACATAAATACTAATATACATGCACACATTCATTTCCCATTTGTTATTAACATAGTGTCATTGAAATAAAAGAAAATGAAGAAAACATAACTAACATACAAACAACATGTTAATTTTCTTAGATAAAATTTGAATTGATCGATATAGCTGAAACATATGAAATGTATACTGCATTATATTTCATATAACGCAGATAAACTACTGCTTGTAAGCATTTTTATATGTTATATAAGCATACGTATATAAAGAGTGCAATGTTGAAGCGACAATCTTTATCCAGTATAGATGCAGCCACTCTGAAGAGAATGTGTATAAAGGAGCAACACCAAAGTAATTTCAAATGCATTTAGAGCTAACTGTTTTGGTTTCCATCCCTACCAGTAGCTGTCATGTTAAGTGGATACTAAGAGCAGCTTACAAGATTTTTTTTTCATTTGCTCATAGTCTCTTAGATTTATAGTTGTGTTCAGCTGAACAAATGGAAGGACACTAACACACTTGACAGAAAGTACAATTTCTGGAGCTACAGACCCAGAACTTGTAGTTCATGTGGCCTTAATTTGAAAGATAATTCATAAGCTTTGTATAATTCATCTCTCCTTTTTTTTTTTCCTTAAGAATTTTTGCTTCTTACATTTCAAGCTACTGCTCTTGATACTCATTTGACATCATAGGTACTGATGAGGGCAGAAGGCAAAATGCCTAGTTCTAAATATATTTTGAGATTACCTGTTATTTGGCATCTCTGTATTTATATGTACATCAGTGCAACCAGGCAGACTTAGAATTGCTGAGAGATATAACCAGTCAGAAGAAAAGTCAGTATTTCCAGTAAAGCAACTGGCAAAGCAGGAATAAATGTATCATTTATTATATGTAAGCTACTCATTGGCAGAACATATTTGAATACATAAATAATTATAATAAAAAGGTGCTTTATCTCACCTCTGACCATTTCAGGAATGTCATGATCAGAGGCAACCTACCTCCTGTGACAAATGGGGCATAGTGCTTTCATACCCTGCTCATGGGCCCCTGAAAGCATCTGGATGGCTGCTGTTGGAAACCAAATTACACATGATGGATGAGCTCTGGTCCAGAAAGGCAGTTCTTATCTGCTAGGCACTGTGATATTTAGGGCAGATGCATCAGTGTACAGAGTACCTGTTTGCTGAGAGGCAGTTGCATTTGCAGGTTGCCTCCCTTGTTTGCTTTCCAAAACTGCTACCTCCTTGCAGTATTTCTGACATTCCTAGCAGCATCTGATTGGAAGCATGATGCTATTGTAGATGGATGAGTGACCTTTATTAGGTTCTAATAGGCAAATTAATGGAAGATACGTATTTTAATGGTTATTTGTTGCAGTTGCTGAATAGAACCCCACTTTGGCGTTATGCTTTGTTTACTTATTAAAGGTTAGGGTTAGTGTGAGACATGGTAACTAGGTTACCTAGTTTTTTTAAAAGCAGCATCTTTGCCATGCAGTTTCGTATCTCTTCTTTTATGGACTGTTGTACTCCATAATAATGGTGGCCATCCTGCTTTGTAGTGTTTGGGCTTTACCTTGGACTTTTTACTTTTTAAGCTTTTAAACGGTTTTAATTATAAGTTAGTTTGGGGACCTTATTCCAGCTGAAAGGCAACCCATATATTTACAAATAATGAAGTATGAGTAGCTTCGTGTCGCAGGGATCTACAGTAAAGCATGCAACAGAATAAAATCAGCACAATAATGCAATTGCAGCACACAATAACATATTTAAAGTAAAGTAGCAGGATATCACCTGTTGATGCTGTCAAAAGTTCTTTAATCATTTTCTGCAAATTTCTGATGCCTCTATTACATACTCCTTGTGATGTCCAAGTTATATTCTTTTGCTCTTGAGTTTACTCCCTTCTCTGGGTACCTTGATAATTGTTTTTTCGTTTGGTGGCATAGTCATAAATTGTTTTTATTGTGCTTTGAATTGGTGAACTTTAGCAGCAATTTCATAGCCATCTTGTGGAATGCTTTGTTTGTAATCCCATTTTATGATCTAACTCAAGAATAGATAAGAGATTAGTTTTCCTAAAATTAGTTCATTGTTCAGCAGAGATTGTGCATCAAAGGTAGGCCTTGTGTTGTCTCATCATTTCATTCACATACATCCTTCCTGTTTTCCTTTTTTACTGTGTTCCTTGCTATTTGAATCTATCAAGATTTCCTAAATGCGTACCCATGATGCACTTTTGTGTACATTTTGATAACTGTTTTGGCTTCCCTAATCAGCGTCAAGGTTTGAACGAAGAAAATTTATATGCCAAATCTGCCTGTACAGCTGTTGGTTTTCTAACAACGCTACATCTTAAGTGTGCATCTACTGCAAAATGTTTGTTTGCCTGCCTTTCTGTTTCCTATAGTTAATTGAAGGGAAGCACACTCTGGCCTGAGCAATCCACCAGAGGAATAAGGGCCATTGAGAGGTGCATGGAAAGGTACACCCTCCATGAAAGAACATAGGTGAGACAAATCTGCTGCAGCAATCGGCTAGAGTTGCAAAGAGCTTTCTCCCCCTCCCTTCCCCAGCAGAAAGAACTCTGCTTCAACTGCCAGTTGTCCTAGAACTGCAGAAGTGCAGTGACATATTATTCTGACCTCTGCTGCCAGTGGGCGGACTGCCAGGTAGCTGAACATCTGTTTGAGCAAGACAACCTGCTTGGTTGTAAGCTGGCTATAAATGCACTTTTCCAACTAGTCACTTTGTTCTGGCCATTCTCCAGCGCTTCCTCTACTCTCTTTCCTTGTATGTCCTGTCTTTTCAGTTTGTAAGCTGAGGTTGGGACCTATTTCTTTGAAGCTTTATGAGATGATTTCATCCTGCCTTTCAGACAACATCAAGATGAAAATAATCTATATATAGGAAGATGGGAATCTGCCTTATACTGGGCCATTCTATTTATCCATCTAGTTCAGCTCTCCAGAGACCTTTCCCATCATCTGTAATTTTGTCATTTTAACTGGAGATACCAGAAGTTGCGTTTTGGGCCTTCTGAATGCAAGGCACATACTGAACCACTGAATTACCTTTCCTTATCTTTCACTTAACTGTGTATTTGGAGTGTATGCTGAATGTCTTACTGTGAGAGCCAAGGATGTGTCAGTTATGATATTACTTAAATAGGAAAATAGAGGAATGGCATTTTGCATTTGAGATGGACTTTTACCGAGATACAGCCATTATTAAAACTTGGAATTACCTTTTACAAGTTAGATGTTGCTCACTTTCCTCTCTTTAATCCTTCTATTTAGTAACACCACGGCGGAGATGTCAGAATATATCCGGGTTACTGAAGATGAGAATGAAGAACCCATTGAGATTCCTTCAGAGGATGATGGGACTGTGTTGCTCTCTACAGTTACTGCTCAGTTTCCAGGGGCCTGCGGCCTGCGCTACAGAAACCCTGTGTCTCAGTGTATGAGAGGGGTCAGATTAGTGGAAGGAATTCTGCATGCACCAGATAATGGCTGGGGAAATCTGGTATATGTTGTTAATTATCCCAAAGGTATGTGCTCAGAGTTCTACTTTGCTAAAGCATTATTTACACATAGAACTCTAGTAGGAATATTTTATTTATTTATTTATTTATTAAAACATTTTTATGCCGCCCCATTCGCCGAAGCCTCGGGGCGGCTTACAACATTTTCTTTCTTTTGGCTTGCCCACAGCTTTAAAAAAGCGATCCCCATCACCCACAGAGTTCTGAATTGAGTGAAAAATGGGATTGGTTAACAACAAATAGTAGTGTAGTGTCTAACTTGTAGAACTGGTTCACAAAGCTATTGTGATTTTTCATGGTTCATTTAAAGCTTGGTAGGTTGTCAGGCCTGCAGGTTGTCAGGCCTGCAGCTGCCATCTTAAATATCAGGCTGTGTCTTGTCATGTCATCTGAGTACAGGGTTTTTTAAGTTGTGCAACCCTAGCCAAACCCATAAACTCTTTTAGGGTTGTGCGTGAGCCATTTAGCCTTTGTAGAACCCATGGTTTGGATGACACAACAAGCTGCAGTTGTAGCTTGAATATTCAAAATTACAACTGGGTTACATCACAGCCCACTCGGATTTAAATAAACTATGGTGGGCTGTTTGTGTGAACCAGCCTACCACAAATACATTCCAAGGTTGCAATTCTGAACATAGTAACTAGGTGATAAGCACTATTGAACCCAATAAGACTTCCTTCTGATTAAATTGCCTGTGTTTGCACTATAGGAGACCAATCCTGTGTGTGCTTACTTTAGAATAATCTCTGTGTTGTCTGCACAGGAGTTTGGTGCCAAGTCAGCGTAGGGCTGGGCTGTACATAACTTTAAAATGACCTGCTCCTTCAAAGTCTTCCACTTAACTGGGTTACCTTTCTGTTTAGATAACAAGAGGAAGATGGATGAAACAGATGCCTCGTCAGCTGTTAAAGTGAAACGAGCAGTGCAGAAAACCTCTGATCTGATAGTTTTGGGTCTTCCATGGAAAACAACAGAACAGGATCTGAAGGAATATTTCAGCACTTTTGGAGAGGTTCTCATGGTGCAGGTATTTGACATTCTTTTCCCGGAATAGTGATGACCCTATAACAGTTCGAAACTGCTATTGTATGCATGGCACTGTCACCTCATAACACTTGTAACAGTTGCTCCTAGTTTTGTAGAGGAAGAGAGAAACTAAGTTTTCTTCTACTGCTGTTTAAGCAAGGGAGCAGGATTAACCCTTTTTGTATAAACCATAATTAGCCAAACGATAGAAGTGTAACTCCTGCTCTGTGTCATTAATTTCATTATTATAAAAAGAGCATTATTTAAAGCCTTTTAACCCCACTGCCCAACAGAAAAGACTCCTGGATCAAACAGTCTCTGCCCTTAAACTTTATGATCTAAAAGACTCAGCACAAAAAGAAAAACAGATGAGGACAGAAGAAGAAGATGAGTCAAGTTGGACACTAATTATTGTGACATGGCTCTTATATTTGACCCAAGGGAATGGAAATAATTCAGGGCCACAAGGAGCCAGCCAGAGCATGGTTTTTCAGTACAGTCAAGGGAGCTGAGTTGCCCTGCTTCTCCTTTTTTCCTTTTGCTACAGTTTGAACAGCTTTTAACTTTTAGATGGCATTTGAGGAAGAGAGAAACCTAATGCTGCAGCTGTTCCGAAAGGAAGGCAATTCCTGGTGAAGGCTTCAGCCAAAGAGCAGACATTATCATTTTTGTGTCCCTTCATTTGGCAACTTGGTCTGTGAAATAATTGTGTGGAGTTTTTTTCAGTATTGAGAGCCAGTGTGGGGTAGTGGTTAAGAGTGCTGCCTTGGAACTCAGGTGATCTTGGTTCTAGTCCCCACTCAGCCATGAAACCCACTGGGTGACTTGGGGCCAATCAAAGACTGTCTAAATTACCTCATGGGGCTGCTGGGGTGCCGATTAAGTGACGGGAAAGAGAACCTTGTGAGCCACCTTGCATTCCTTGCAAGAAGGAGAAAGGTGGAGCGTAAATGCAATGTAGTAATGGTGGTGGAGGTGGCGATGATATCTAGCCATCTGATTTTCTCTAACTGTAGGTGAAGAAGGACATCAAAACTGGCCACTCCAAAGGGTTTGGTTTTGTCAGATTTACAGACTACGAAACCCAGGTGAAAGTCATGTCTCAGCGCCACATGATAGATGGAAGATGGTGCGACTGCAAGCTCCCGAATTCCAAGGTATTCCTTGTGGCTTGTTCTTGACTTGTAGTCATGCTGTGCCAAAATCCTTGTCAAGAACTTGTCACAGATGATTCTAGACAGGGAGATTCTATATAATCCTGAATATATTAGCTGTGATCCAAAGAACTGGACACATACCAGATGTCTCGTATTATGTGGGAAGTTATTTATGAAGATGAGGGACTTTGAAGTTGAGTTACTTTATGAAGCCGGTTGTGATATTGTGATTGTGGAAGTAGAGTGAGGTATTAAAGGAAAACAAGCCAGTGCCCCTGCTCAAACCCGTTCAGAAGATCATGTAAGAATATGGAATATATTTTATGATTAGCTGCCACCTGCGTAGGAAAATTGGAAATTGTTCCCTTGTAATTTGTACATGTATATAAGTGCCCTCCATATGTGCATTATTATAGTCGCTGAACAAAAAAGAATTTTCTATTAACCTGAGTCTTTGTTCTGCATTGACACTAGCAAAGTCCAGATGAACCTTTGCGTAGCAGGAAGGTGTTTGTTGGGCGCTGCACCGAAGACATGACTGCCGATGAGCTCCGTCAGTTTTTTTCGCAGTATGGAGAAGTGGTTGATGTCTTCATCCCCAAACCCTTCAGAGCTTTTGCCTTTGTTACATTTGCTGATGATCAGGTATCCATCCAAAGTGTCCGGTTGTGTGGACAACTTGTTCTTAAGAGTTTTCCATTAAGCTTCCATTTATTTCCGTTGCTGCAAATGGCTCATGAACAAGAGCAGCTGCAGTTACTGCTAATGTCACTCCTGTCTGGCACATAATTAGTTTTGCTTTGATGTGTTGCTTATGTTCCATGTACATGTTATCCTGTGTAGTAGCTTACTACGTAGGAGGGGGAGTGAGGCTACACTTCTAGCCATGGCTCTGATGTCATGTGTGCGTCACCCACACATGAAGTGTAAACTTCATGCTCAAGCTGCTGCTTTATGAGGGGGCTCTGTGCCACTTGGATACTCGTCCAGTCAAGGCTCCCGATCATGTGGCATCCCGTTGATGCTCATGCAGGGAGACTCCCTGGCAAATTGCATGCCGGTTGGAGGGTGTTACAAGAGTCATGACTGTTGCTATGTGGTAAGGTCTTACCTGTGAGCAATGTGTGAGTAGGCTTTAAGCTTTGTTTTAACCCAGAAAAACATAACCCTGAGATATTAAACTTGACTGATATTCTGAAACATAACCAAATACCTCTTTAACGGGGCAGCACATAATGGCATTTTGTGGCTTGATGTTTACAAAAAAAAGGCCTTGCAAATAAATGCAGCTAAGTTCCTTACCCAAAGGAGTTGACTAGCCTCAATAGATAAACATCCCTGTTTGCCATTTGTGGCATGCTGACTTTGCAAGGAGAATCAGGAGTAGGGGTAAACCTACAAGGTTGGAAACTTTGTTTCCCTGCTTCCTGGGAAGTAGCCAGTTTCTGTCACAAGCCACCAGGCAAGTTGTTGAACTACTGCTTTGCACAGTTTTATTGTTAATTAGTAAACTGAAATATTGAGATAACCAAAGCATTTGATCATTTCTGTTCTGGAACTTTTAAGTTCATGAGTTTCTGCTTTCAAGACTCCTAAGTTAGCTGTTCCTATTAAGGAGAAACAGTATGAGGTATAATGTACTTAAAATGAATACTATCTTTAGTTCCATTTTTTTCCCCCGAGGAGACCTATATTCTGCACTACAGTAAAGGGATCCGTATGACTTTGCAAGGAGTACTGTTTATTAAAATTAAGCACCTAGATTTGTATGTTGTTACTGTTTAAAAGTTACATGTGTGTAAATTTTACTTTCTTTTCTCTTTAAAATTACTCAGTCTGCATACCTTATTTCTTATAGGTTGCCCAGTCCCTTTGTGGCGAGGACTTGATCATAAAAGGAATCAGCGTCCATATATCCAATGCTGAACCTAAGCATAATAGCAGTAGACAACTAGAAAGAGGTGGAAGATTTGGTGGTAATCCAGGAGGCTTTGGGAATCAGGGTGGATTTCCTAACAGGGGGGGAGGCGGTGGAGGTGGAGGGTTGGGAAACAACCAGGGCAGCAACATGGGTGGTGGGATGAACTTTGGGGCCTTTAGCATCAACCCAGCCATGATGGCAGCAGCTCAGGCAGCGCTGCAAAGCAGTTGGGGAATGATGGGGATGCTAGCAAGCCAGCAGAATCAGTCTGGGCCATCAGGGAACAGCCAGCCACAAGGCAACATGCAGAGGGAGCAAAACCAGGGCTTCAGTTCAGGAAGCAATTCTTACGGAGGCTCGAACTCTGGTGCAGCGATCGGGTGGGGCTCCTCAAATACAGGCTCTAGCAGTGGGTTTAATGGAGGTTTTGGATCAAGCATGGATTCCAAATCATCTGGCTGGGGAATGTAGAGAACCTAACACTGACTCTTTGGTGGGAAATCAGATTTTTTTTTCTAGAGCTCCTGGTAAGTATATTATAAGATGCATATACTAAAACGAAAACAAAAAAAAAACTCCAAATCAATTTGTTCAGCGTGTAGTATATTTCAACAGTATTTTTGACACTTTTTCTTTTGTAAGGGGGGAAAAAAAGAAAAGATTAAATGGAGTTTTATAGGTTTTGTTACATTGAGTTGGAATACATGAGTTGGGATATTGAGTGGCTGAAAGAGAACTGCTGTTTGCCTGACTGGTAAACGGACGCGCTGCAATTTGGTAGGAATTTGTAAAAAAAATTTGATTCCTCATTTCCTAGTCAGCTGAGATCTTTGCATGTTTCAAAAATGGAAGCCATTTTTCAGAAACTGCATCCTATCCTTGTTAGTTTTTTTTCTTTTACAATTTAATTTGATCCCCCGCCATAAGAATTTCTCTCTCTCTTTCTCTCCCTCCCCCTCCCCCCAAATGTCCTGTGTGGAGAATGCAATGTTGGTGTCGGCTTTTTTTCCTTTTAACACTGTCTCCCCTCCTCATACTAAAGTACGGTATGAAGACCTCATTTAATCCTTGCAGTTCATCTCATTTCAAATGTGTATGGAAGAAGCACTTCATTGAAAGCAGTGCAGTAAAAAAACACACACACACACACACAAAACAAAAAAACCCTGCCTTAGGAATATTCCTGTCTCCATGCTTTCCTCATCCAAGACTCCTTCATCACACTGCACATGCTACGTCTTAAGACGGTGGGTGTTCCATTTTTATCCGCTACTCTTTTTATTTCATGGAGGTCGTATTCAACGCTATGAACGCAAGGCTGTGAGATGATGGATACCGGAAGGCTTGTTTGAACTTTTGAAAACCTTGTGTGGGATTGGATTGGTGGTGCCGAGGCATGTGAGGGCTTGGTATGTGCGAGAAAAAGGAGGAGGCGCATGCAGAGAGAGACTTGGTGGTGCATTATGGGATTTTTTTTAAAAAAAACTTTTTTTCTTGGCGCGATGTCCCTCGATCCTGTGACTTTGGTGATGAGAGAGTGTGCGGAGAGCAATGGGAGAGGACGTACGAGTGTTTTTTTTTTCTTGCATTCAGAAGGACATCCCGATCTGGAAGAACTTAATGGGGGGAGGGCTTTTTACTTAGTTAACCAATTAGTAGAATGTGTTAAGTGAAATGAATATCTGTATTTTTTTCCCTCCTTTATGTCAACTCTGCTGTGAATGCTGTATGGTGTGTGTTCTTTTCTGTTTAATGATCCTGTAAGTGTGGTCATGTGAACTGGAGGTGGGGCTTTCGATGGGAACGCCCAGCTCATGGTGTGCTTTGCCAGTGTTTTTGTAGCAAAGCTCATTTCTGAGCTCAGGGGTTCCCTTGTGGGTGGAAGTTTCTCTGTCTGTAAGATATCCATATGAATGCTGTTTGCTGCAGTTCTGTGTTTGGATGCTTTTTATAAGATTTGTCAATGTAGGAAATTCTTAAATAAAACTGATTTAAGTAATATGTGTGTGTGTTTGACAGCCCCTAAGTGCAAAGAATTCATAGGAGTTAACTTGGTGGGGTTTTTAAAAATACCTGGTGTTGGTATAAAACCACTGTAAAGATGTATTTGGTATTTTAAATTTGCCTCTTTTGTTAATGTAGTTGATACCCAGTAGCTTGGCTCCAGTCCCATCTTGGTAGCGTTTTGTGATATACACATCTGAAATCCGGTTCTGCCAAATGAGGTACCCCATCCCTGGTGAGCAATTCCCTCTAGGGTACTGGGTGTTGGAGATAAGAGGCCTTTGAACCCATCTGTGGTATTGACCTATTTCAGTGTACTCTACTTAGATAACTGAGTTGGTGGTACAGTAGTGATAATACCCCACTTAAGGGAATACTGCCAGAACAGTTAGGTTTTCCTGTGTTGAACAACAGGATCCGCAAGATTATGGACCAAGTAGTCCTAATTGTTACACCACTGGTGTCAGCCTATTTATTATTTACTTGATAAAAACGTACAGCTTCAGTTTTGTAGACTGTGTAAGCACCAAATGCATAAATGACCTACTTAAGTGGGTATAGTCCTGTTTTTGTGAAAATTGTCCCAGTACCCTGGAAGATTTCCTTCCTGCTTTCATCTGCTTTAAATCCTTAGAAAAGACACTGATGGACACTTTAAAAAAGGGTTGTTGGGGCTTATGCTGGCATTACTGGTGAATGGTAAAATCCATATAAAATCCAGTACGTGGTTCTCCATGTGAAACAAAATCTGTCAATGTTCCAGAGAACAAATATTTGTTAATGAATTGATTAACCTTTTCTGTACCTAAATCAGATCTCTTGCCAAACTCTGTACCATCTGAATTTTGCATTTTAGTACTTGCACTAATACCATCTATTGCTGCTGAATAACACTTAATATGGTATTCTTGGACTTCCAACGGCTAAACTGTGTCAACCCCGAGAAGGATCAAGAGGGTAAGTTTTATACCTCACTAGCATGGTTTCAGTAATTTGTTTCCACTTGTTTTTTAAAAAAGTAGCCTAGGGCCCCAAATGGAAGGGGGGAATACAGGTTGTGATATTTTAGTACAGTGAGAGCACTAAGGATTTTATTCTCCCCTCCCTTCAATCCTTCAGTGTATTAGAAATGTTTTCAAACATTATTCATACCTTTATTTTTATTTTCCATTAGTGTTGAAAGTGAGCTAATAAAAGGTGTTCTCATAACTTGATTGTCTGGAGTCTTGTTTTGCTTTAACTTTCCATCTATTGGGCAAATGTGATTTAAAGTAGGAAATGAACACAGTTTAACACTGCTAGAAGGATTATCTTGCTAATGAGCTTCATTTAGTCATAAAAAGCATAGTAATTTAACAAAGGCCCTATGTGAGCAAATGTGTTGTGTGTTTCAGTTACCTGCTGAGCATCTCTTAATTACTGAGGCTTCCATATTCAAATAGATGTAATGTTGACAATTTCCTCTTGCAGGCCAAATTTGTGTGGGTGTGAATTGAGTCTTGAAGCACTTTGGTCTCAGCAGTTGCAAATGTAATGTTGCAGCTGATTGAACAACACCTCTGGGGGTCTTGCCGTGTTCCTCTGAGCCACATCTATGGGATATTTTTTTGTTTTTGTTTTGCTGTTGGTACTGCCTACTGATAAGAACAGAACAGTGTTTGAGATATTTTCTTTGCAGTATTTTATAAAAACTCAAGATTAGCTCCTGCTGATGTTGAACAGCTAGTCTCCTGAATTGGCTGTAGAAGAAAAATCATTTAGATCCAATGCCTGTGATTTGCAAAGAGAATGGAAGAAATTGTAGAAGGCAAGTCTGTCAACAGCAATTAAAGTAGCCACGAAGTTTCACTCTTGAGACTTGGAGCATCTTTGCCTCATGTTGGAAGAAACTGCAGAGTCACATTGCATGAACCATCTGGTTCGAGATGGCCGGTGGCTATAATAACGAGTCACTTTCTCAACGTTTTGTTGAGACCCAGGAATATGAATTTTCTCAGAATCAGTAAGGCCCTCTAATCTCCCCTCTCTCAAACAGGAATAACATTTCTACTTCACACACATGCTTTGAATCAAGCTCCAGCACTGGAAGGATCGGCACAATCCCAATTCTTTTGACACCTGAATTTGAGGAAAAACAAAGGTGCTTTAACTGCATGGGGTGTGTGACTGTTCATGCGCAGTGTGGCAGTTCTCCCAGAGGAATGGGAAGGGAGATGAGTTTAAAGGTTGGCTAGTCAAAACAACGCACAGCCTCCCAGGAAGAGAACTAGACAAGTGAGGCAGATGTACTGATACCTAATTTAATACTGCTATTTTTTATTTTATTTTTGCAGTTCTGTTATATCTAAGCATATCCTGACTGAGCTGTCAATAAAAAGGTCTGGAAATGTTTACTACACAGTACTGTATCTATTTACTCGTACATCCTAGTTAGCCGGATAGGGCTTACTGCCAAGTGATGTGTACTTGGGCCTACAAATGTGCAAAACCATTTGTTGTAACAAAAGGAGAAGAGTTTGCATTTGTTTTATTGAAATAAAACAGTAAAAAAAAATCAGTTAAGAATTCCGAGCGATTATGTCTTCAATCCACGAAAGGTAATTCATTACTTTAGTGTATACGCCGTACTGCTCTGCAGAGCCACATTCCAAGCCCCAGGATACGATGCCACCGACAAACCACTTCTTGGTCTCCGTATCGAAAAACGTCAGTGGACCCCCACTGTCTCCACTACAAGAATCCCTCCCACCTTGTTCGTAACCAGCACAAAGCATGTTTTCTGTCACCACAAGTGGCTTCCCTTCCAGAGTGTGGTTTGCATATGCCGCCTTGCATTTTTCTGGATCAACAACATCTAACTCGGTATACAGCAAGGCAGAGGATTGCTGCCTCTTCTCTGTTTTCCCCCAGCCAGCAACCACACCAATATCACTTGTGTTCACATGGAATCTGCTGCTTCTTGCTGGCAGGCAAATGGGAGTGATATTTGCATTAATGGGGACTTTTTGTTTCAGTTTAATCAAAGCAATATCGTTGTCAAAGTTGACCCCGTTGTTTGTAAAACCCGCATGGACAAAAGCAGATTCTGCCCAGGCCTGGTGGTAGTGAAGGCTTCGTTTGCTTAGAAGCCCCATTTTCAGAATTAAGGAAGATGCAGCGTTTGGATTGGAGATGACATGGGCAGCTGTTAAGATCCAGTTATCATACAGAAGTGCACCTCCACCTGTTGATCCCTGTGGGCTGGTGATCAGAACCTGCCAAGGAAACTGACCAGGCAGGGCCCTCTTGCCCCCAAATATCCGCTTCAAAGCATTGGAAGTTTGGACTCCGCAAACTGAAAGGGAAAGAAGTAGGCTCTTTAAGTTAGACTGTCCTTAGGAAAGTGAAATACGAATGTCATGCATTTTTGTTTGCTAATAAATTTAAATACATGTTTCCTAAATGATTTGCAAACTGTTTCCCTGATCCTTAGAAGAATTGTATGGACTGCCTGGTAGGATTCAGCTGTTTTGTTGTGGTTCTGGTTCCCTTCTCTGTTGAAAGAAGATACTTGAAATACGGAGCCACAAACGGCCATGGAATTGGATACTCATGAGAGGATAGCCTAAACTAGGCATTGGTTGCTTGTGACTGGATGCCCTTGACTAGATTCTTTGGAGTGGAATACTGGCATTTAATTTTCCATCTCTTGTTTTTCATTTGCTCAGTAGCTGCTGCCCAGTCAAACCTGTAGGCTTGGTTCTTGCTGAGAGAGTTAGAGCGTGCTCTGTGAGACTGAAGGATGCAAGTGGGAGCTTGTGTGATGCGGGGAGGGAAATTGACTGTATACTGCTGTGTTTGCACATTGAGAGGAATCCTTGTCCAGGCAAGTAGCTTGCAAACTGATCCTTCTGTAGTCATTAGATTTATGCCCCACCACTTTCTCTTTTGTTTAAAGAACTCAATCTTACATCAGACCCTTCCTGCTCTCAGTCTTATCCCCACAACAGCCCTGTGAGGTAGATTGAGATGAGAGGCTGTGACTGGCCCAAAGTCACCCAATTGGCTCCATGACTGAGCAGAGACTAGAATGCAGATCTCCTGAGTCCCAGTCCTAGGCTCTTAACCACGACACCACACTGGCTCATAAATTTTGTTACGTTTCTATAGTGCCCGATAGCTGAATGATCTAACTCTTAACCTCAAGCAAGCACACATGGACCTTTCAGCTAGGAAGGGAAATGGTGCCAGCCAGAAATAAGGGAGAGATTTTTAGATACTTGCAAAAATACTTGAAAATGTCTAATTGTTTTTATTTTAGGGGGAACCAGCCAGGTATTGGGCTAAATAGCTTGGGACCAGTTTGCATGGTCCACCTGTACCTATCTGACCCCACCTGATCAACCATGGAGGTGTCCAGCTCACATACTTGCTGGATTTTATTTATTTATTTATTTAGAGTTTTTGTATGCCGTCCCATCGCTTAATGCCTCGGGATGGCTTACATAAACAAACATAGTATAAAAATACAGATTATACAAATTAAAAACCCAGTTCACTCCGGCTGCAAATTAAAACCTATAGTTAATATTAAATGTTATTAAAATATTGTTTAAATAAAAAGGTCTTAGCCTGGCGCCGAAAAACAAATAACGACGGCGCCAGGCGGACCTCTCTGGGGATATTCAGATACCCTGGATTTCAACTCCCATCTTTCTTGGCTACAGGCCAGGGATGCTGGGAGTTATAGTCCAAAACATCTGCAGAGGGCAGGGTCTGACTTTTTTCAAAATGTTGAAATAATGATTTTCTACCATGGTCATTTTTAATGACAGCATGTAATCTGCATTACTATAACAAGTCAAATTTGAGGTTAGTATGACTCACTCAAGGTTGCTTAGGTATACTAGTAGTAAGCAAGATGGAAGTGCAAAACTCCCACCACCTATATTGAACATATCCTGAGATAGCCTTCGTTCACGTATTCTGTATTTTGTTACATAGGTTACCTGGCTCACAGACAGGAGGTGCTTTTTTCCCTCTGGAATCCTGCCAGAAGCCATTGGCTGCACATTGGAAGTTACCTGCAAAAGCATTTGAATCAACTGAGATGATAGTGGAGAGATCCACCAGAAGAGAGCTGGCTATTTCAGATCAGTGTGAAATCCAGCTCTGCATGTTTCCCAGTCCCTGATAAAGTTTTCACTGAAGTACGGATTGGGAAGGGATCTTGGAGATCATCTAGTCCAGACCCCTCAATGCAGGTTCTTAAATACCTTCAGCATCCATCCCTCATGCTTGTTTCATAAAGCAATCTCATCCAACCAGACCTTCATGTTGGAATTGCTTGATTATCCCCATTGCACCCAACCCATTGAGGTGTTTCAAGCTGAAAGGTAATGAGCAGCGTGACTGCAGAACTTGGATCTTTCTAGCCCATACAAGCAGGTAGGCACACCCCAGTGACCTGACATGAAGTGTGTGTGTGTGTGTGTGCTGTGCCATCACACCAGCTCAGCTAATGACTGGGAAGGGAACCTTTGTTGCATTTCTGCCCCACCCTTCCGTTGGGGAACTCAAGGTAGCTCTTTGTGGGACTGGAATGGGTACTCTGTCCTATTGGCTATATCATCAAGGCATTCGTTACGCACTGCCGTTTCTGACGAAGGGCAACCTACCTGTCCTTCACAGCCCTGCTCAACTCTAGTACATTCCAGGTTGTGACTTTCTTTTATAGAGTCAACCCTTCTCATAATTGATCTTCCCCTTCTGCCTTTGATGTTCTCTAGAATGCTTGTTTTATTCAATGAGTCTTGACTGCATCGGTTTTGTCATTCTTGTTTCTAGGGAAAATTCTGGGTTTAATCTCGAACCCACTAGTTCCTCTTTCTGTCACTCCAGGGTGTTCACAAAGCTCTCCTCCAGCACCCTGTTGCCTTCACTGTAATTTTCTTCATTGTCCAGCTTTCACACCTATACATGGTGATTGGGAAAACGAGTGCGGATGATCTTGGCTTTGGTCTCCGGTGAAATGTCTTTATACTGGACTCTTTTCTACTTCCCTCATTGCAGCCCTTCCAAGACTCAGTTTTCTTTGAATTTCCTGCCTGCAGTCTCCTTGTGAATTGATGACTAAGGTTGAGTGTGCAGAATCTTTCACAATTTCAGTTTCTCATTGACAGTAAATGTTTGTTGTGCATGTAACAAATTTAATTCTTCAGATGTTCATCTTAATGGAGCCCAAACAGATCCATTCATGCACAAGAGTAGGTGTCAACTGGCCCTCAAGTTAGCAGAAGTGTATCTTTTAAAGTGGGAATCCTAAAAATAGCCCGTATGAACTTTGGCCATGGAGTACTGCATTGACTTTTATTTATTATTTGAGGTATTTCTAACCCATCCAATCACTTAAGTCTCTTAAGTGACTTTGCTCACAGCAAAATCTATAAATACAGCGATAAATATAAATAACATATATCCCAAACAATAATAAACTAGATATCCCATGAGTGAAATAAATAAAATTAAATTAAAATCTATTAACATTAAAATATTGGGTGAATAAAAAGGTCTTGACCTGGCACCAAAAAGCATATAATGACGGCACCAGGCCAACCTCTCTAGGGAGCGCATTCCGTAGCTGGGGTGCCACTGCAGAGAAAGCCACCCTCTGGGTATTCTGATTTCCTTCAAGGAGGGTTCCCGGAGCAGGGCCTCTGCTGCAGATCTTAGGGGGCGGGAGGGCATATAGGGAAAGCAGGCATGGCTATTTTGCCTTGAAAGGGGGGACTTAACACAAGAGCTCCTTATAGGCAACAATCCTTAGCAAGCTTATTTGCAAATAAGGTCCCACTGGGACAAATGCAACTGACTTCCCCGGATGCCTGAGCGGGACTGAAACCATTGTTGCCCAAATTAGAGAACATTTTTCTCTTACTGGAATGTTGTGACTTCAGCTGATAGAAGCGACTTGCGCAGTTATACTGGATCTTGGACTGGTATGTGGTGTTACGAGGTCCTGTGACATACTTCAGTTTTCCATTTGCTATCTCCTCAGCTGGACCACAGTCAACAACTGAAAAATAGATAACAGGTTTTAATTTATTGTTTAAACCCCAGAACAGCGGAACTGTGCATGTGGCTTCCCCCAAGTTCAATTCATAGTTCTCTCCAGTTAAGAGTTTTTTAAAGTTATAATTTCACATATTTCACATGTATCAATTAAAATATATTCAGATGCATGTAATACTTATTTTTTTGCCCCTCCCCATTTTTACTTATTTCATTGTGTTTTGATATTTGAATTAAAAAAAAAAAACCTCAAGTGAAAAGAGCCAACTAGCAAAGCAGTGCCAAAAACCTCATACCCAATTTTACTTTCTAAGCCACATTCCGGAGCATGAAGAGACTTGAATTTTCAAACAATTGTTACAACAGTAGGGCTTGGTCTGTTGGCTGCTGAGCTGCGTTCCTGGCAAAGATACTCCTGAGAATGCCAAATTTATATATTTCAATTCAAGCTTGCTTAAGCTCCTACCAGAAACCATGAAATGCGTGATCCACCTGCCTGTTGCATGTCCCTGCCCCCATGCAAACTACGAACATGGACATACTGGTACACTGAGCCATTGGCCTGCTCCAAGAGCCATCCTTCTGACATACTGCTGTGAAGGACTCCACAATCAGCTCGTTCTGTGTGGGAGGAAAAACACAGATCCATTTATTTTCTTCCTGGAAAACAACTGCAGCTCTGGCAGCCCAAACGGATGTACCCCTCTGGAGAAATACCTTTTGTCCAGTATGCACAAAAGCATTTGCCACTGGTTATCAATAACAGCAGTAAGGCAAGCCCTATTCTCCCCTGCCTCAAGCATTGTGTGCTTTTCCAGAGGCAGGCGAGGCTGAACTGGCCAAGCACAAGTGGAGGGGCTCCTGCACTTCATCAGGTCCAGCCTCTTCCCCACTGCCTGGCTCAGTTGCAGGATCTGCGGCAGGCTTCACCAGCCAGATGCCCTCCAGGTTCCGTGGACTACAGCTTCCGTCAGTCTACCAGCATGGCCAGTGGACAGGAACAACGGAGATCATCGTTCCCAACCTTTCGTTAGGCTCCAGACTGGGAAGACGGATTTATGGATCTATTGTGCTTAAGCTTAAAGACGAAGGTCCCTTGATTACTCAAAATCTGCTTCCTTGCCATGTTTATCTTTGTTCTTGCCCTGCTCTTTGGACCAACAGAGATCAAGGTTGCTCCAATCATTGCAGGACAGACTTTCAGACAGTTGAAGATAACTTTTATGTCTTCTTTAAACTTTCCTTCTTCACTTGAAACTTTCCCTGCTCTTCCAACCATTCATTGTAGGACTTGATTCCCAGCTAGGTAAAAGTGGCAGCTTTGGAGTAGTGTCCTACGTGTGGCATACCCTACCCAAGAAGGCTCATCCAGTGCCCCCAAGTTATCACCGAGTAGCAAGTCCTGGCTTAAAAAAGGAAGAATCAATCTCGGGTTTTTAAACTTTTCACATTGTATTTTTTATGACCCAAGCTTTCCCCCTTTCCCTTTTTAGGTTACATTGCAATTATATTGTTTTAGGTGCTACTGATTTTTTTTTTTGGGGGAAGAGGAGATATTTTTGCTTCCATCAGCCACCCTGAAAATGCAACTGTGCTTTTATTATTTTTTATTATATCAATTGAATTTGGGCATCGAAACAGAAGGACAGAAAAGAAGCAGGGCCATTCCACAGGCTGTGTGAACAGACCTGTTTCTTTTGTTTTTTCTCAAGCTTTTTCTGTCCCAACTGAAATAGGCCCCAGTCCTGTCACTGTAAGAACTCCTAGTGAATTTGGTTTTCCTTCTTTTCCTATTCTCTTTTCCTTTTGTGTAATGGCCTTCAGATTACGGTAGCTCTCCAGATGTTTCTGAACTCAACTCCTAGTATTCCTGGCCATGGTTTCAGCTTTTGGGAGCTGAAATCACAAACATCTGGACATCCACCTTCTGTCTACCTCTTATTTAGATTGTAAACCTGAGAGTAAGGACTACCAAGGACTCTCTGGGTGCTTTTAAAATAAAGTCTCTGAGAATAATCCTGGGGCTCCTAGACAGCATCTGAAGGGCCATAGGATATTTCAGTGTCCCAGATCCGAGGTCAGAGACAACATACTGAGGAGTTTTGGTGGGAGGGCAGGAGATGGGAGAGGCTGGGACACAAGTTACCCTGAATCCTTTCCATCCTCCTTACCTCCCCCCTCAAGTTCTTCAGCAGGATAGTGGACAATGCAGGGTAGGAGAGTTGAGAGTGAAAGGTTGCCTCTGCTGCTCTTTCCTTTCTGCATGCAATGGCCCTAAGCCTCTTGAGTTCAGCCCCAGGGTTTTGGATGAAAGAGCCAGATAAAAATGCAATTCATTCATTCATTCTAATTAACTACTTAAATGATATCCACCAGAATAAATTGAAAGAATAGAGCAGTACCAGCTGAAAGATGGCATCAAAACCCAGCTGCAATAGCCGAACCTACTTCCAAGAGCATGTAGCCAACTTCACAGGAGAGATTGTAGACGTCTTTCATAATGTACTGTGCTTGCACTGGATAGATGTGGCCATTGGGTGGTGCTTCAGGGCTGGGGCATGGCAGAGCTGTAGAAAGTTGAGAAACAAACGGAGCAAAGAACCTCTCATTCCTGCGTGTTACAAAAGTAGCGGACTCAAGTGTTTTGCTCATCTGCCCTGGGAAGGTGGAGGCGGCTATCTATCTCCAGCCCCTTGGCTTAACCCCACCCGTGAGATTGTGACCCTCCTGTGCCTCTCGTTGCTCGGAATGAAGTTGCTTCTTCCCAATTTGCTAATAGCCCAAGAAACAGGCTCCTGGTCCAGCTGCCCCAGGGTTGCCCACACAGGTAGGCAGCAGCAGCCCCAGGTTCAAGAAAACAAGGAGAATGTCTCTGGATCAGTGGCCGTGAGGAGGAGAAGCAGCAGGAGATGCTGCTGCCTTCTTGCCGAGTGCCGCTCTGCCTCAAGCAAGGAAGCAGAAGTGATGATGAGGAGAGGCGGGAGCATCCAGTAACCACGGCGAAGAGAAGGCGGCGCACCGATGATGGCTTGCCCAAAGGCCAACAGGAGCGTGGTACCAGGACCTTGAGGTGAGGCACCCGTAGTCCCTTCAGAAAAACCAGGCTGGGGAAAACCAAAGCTTGCCTCAGCCACCCGTCCAAACGGCAATCCCAAGGGAAGGACTTCCAGCGTGGGCACACCCGTCTTAGAATTGTTTTACCTGTGGTGGTGTATTTGAGCTTCCATCCCGTGTGAATTCCAGAAAGGTCCGAGGTGAACTGAACATCCACGACGCTGCTGCGTGTTTCGATTTTTGGAGGGAGCTCCTTGCCACAGAATGGGCCAAACTCTCTCTCCGGTGTTTTAACCTGGAATGGCAAGAGGACAGTCTCGGCCTAAGGACAAATCTGTGTGCGTTTATGCTGTCACAGTTGTCATTTCTTGCTCCCCGTGGCTTCTAATCCCACCTGCTCCAGTTATGCAGATACATACCTGACAGGGAATAACTCTTCTGCATCCCGATGAAATGGATTCTAGTTCACAATAGTTCGTGCTGTAATTTGTGAGTTTTTAAAGATACTCTGCTACTTTTGCTGCAACAAACAGGAAAGGCCTGGAGAACAGGGCCAACTAACCTTTAGGATATCATAGGGACATGACACCTCTGGATGGATTTCTACATCAAAGGATCCCACAAATTCCAGGATGACCATAAATCCATCTTCCACACGGATGCCATAATTGCACTGAGAGAGTTTAGGATATGGGTTGGGATAATGTGGGCTGGTGAACTCTCCCGATCTTGCCGTCAACACAATATTTCGACAGTCAGCTGAAAAAAGGATGTGGGAAGAAGAGAAGTTTTCAGGAAAGCAAATTCATGGAAGCATTTCTTTAAAATGATATTTCTTATAATGGCAATGCTCATTCTAGTTGTGCACACAGATGTGATCATTTAAGCAGTGCTGTTGAACCTTTGGTCCAAATCTGGGGTTCCTTTCTCCGGGGAATATGGAAAAAGTTCCCCATTCCTGCTTGACATGTTTAGTCCCTCAATCTGGATCATAGCCTTCTGCCTCTTTCCTTCCCAAAATCTATGAAAACAACCCACCCCACTGCTGCTCTTTCAGTTGTCAGACATGTGTAGGAGTAGAAATCATCTTTGCGACAAGCCTGGCTGGCATGCTTGGAAACACAGACTCCCCTGCTGGCAGCAGGCAGTTAGCAAGTGCCTGAAGGATTTCTGCTTGTTGACAGTTCTTGGTACTCACTAGGAGCTGGGTGCAAATTCAGATCCCTGGAGAGAGTTTGCAACACCAACTCTCTCTCAACTGATTTATGGAGGTGGTTGGGCAAGGGTTGACTCGACATAAACCCTTGGAATATTTCTGCTTTCTCAGCAGTAAAGCTCTGGGTGATTCAACATCAGAAAAGCGTTCAAGCTTCTTCCATTTCCCTTCTCCCTGCTTGCTTCTAACTTCCCAATATAAATGTGAGGAGAGCGGGGGGGAAATTGTATTTTTCTGCTGGCCTTTTTTAAAAAAAAACTCCTTTTAAAAAGATGCAACTTCATCCTGCCCTCCACCTCCCCACAAAATGGAGAATCTTTGCAGTTCCATCTTCCGTGCCACAATGTACTGCAGCACTTCTTCAAGAGTAAAGCAGAGCATCTATTAATCTTCTTTAACAGCTTTTCCCAGGCTACAGATATTCCATCTGCTGTGTTGATAGAAGGACCCTGGTTTTCTTTTTTGTGCATTGTACTTTTGTCCTCAAAACAGCACGAATGCTGTAACCCCATTCCTTTCTCTGGCACTGCAACTTGTTGAGGCAAACCCTCTTTTAAGATGGACTGACCCTTTGGAAAAGTCTGGAATTGGAAGCCACTTGAATTTACAATCTGCTGTACAAAAGCAAGGACTGGATAGGACCTGGTGGAAAGTCATCAGCTGTGGTGTTCTACTGCAGTGGCACCCCAAGAATTGGACAGTAGTATTGTGGTGTATGACTTTGCCTGTGATAGATTGGTATTGTGTGTGGGAAAGGAGGAGATGAAGAAAGAACAGAGAGAAGAGAGAGGGAAACAGAAAACAAGGAGAAACAGGACACGAGCAGAAGAGGAAAACAAGAAAGGAGAAAGAAGAACTTAAAGAGGAAAAAGAGAAAGAAGGGAGAATACAAGTGAGAACAAGAGAAAGAGTGAAAAGCGAAAAATAATAGTGGCACAACAATGATAAACACATTCTGGTACTGGGAATCTTGGCAACAAGCAGAAACCCTGGTTTGGTTATAGAGGCCAACATGCAATTGGAAGAGTATGAGCGAAGCTGAGCTGGGCAAGTTGTAGCCCAAACGGCATTTCGAACTGTGGTGTCCACACTCTCCAGTGACTGAGCAGGCTAGGCGGGGGAAAGTGGAATTTCCACAGTCTAAAATTACAGTTCTAACACTGCCTAGCTGCACCCTGAGTACGGGGCCCAGTCAAAGCAGGGCATGGGGGAAATTGCCAGGAAATGCTAGACCCATTGTTGAAGATAACAGAGCGTGGCAATCCCATGTTTAAAATTTTCATTCAGGGGCGCATGCAAATGCCGCAGGGGTGTGGTGCTGGAGAACTTGATCCTGAAATATTTTTTAAGCCCCCACCCGCCCCCGCCCCCAAATATTTGGTAAGAGTCCATAAGAGAGTGGCAGGAAGGGAATGGTGTCAGGGGTGCCTGCACGAGTTGGCAGTGCCCCCTGCCAGTCCATGCCAGTGGCATTATGCGCATGAGCCAACATGTGCCGCGGTGCTTCCCAGCCATGTTCTAGACAGCATTTCTACAGCAATTGATGGGGTGCAGGGGAAGGAGTGCAGTGGGGCCATTAAGTTGTAAGAACAGCCAGTTGTGGTTATGACAATGACACCTTTTAGAACTGGTTCGCCTTTTGTGTTTTATACCGTTTTATATGTCACCGCAGGGATCTGCCTTTATTAAGGGCTGTATTTTTATTTCATAGATCTGTAAGTGCAAAAAATCTATAAAATAAAAGTCTTGCGCAAGAGGAATAGGATAATTTTTCACACGGTCCTTGGCCATAAACTCCAACTGAACTTTAGGGGCGCCGGGAGAGCATTCAATTACACCTAGGTCTATATTTTTATTAGAGATACATGGGCACTGCCCACAGGAGACCTGAACTCTGAGAAGCAGGCCTGTCTCAACTTGCGAACTCATGATGGCTGGATCATTAGGTCGGAAATTAACAACGGGCTGTAAATTACATCACTGCATGTCCAGGAGAGTATATATAGAGAGCAAGGTGTATAGCTAAGAGTGGAATTGCTTTGGATTTTAAGGCTGAGCTGAGATGCTCGATCAGGAGTGGCCGATAATCCCATAGTGATGCTGTTATCCTCTGGCTGTAGCGATGTAAGATTTCAGGCAAAGAGAAAGCACATCCTTGCCTGACATGTCTCCCAACACCCAGTCCTGGCATATAGCAAGCTAGAACCTTCCTATTGACTTTCCATAGAAAGTGGGTTTTAAATGCCTATGTTCAGGCATATGCAAGGAGCCGGAGTGGCATACCGGTTAGAGTATGATCTTGGTTCTAGTCCATGAAGCTCCCTGGGTGACACTGGGCCAGCCACTAACTCTCAGCTTCACCTACTTCCCAGGATGATTGTGAGGCTAAATGGAGAGAAGCTGGAGGAGGATGTGAGCTGCCTTGGGCTCCCAGAAGGAAAAATGGTGGGACAGAAACTAACTGAACTTCTAAACCATGAGGTCCCCTCTCCTTCTGCCAGTCTTGCCCCTTGCCCTTCTTCCCTGGAGCCCTAGCCATCCGTGTGTGTTCAGGACTCATGTTACGTGTCGGTGTGGCACACTAGTGTGAGACCCCTGGAGCTGCTTTTGTTGGAAGACTGCTTAACTTTTGTCCTCTTCCTTCTGCGTCCCACTTTCCTTCAGTGTGGTATTTTTATACGTGGTAAGCTTTTGTGCAGGGAATCGCTTGCTTTTGCTGGTTGTTTGTAGGACATGCCGAGAGCCATCTTGACTGAGGGGTGGAATAGAAATGCTTCAATAACAGACACAACGAATACCTCCATGAGCCACGATTTGGATGGTCAGCTACAGCACCTGTCTGTTGATTCTCTTGCAAACCACCGGCTCAAATAAATTATGAAAACTCAAGTATGGAGAGGGCCATGAGGGGTAGTACCTCTGCATGCTTAAAGACCCCTGTTCAAGCCCTGGCATTTCCAGATAGGACTGCAAAAGTTCCCCCCCACCCCCTTCATTGCCAGTCAGTGCAGATTGGGGGTGCTGAACTGCCCTCAGTTCATTTTGGGGGAAGTGACTGGGAGCAGTTTCCATTCCCCGAGTCTGTGGGGCTCTCCACTGTCCTGATCTTAATAGGAGCCACCCAAGCTGTTGAACACTGCCCCCACACAGATTCGGTGCCTCGGAGCCCCTTGCCTCGCTCCTGTAAAGCTCAGGACAACTGCTGCGGTTCATCAAGATCCACACAGACACAGGCAAAAGAGGCAGGGCCAAAAGGGGCCCAATTGAGAGTTGACAGCCGGGGCAGACAGGAGAGCCGATTGGGCGGGTAGGATAGGACGGCGCTGCTGCAACCTTAGTCTAATCGAGAGAAATCATGTGTGGCCCTGAACTTGATGCCAATCATTCCAGCCTTTGTTCTGTACAGTTCTCTTATCAGCCTGGATCATTCACTTTCCTCGGAAGCTGGGCTGGGCATGTGGCAGAGTAAAGCAGGCCTGCAGAAAGCTTGGAAGGCACAGAGAAAGCCATTTTATTAACTGCAGGAGGCAGGCCGGGCCTGAGGCAGAGGGAAAAGGCCCATGCTAGCCTCTGATGGAGCACAGCACTACATGTGATTGCGGTGGAAGGCTGCGGGCGGCTCAGGAGGGAATATCGGCTCGTCTAGCTCCATCTCTGCCTAAGTCGTGCAGAAGCGCATTTAATGATTTCGTGCTGGAAAACAGAGATGGGAGAAGAGAGGGACAGGCAAGGAAAGAAACAGAACGAGAAAAGAGGCTGGTGAATATGACCCTTCCTACACACACAGGCACATTATCTTACAGGGCCATCTCCGGCGTATCTGTTGCATTCCTTGGGGCTTATTCCCAGAAAATGGATGCAGGATTGCAACTTTGACGTATGCTGCTGCCTCACTGTTTAACGTGAGATTGTGGCATTTTATTCTGTGTATTTTTTAAAAGATTTTTGTAATCTGTTCCAGGAGATCCAAGGAATGCTGGTAGACGAATCTTTTAAATCAGCAATACAACAGATAACGTAAATCTGCCTTCCCTGGATCTGTCTTAAGTATGTTGGACTGCAGCACCAATCAGTGCCATGGGAGCTGGAAGTGACGGTTGTTTTGCTGTCTAGACACACATGCAGGTTGCCATGTGGGCGAAAGGTGCTTTTGGGTACATAATGCACTTATTTGCTTAAAATCCAGTAGAAGCAGAATCCCGTGGCTTCTAGTTGCTGTCTGGGTGGCCATAGGAGTCTCTCGCCCTGGAAACTTGCTGAGCTCCCTCCCTCGCTCCCTCCGCCTTTGAAGCCAGCATGGAAAGGCCTGACCTGTGCGGGCTGCATCTCTGAGGCTGAGAGACTTCAGAGATGGAGATTTGCGGGTGTTTGAGGGAGTGGGGCAAGCAGGAGAGAAAAGCTGCTGACATACATAGCGCACTGGTCATGCCTGAGCCCCCCCTGCTTGAGCTCTGGGGAAAGACTGACATGGCCAAGATCAGTGGGAAGAACATGGGGGTGACCTTCACCTCCACTCTCTCTCTGCCCTCCATAGGTTGCCTATCATTACCATCTGCTTTGGGAAGGTTCTAGGCTGCAATGCTGGGTTGCACTGTAATTTTTTTAAAAAAAGAATAAATATATCTCCGACTTAATTTTAGGTCAATGGTTGCGTTGTAAAAAGCCACACCTCTAATCAAGTCGGGTGTTCCAGGTTACCTGATGATCTTCAGAGTTTGGGCCTTCCCGTTTTTTTGGGATGCACTCACCTGTGCAGGTCCTTCTGTCTTTGTGGAGCACATAGCCGATTTGGCAGCTGCAGTAAAATCCGCCCAGGTAGTTGTGGCAATGGTGATCGCACAGCGGCTCGTCATCCAGCTCCTGACTGCACTCGTCGATGTCTGGAGGGGGGGAGAGGAAAGAGGAGGCAGGTGAAGCTGGTGTCCAGCAGGCCACCTTCTCCTTTATATGTCCAGCTGACCTTGGAGATCTACAGAGGAGACTTTGCTGGGCAATTCGCAACCAAGAGAACGACCTGTGAAAAAAGCAGGGCCTTCTCAGTAGCGGCACCCACTGTCTGTAACTCCATCTCCTGTGCTGAAAATACGGCGAATGTTGACTGTTTCTGTGTGAGAACGTCTGAAGAGCTACGGTGGAGCGAAGCAAGGTCCACCCAATCCCATGTTCTGTGCAAACGGTGGCATGGAAAGCCGCCGCGCTCTTCCAAAGCTATGCTGATGTTTCCACAGGGCCTTCCTTTCCCAGAAAAGGAACCCCCCAGTTTCACTTCTCACCTTCAGCAGCAAAGAAGGCCTCGAAGCCTGTGAATTCCTTCTCGTTGGAGTAGTCTGATCGGAAGGTGACAGCAAGGTTGTTGTCGACGGAGTGGTAAGTCTTGTCTCCTGGAGCTTCTTCGGTGTCAGTGCTTTGATGTCCACACAGGGTGGCCAAGACCTTCCCCCCGGAACGCAACTGCAAAGCAAGGCGGGGGCAGAACAAGTGATAACGGGGCAAAGCAAGACGCAACGCCGGCCTGTGGCGAAAGCATTTTCTGCCTTTCAGCCATCCATCCATTCCCACTATTTCAAGCACGTGATTACCGGGACCGGGCCTGCTTTGCAGGGCTGAAGACAAAAGAGCCAGAGCCAGTGACTAAACAGCTGTGACCACAGTACCCAAATGCCAGCACAATTGAGCTCACCACTCTTACTGCCAGTCTGTAAGCTTTAGAAGAGGCATTGCAACCTTTCTGAAAAGTGGCACAAGCAGCTGGGAAACAGGAGTGTGATTGGTGCCTTGGGAAAAGCAGGTGTGGGTATAACGAACCCCAGAGGGCCAAACTGGGACTCCATGTGGGCTGGATTGGATTCACGGGTGTGAGGCTTAACCCCTCACTCCTACATCAACCCTGTTTACATGGGTATAGTTAACCGGGATTATCCCGGAGAGCTTTGGTTACAGGATGGTACAGAACTGAATTAAATGAAGAAGAGTAGAAATGGTTGCACATACTTTCACATAGTCGTATTCGCACCGGTAGGACAGTTCCATGCTGAAGTGGGCAAAATAGATCCGGATGGTGTAGCCACGGGGCACAGTAATGTTCCAAGTCCTTTCCTTGCTGTTTGGATAGACGTTTGGAAAGTCAGGAGAAGCAATCCTGCCATACATCCTCTCCAGCTGCAGGACGTCGCTCAGCACCCCGTGGGCAAAGGCAACTAAGAAGAGGCAAAGTCTGGGGAAGAAAATGGCGGAAGTCAGCAAAGGGTGAGGAGATCTCCTCCTCGACTCATCAGAACATGAGTGAGGCCTGGAGCTGGATGACGCCCGGGGTGCATCTGGTCCAACGTTCTGTTGGCACGGTGGTAGACTCAGACCCTCAAGCTTGCCAACAGGACGGGTGCAACTGTGCCCTCCCACCCATGTTCCCCAGCAACCGGGGTGCATAGGCCTACTGCCTTTGGTGCTGGAAGTAATGCATACCCATCAGGACTCGTCGCCCTTGCCTTCCCTACAAATTGGTTCAATCCCCTTTTAGAACCATCCGGGTGGGCGGGTGGCCGTCACACCATCCTGTGATAAGAGACCGTATAGGTCAAATTACACTGTGAAGATAAACTTCCTTTTATTCCCCCGGCTCAGCTCTGGCAGCCTTCATAAGGCGTGGTCTTTGTGCCTTTTAGCATCTTCCTCTCTGGTGACTTTGTCCTTCTTGACTGCTATTCCTTCCTTCCTCATATTCTTGGCTTCCCCGCTTTTTCCCATTCTTCCTCCCCCCCTCCCCCTCAATCATTTGCTTTTTTCACTCCCATTTCTTTCTTAAGAGCTCAAGAGGAGCAGATGGACAGACTGAGGGCCCACTGGTCCAGCAAAAATTTTATTTTATTTAAACGCTGTTTTAACTGTTCATGGTTTACTTGTTGATTTTAAATTGACCAGGCTGTTTCCACTGTTTTATTTTATGTATTTTATTGATTTGATGAATTTTTGTATTTTATACGGGATTTTAATGATTGCAAGCCGCCCCGAGGCTCATGCGATGGGGCGGCATATAAGTTATCAAATAAATAAATAGATAGATAGATAGACAGATAAATAAATAAATAAATAATTCTGTTTATATAGGGGCCGGCCATCTGCTCACGGGTAACCCTCAAACCAGTAGACCTGCTTACGCACTGGAAGCCTTCCTGAATCAAAAGGCTTTTGCCTGCTGGTGGAAGGAAAGCAAAGATGGTGCTTGCTTGGTCCACAGCCTGGGAGTGACCACCTAGAAGGCCGTCTTGGCTACTGCCAAAGTTGCCTCTGGAGGCAGTGGTACGGAAGCAATTTTGTACACTCTATTTCGTAATGCCAAGTACATTTCTTTGAACCCTTTGCTTTTTAGAACCTTTGTCCTCCAGCTCCAGGATTTCTCAGCATTGGCTAAGCGGGTCGGGTCAAAACACCTGGAGGGACTCATGTTCTGTAGGGTGATGCAGTGTCTTACTTTATAGAGGGCAGTCCTCTATTAGAGCTATTAGAAGACATTCCAGTGTTTGAAGGTGTCCTCTGTTTGGGGGCTCTGCTGTCCAGTTCTTTTGCAAAGCTTTGAAGGTGGCCCTCAACTGCACAGCAGCTTAGCTGCACACCCCCTGGTCAGCTAGCCAGTCTTTTTCACTCCGGTGAGATGTGCAGCATTTCTATTTAAATTATAGCTCTCAGTTCTATATTCCTCTCTCTCTCTCTCTCTCTCTCTCTCTCCCTCCCTCCCTCCCTCCCTCTCTCTCTCTCTCTCTCTCTCTCGATATACTGTATATAATTAGTATATGTAAATGTTAAGCAGATGGGCATCCTTTTCTGTCTTCTTTTGGTTGTCTCAGGTAAGTGGCCACTTACGTTCTAAAGAGGTTCCCCTGTAAAACTATCCAGTCCAGAGACTAAAATGACCTAACGGTATCACTGGACCAGGCCACGTAGGCGATGTGCCACGGTGTAAGTTACAGGGGCACAGGGCGGCCCTTAGAACCCCACATTTAAGAGGGTAAATCTTGTAAGTCTCTGAGTTCTCGGGTATCAAAACAGATCCAAAGAATTGTATTAGGCTTCCCAATTCCCTAGAGAAGGAGATTTTGAGAAGAAAGTTACCTCATTGCTGTGGAGTCCATGGGGAATCTGCGATCAGCGGCTGTCTTTGGGATCTTTGCGCTGCTGGGAAACACCACCCTTCTGTTGGTTCAGTGGTGTTTGCCTGAATTTTGAAATCCAATCCTTATCGCTTCCTTTCCCTTTAGTCCAACACCAAGCCAGTACGGTGGGTCACGATTGATAGAAGCAGACATGCACTCACTTCAATGTTTGTTTTCTCTTTCGTTTCTCTGTTTTTGTGGCTCAAAAAGTGAGAAGTGCAGGTGGCAAACTTTTGGCTGAAGCCCAAAGTATTCAGAAATAGGGTTATTGTTGCAGTCTGGGTGCTGGAACAGAGCACCAAGTCCCAGGAGATGAGTGAAGGAACGGGGAAGTTCGCAAATCTTTTTGGTGCTTGAGAGGAAGGGGAGGGAAAAGTGTTTGGCAATATCGGTTGTGTTTCGTCAGCTGTGTGTTCCCCACTCTTGTGCAATGTGGGTAAATATATTGAGAATTTAGGATCCTTTGCTACAGCTAGTTTATGAAAAACTAAAAGAGAAATATACTGAAAGAGAAAGAAAGAGAGAGGATAGAACATCAGTTTGTACTTCCTCAGAATATTGGGGGTTGTGCACAACACTTGCTAGCTGGGGCTGATGGGAGTTGAAACATCTGGAGGGCCCCAGGGTTAGGGCAGCTGCTTTAAAGAGTCATCATTTCTGTGTTTAGTGAGGATGAAGTGTGTCTGTATGCATTGGAGGCGGGGGGAGCTGCCATCTGTTTAAACTCAGGTGTGCCATTTATGATGACACAGTCCGTGTGTACTTTGCAGTTTGTGTACTGTCAGTAGGAAGCAATGTATAGTTTTTGTCAAATCCATTCCGTCTGGCTTTTACAGATCGTTTCATTGCTCATCTGCACATTGACAGAACTGGGTGTTTCTGGAGGTGGGGTTGGAAAAGAAGTTCACTCCACTTATGCCATACATGCATTTCTTCTGATGTCCCATCAGCAAATTTGCACAGAACCTCCAAAAGTGAAAAGGTCTGCAAAGCCACGGAATCTCTGTGGCTTGGGAAAAGGCCATTTCACTGCTAGGGAATCTGCCGGCTTGATTCACAGAAATCCAAAATCATTTGAATCTGTTCTGGATTTGTTTTGCTTTCCTAGCAGTTGGCTCAAGTGTGCAAGACCCAAATGCAAGCTGATTCCATGGGACGGGGCTTTAAAATGGGGGCAAGTGATGGGTTGGGAAGGTAGGATTCTCCTACCTGTGCGTGCTAGTCCCAATCTGGATCTGAGCTCTGCCTGCTAAAGAAAAGAAATTGCTTCACACAACACACGGTAGCTTAGCAGAGAATTTAAAAGTACTGTTAAAAGCCCCTCTTTTCAACCACATGGTCAGAAGTTCTGAGGAAGGGGGATTCCAGCTTGCCTGGATGCTTGCTGTTGCTCTGGAGATGAATTTCACCTAGCGATTCTGTAATTACACTGCCATCTTATCTCAGTCAGCCCTTGTTATCGGAGGTGTCTGTTCCACAAGGCAACATATACTGCCCTGTCACCTTCAAATCTCTTACAGCCTTCTCAGCCCCTCGATTCCGAAAACTAAACTGGCACTTTTCAGTGTGTCGGGGGGAGATATCCAAGAAAGGATTATTAATATAAAAATACAGAAATAAAAAAGCAGAAAATTCAATTTCAAGCAAGCAGACGGATATGCTTGCAGACTGTGTTTGTCACAGCATTGAAATTCCTCAAGCATCTTTTCTTGATCAAAATATCGTGGGGAGACAGGTTGTGGATGGAGGGAGGATGTTGAGAAATTCTGTATAAGGCTGCCCCTTTTTCTAATTGCAAGAAAGAAAAAGAAAAGGGGGGAAGGAACAGAAAATGTCTCAAGGGTTTCCCCTCTGGGGAGCCTCTTTGGGTTGAATGAGGATGCTGATTATCCTATGTATTCAGTAGTGGTATTTATACCCCATTGTTCAGCCAAAGAGCTCCCAAAAGCTTCCGAAATTCTTCTAAGGTTCTTTGCTTCAAAGTTCTTATGAGCAGACTTTCTGGCAGTTTTCTGGCTGATGAGCGGAGCTTGTCTGGCCCCATTTTTTGGGCAGAGGGAGGACGGAAGTGGTCACCTACACCTGCCTGCCTGCTATATATTATATTTGAGTAAGGGCAGAATGGGAAGACAGGAACGAGGTGAGCCAAAATGATAGAAGGGGAAATGACCTGGCATGGGAGAGAAAGATTATTGTTAAGGTAATTGGAACTGTTGTTAACCTTATAGTGAAATATGATTTTACTATTTATTTGTAAACTCTTTAGGGATCTTTCAATACTTAGCAGTATAGAAATAAAGATAAAAGCATTTCATTTTTAAATACATATCTCTCCCTTCTTCTCAAGGAGCCTGGGTCACCAACAACCCGTATAAAAACAATACCACATATGGGACAGTGTTAAAATCAGAATGGGACCAACGTGGTCCCAATTCTGCTTGATGTACTTTCCTGATGGGCAGCATTTAAATGGCAGGTCTAGTACTTCCCCCCTTCCCCTTTAAACTGGCATTGGCTTGCCCTTCTCAAATCAAAAAATCGCCTGACATTGTAAAGACAGAAATGGGGAATGAGCCAGCCAGACGCGGCACTCATGTCTGTGTCGTGAGCCAAGGTGGCAGTGGAGTGGGGATTGATGAACAGGGAGGCAACAAACTGTGAACTGAGCCAGTAAAGCTACTTTGTGGTAAAGGGCAGAACAGAAGAAGGTGAATAAATGCTTTTAAAGCTAAAGGGAGCACGCTGAAATGCCCTGTTCCTCTTCACTGGGTCTCCGTTGATGGAAGGCAGATTATGTTTTCTTCACCCTGTAGAAGCGAGTGGCAGCCATGCAGTAGAAGAAGGGTTAATAACAGGGAGCAGAGAACACGACTTTGGGGGCTGTAAATACCTCCACCCCTCCCTGGAATAGAGAGGGATATGTCAGCTTCATTCTGTTTCTTGTTTTTCCAGTCTTCAATTCATTGGTTTGAAATGAAGTAAAATGAACACCTCCCCCCACCCCCAGCTTATTTCTAGGCTTCCCCTAATGCAGATTTTTTTTTAAATCACACATTATTGCCTAGTGTATTTTGTGTAGCCCCCTGCCAAACTCTGGAGGGCCACCTTGACCTGGGGTTCAGCACCCCCCTGCATGGCAGCATCACAGAATCCCGTCTGGAACGGCCTGTCTCTCTGTCTCTCCAAACAGAGGGAGTGAGAATCTCCTAAGGGCAGCCGGGTTCTGATTTGGCCCACATTGGTCCCAGATCCTGCCTGCCTGGCCCAGTGTCGCAGAGCCCAGTGGAGAGGACAGATAAATGTCACTTGTAAGCAGCCACACTCGCTCCTGTGCTGTCGCCTTGGCGCTCGTGGCAGCATCCGCATCCCGGGCTTAAAATTCAGCTGGCGCTGACTGCAAGCTGCCGTGGCTTGGAAGTACTGCTGGTGGCATGTATGGGCTTCGTGCACAAACAGATCTCTGCATTAGAAGCAACTCTGGCTGGGAACGATGGCATGTGTAGTCCAACACAGCTGCAGGGCAGCAGGTTCTATTTATTCTTTATTAGTGCAAGTGGAAACAAAAAAACCCAATGTAAAGAATAATGCGCAGAAACATATATATTCACAGACCATATCAGTTAAACTTCAACAAAGGCAGGCCGAATATCCCTGTGTAAATCCATCTGCAAATGGCTGCCTATGTGCCGCCTCTTCAAATTCTGAAAGCGTCGTTTGGTCCTTAATCCATTGCTTTACAGGAGGTGAGCATTTGCCCTTCCAGTGCCATATCATTCTTTTATCAGTCCAAAGGGTGCAGAAGATCCACTTCTGTTGACCATGAGCTTTAACTTCCAGGAAATGGGTAGATCATTTAAAAGAGCACATGTCTCAGCAAATGTGAATGCCTATTCCAATATAACATTTATCTGTATTATAACCTCCCCCACCACCCCAAAGTCATGGATGTGGCAAACACTTTCTGAAGGATTAGTACTATTATACCTTTAGCAGGTAGCTGGCTTAGACTAGCCCAGGTGATCAGAGGTACAGGACTTCAGGCTGGGGAGGCTGTGCTACACACTGCGACCCTCAGGGGTTTTTTTTGTTTTTTACTGTTGACTGGGGCTCATGGGAACTGAAGTCGAAAACATGTCGAGTTAGCTTGGCTGATCTAACCCCCGGTCAGGGGTCAGAGGGACCCTGTTGGAGTGTGGATCCTCAGCCACTGGCCAAGCATGGTGACTCTCGCCCCATGTACGCTCCACTTAGGAGCATCCTTGGCCCCTGCTGGGCAGGCCGGGAGGAGCCAGGCGGACTGAAGACAGTGCCGGATGAGTTTCCCTTTTCCTTCTTTGTCACCTCCTCGGTTCTTGAGCATGAGTGGCATCCCAGTAATGGGAGCTGACATGTTTTCAGGAAAGCGCCGTAATGGAGTCTGAAAGATTTGAGCACCATTGTCCTCCCCCCGCCCTTGGCGCACACACTCCGTTGCTCCTGGATTGCAAAACAACTTCCGAAGTGTATAATTGCAATTTCACACCTTCAGGACAAAAGATCTCCTGGGAAGGGGTTGGGGCTGGGGAGGGGGAAAGATGAAATGCCATGGACTGGAATGAGAGAAGCTTAAATTCAGCTGCTGTTTCTTTTGTTCCATGTATTTCATTTTACTGCTTTGCCAAAAACTCTCCCCAAGTGGTTTACACAGAGTCAGTTGAACAAAACAGTCCAGCAGCTATACCATTTAAAAAGACATGATACTCAAGGAAAAGAAGATGGGGAGGGATGAGGAAAAGAGTCTTTCAGTAGGGTGGGTGAATTGTCCCACCTGTTTCCCTCTTATTTTCCTCTGTACAGCCTCTTAGAATTCAGGCAAATACTGATTTTGTATGATTTTTTTTGAAATGTAGAACTTTATGGCAGTGTGCAAAGATTACTTGAGTTTCAACTCATATAAGTGCTTTGAAAGTGTGAAATTAGGTAAGCTCATATCAAAATGTGAACTGAACAAATTTCTCCCCTCGTGTCTATCAAAGACCAACCATTCCACCCCAAAATGTGAGCCAGTTTAAAAAAAAAAAAGACACCACACCGTTTCAAAAACAGAGCAAGTGCCACAAAAGGATATTCAAAATTTTTTGAAGACTTTCTACTCTCCTTTTCCATGAGATGTTGTCGAGATAAATCAGGTTTCGAAGTGGCCAAGTGAAAAAAGCCATTTGGGCCATCTGTGTTCCATTTGCCGCAAAAGGGCTTTTCATCCATTCTCATTAGGCGGACTTCCAGAACGTGGGCGGAAGGGTGAGGCCTGGGCAGCTGCCCCGCATGCCAAGCTAAGGAGCGCCATATGGAGAGCCCCCGTACAGCATCGGAGGGCTAAATTGAAAGAATAATGGCTCGTCCCTTGGCAGGGCAGCCGCAATGAGGCAAACTTCAGCACTGATTTGTCAGAGGCAATTTCTCGCCATTATGACACCGTTAAGCAGGGACCCAATGGACAAGTGGGAGAGATTAATCTGGCTTCAGCAAGAGGGATGGTCTAGCCTACAGTCCTGTCTTCGTCTTCTTCGGACAACGTACTATCTCTGATAGCAAAAGGAATGCACTCTCTCTTTGTCCCTTCTTTTCTCAATTCTATGGGAAGCAAACACCCCCCAAAGCATTTTTTCGGCAGGTGGAGAATAAGCAAACCGCACAGCATGTGTGCTAAGATGGCTGACCTTCTGGACTATGCTCTGTATCGGGGCGTTGAACTCTTTCACCTGAGCTTCGAATTCCCTTCCAGAGACGCTCTCGGGGGCCACCTTACAGTGGTGGCAGGGGCTAAGGGGAAAGGGGCAGGGTAAAAATACCAACCTATTTGACCTGAAAGCTCTGATGGCCAGAAACGAAGCCTTAGGCAAAGCACTGCAACGTATCAGAATGGGGAAGGGGTGGAGGGGTGGACCTGGAAAAGTGGGGGAACCCCAATTGCTCTGTGGGTGGGGAAAGGGTCCTCTCCAGCTGGCAAGGCTGCAGATGTGTCAGAATTGGCCTGCAAGGGCTTAAATTCAAGTCGGATTTTTCAGGGAAGAGACCCTTGTTCAGTGATGGGGTCTCTTTGGAAACTCCAAAGTTCAACCTCCAGCGCCAGGCAACAGTTGATGGTTAACAGCCTTTTCTTTCTGGGGCCTTGAAGAGTGGCTGCCAGCCAGTGCAGGGTATGCTGGGCTAACCGGCCTTACGACCTGCCCTGATTCAAGGCAGTTCCTTGTTCTCCATGTTATGCTTACATACTACACCAGTTCCACTGAATGTCAGTTTCTTTTCTTCTCAATTCAAGGTGCTCTCTTTGATCTGTGAATCCCCAAATTGCTTTGACCCATTTGCCTTCCTCTATATGGGAACTTGTTGGACAATGTGACAAGCTAAAAAATATATTTCCATTTATTCAGTTGGTTGTTACCTCTATACTCCCACCTTTACCCCTTTTGCAGGGAATCCATGGCAGGTTCTGCAATTTTCCTCTCCTTTCTTCCTTTCACAGCAACTCTATGAGGTAGGCCAGGCTTAGACTCAGAGCCTCCCTGTTGAGAGGGTGTTGCTCCCATTGGGCTTCTTCACCACCCACTCAGAGTTTTGTTCCCCCTAAATATTGCCTTCAGCTTTTGCAAACTTCTGGCTTTCTCCAAGCATGCGGAAACCTTCCTTTTTTCTTTTTCTGGCAGCTCCATTTTAGCCACAAAGCCAGTATAATGCAGCACCTGAATTTGCTCTCAGTCTGGATCAGTGGTGTGGAACCTCTTTCAGCCCAAGGGCCAGAGGGTCCACTGATCAGTGGGGCTGAAAGCACGCAAGGCTAGCCTATTTTATTGAAAACTCTTCTGGTTAGTTACTAAGCCTTAGAAGAGGCATTGCAATTTTTATAGTGGATGGAAGAGAATTCAAAAGCTGGAAAAACACAACAGAATTGGCAGTGGAGTAAAGTTAGGGCTAGAGAAGGGGGTGTGAACACCTGGGCACCTGAGGACTCACTGGGACTGTCAGCTTAAGGGTCTCCCGCTGCTGCTTATAGTGGTGGATGCATGTAGGGCAGGATTTGTTTTGCTGTGGGGCCAGAGATCTGAGCAGATGCAGGCCTCCCTGTTTCCAAAATTGTTTGCTTTTCTACAGGCTGCAGAGTAGTTTCTGTTCAGTCGGATTTTGGCAACGCAGTCGTCTTTAAATTACTTTTCTATTGCTGCGTTTCAGTTTTCTTTAATCCTCTTTAGATAGTTCCGGGGATTTGACTGGTATCTGTTGTGTGTGTTTTAAAGGATGCATTTTATTTTTGTTTCTCTTTTTGACGGTGAGCTGATATTAGAGACAGACATGACAGCTGGGGCTTAGGCGTATTCACGTGTCAGGAAAAATAATGCTGCTGCTGGGAGTAGCCGTGCTTCTGGTGGCAATGCTAGATCTTGGGGGTGCTCTCAGATTGCAAGCCTGATCCTTTCAGGGGAATGTAGCTCCCTCCAGAACAGGTGAGCACGCTTACTGTGCAGATGAATCGCACACAAACCGTTTTCACAGTGATCCTGCCCCAGAGCTGGCGTCCCTGCACATCTGTGGCCACCCCCTTTGGAGGCCTCTTCAGTCGCATCCCTGTATGCCAGCAGAAGTCCTCTCAGCCACCAACACCCATATCACAACATTTTCCACTTTCCTTCAAACCAGACGGCTGTGCGAGGGCCCTTTAGGCTGACCGCCCCTGTGGCTGGGTGGTGGATGGGATGCGGGAATCCGTCGCTGCCTCTCTCCACATCTGCAATCTTCAGACCTGGCACATTCTTTCCATGCGTATCTCCTGCCCCCACATTCTAGCTTGATGAGACCTCCCAGGCAGACCTCTCTCCCCCCCCCCCCCCGGCTCTCCTTGCTTTCTTCCTACCATTCTCGGCAAAGGGCATATTTTGTTCTGGTATTTGTGTATTTGTCAGGCTGCTTTTCTGATGCCTCGTTGACTAGCGAAGCCTGTAGCTGTGCAATTTTTGTCCCTCCAGAGGCTGCTGGAGACGGGATATTTTGATCCTGCCGCTGCTTATCTGCAGGCATTGAGCTGAGCATGATAGGGACAAAGATAAGGTTGTGGGTGGTGGTGGAGAGAATGTCCTCTGTCTGGAATTGCTGGATCATTGTCTGAGAGAAATGAATGGTCAGCTGGTTCTCCTGATTTGCAGCAGTACAAACCCTCTGACAGTCAAACTGGGCAGTGAATGCCAAGTGGATCAGAGCCCAATATAAGGGGCCACTAGGAGATAAGGAGCATCGATGTGATGTGCAGAAGTGCACGAAGCATTGGACTCTCTCTTTCGGACTCTCAAACACAGACACACTGGTGGGGTTCAGACAGCGCAGGAACCCCTCCTGCAGGGCTGAGCATGGGCTGCACAGGGGTTCTCACTGAACCTTGGTTGTTGCTGTGTAGTCTGAACCCAGCCCCTCTCTCATTCTTGCGCACACGTACACTTGCTTTCCCTTCATTAGACCCACTGGAGTTGTGAATGTGACATCCCAATCTGCAGAATCAAATCTGGCCCTCAGACTGAAAGAAGGTTGCCATCCTTGCTCTAGGATGACCGGTCCATGGGAATTCTCCTTCTGCCCTAATCCTGGCACCTGAGAATTCTCTTGGCAATTCCAACTTCCGTTTCCTTAAAGCCTTTCTGGGCAACTTCATGTCCACCAGCCTGTCACCTGCCCTGCAGGGCTCTTAAACTATGAAATTTGGCACTACAAGAAGTGGCTGCCCATTTGGATGGCTTTAGAAAAAGATGGAGAAGAGTCTGTGGGTATTTTCTCCCTTCCGGATCAGGAGGAATAAGATCTCAAACAAGAGATGGTGTATGCTTCCAATCAGTCCGCCCCCCAGGAACCCCCCAAACCAGGTCTGCCCCAACTTAAGCCAGGAAATGGCTACCCCCAGCTCTGGAAAGATACAACAGGAGGAAAGAAGACACCAGAACATCTAACGTCATGTTCCCAGGAGCCTGTATGCCATGCTTTATTTGCGAATGGAGCCATCATAAAGCCAACACTGAAGTCATTCAATGAGAAAGAAATCAAGTGAGGAAACCCAAAACCAAACCAAACAGAACCATGGATGGGCAGATGCTGTTTGCAAGGGCGAGGAGAGTTCGTCATGTGCTAGCAAGACCAGGGATGGAAAGATGTTGCCAACGTTTGAGTAGGTCCTCGAAGGTGGGGCAGATTCTGGAGTACCATTTGATCTGCAGCAACTTGTAGGCAATTGCGTCTTAATTGCTGCTCCTTGCTATGAATTAGCTTGCCGTACTGATTTCTGCAGATCAACCCTCTGTACAAGGGATGGGAAGACCCTGTGGATGCATTTCCCCCACCCTGGCCCTGGCCCTGTTGGCAACCCTACACAGTGGGAGACAAAGTTGGAGAGCTCCCCGATCCAAGGAAAAGGGGATCTGGGGAGTGGGTGCAGCTGGTGTCTTAGCAGGCGGTGAAGGTTTTCCAGAAGAAGTTTTTGCAAGGGGCTTTGCGATCTCGCTGGGTGATGTGGGATAGCCTCCCAAGCACAGAGGGCTCTTCCTCCAGTTTATTGTCAAGCAGGTCTTCAGAATTGGAAAAGGGTGTTCCATCACGTCCCACGTCTGCCCCATCCAAGAGATCGGCCAGCATCTTGAGGATCAGGCCTGAACGAGCTTTGGTTTGCTCCTGCAGTCAAGGAAGATGAGAAAGAGCAAGGGCATGAAGGGAGCCATTTGGTGGAGAGTGTGAATGCCTCGCTTTTATGAATGCCTCAGAAATGGCAGAATTACAGAATTTAGAGCCGTGAGAAGAACTCCTCCTGTCCAACCCCTTGCCCTGGGTAGCAGCTTTGCAACTACAGCCTCCATCGCTGTGCCTGGAGAGACCTCTCTTGGTATCCACTGCTTTAATTTTTTGCACATTAAAGTTTTCACATTTTAAAAAAAATCATGCTGTGAAGTATTGGGTGCGACAGAAATGTGAAAAAGGAAGCCATGGCTGATGGTTCCTGTGTCAATGGGGCAGTGCATTCATTTTGGGTTGCAGCCTGAACTTAGAAGGAACTCTTTATGCTGCTGAAGAGAACAGGGCTCATTACCCCCCTGAATGGATGAATGGATGGACCAATCAACCTAAGGAAAGATTTTCTGCTCTGTCTGTGAATCTGTCTAGGCTGCCAGGTGAAGGTGGTGTTGCTTCATCCTTCTGTGTGGAGAGGCTGCCAGGAATTGATCCCGGGACCTTCTCGCGTTTGAGGTGGGGAGTTCTCCACCACTGAGGACCAAAGATCCCTTCTCTCTAAAGGCAGCCAAATGTTTTGCATGGCTCAAAATGGACAGAGAAGCCTACCTGCAGAGGGAAATGCCTCTCCCACTCTAGGTTTCCACCTGAAATTCCAAGGATTGGCAATGGAGCCGAACCTATTGCAGGAATATGGGTTCAGCACCATGGACAACGTCTTAATAGTTTGGACGAATGCCCCAGCCTGGGGTTGAAGTTTCTCCTAAGGCTTACTTCCCTGCAGAAAGAGGTGTACGTGAAAAATAGGCTGAAATTAGTTTGTATTTTTGCCTCTATCCAGCCTTTGCCCCCTTGCTTCCTTCAAGAGCTTCTTCGAAATTGAATCTGGCCCTTGGGCAAAACATGTTTTGAGAGCCAGTGTGGTGTCGTGGTTAAGAGCACGGGACTGGGACTCAGACGATCTGGGTTTGAGTCCCCGCTCAGCCATGGAGCCAACTGGGTGACTTTGGGCCAGTCACAGACTCTCAGTCCAACCTACCTCACAGGGTTGTTGTGGGGATAAGCTGGAGGAGGAGATGTAAGCTGCCTTGAGCCCTTTGTAGGAAAAAGGCAGGATATAAATTGAAAAATAAAATAAAATAAAATGTTACAGACCCCTGGCTTGCCTCCCCACTGCCTCTTCCTCCTATCTGAATTCACCCAAGATCGAGCATCTCCACACGTACCTTCTTTGCACGGAATGTCAGCCTGAAAATCAGTTGGCGATCATGTGGAGTGGCACATCAAGGCTTGGGCCGTAGCCGTGTGCCTGTGGCGGTTCATTGCCAGGTCCATTTTGTATTTCCAGGGTTCTATTTTTATTATTTTGATCAGTTTGATCTCAAGACTCAGTATAAAGGCAACTTCCTAGATTCCTATTTAAAAACAACTCTTCTTTCAGAGCAGTGAGGACTGAAATCTTAGTTTGTTGTTAAGGGAAAGACCATAACTAAACATTTATTATTTGTTTATTTCATGGATTTCTGTGCTGCCACAATAGCCCATATCTGGGCTCTCTGTGCAGCTCACAATATAAATAACAATATAAAACCCTTAAGCTGCTTTGCATGCAGAAGATCCCAAATTCAGTCCCCAGAATCACCAAATAAGGGCTAGAAATGCCCCATCTGAAGCTCTGAGAGACCATGATGGCCACCCTCTTGTCTTTCTATGTGCCTATAATGGTTTCATAGGTATTTCGGAAGATATCCCGTCCCTGTTGAATATCTTAAATTGGCATGGTCTGCCTTCCCCTTTGCATCTGGTCTCCCAATTAGGATATATTAAGAGTTTCATGTAACAGGTGGCAGCCCAATATGGGCTGATTCCTTTCCAAGCCCCGGTACAGTTACAGTGCACTGGGAGAAGCTACGCCAGTTCAACCTCTGCCTTTCACACTGCTGTCAAAAAGCAGCGACAAAGACTTGATCAGGGAGGAAAGCCGGGCACCGTCACCCGCAGTTTGCTTCTTAGTTTTCTTTTTCCCATTAGTGAAGATGACAGTTCATCACAGTCAAAGCTAAATTACAGAGAGTCACAAGGCAAAAGGCTTTTAAAAATCATCATCATCATCATCAAGATCCTTTGCTTATTTCCTGGCATGTTACAGCTGCACTCTGACCTATTCAACACCTGTATCCTCAATTTAACCCATTTAAGGGACAATTCTGCATGGAGTTAGTCTTCCCAAAAGCAGCATTTCCCATCAGCTGTAGTTGGCTGGGGAATGCTGCGAGTTCTAGCACATTTTTGGTAAGACATTTTTCTGTTTAACTGCGCCTAACATTTTCCTTTAAGCAGCATCCCTGTATACACTTACCTTAGCTTTAGCCCCACTGAAACGAATAGGACTTACTTTTGAGCATACATGCTTAGGACGGTTCTGTTATTTAAAAAAAAAAGTTAGCCCTTCTCTGAAAATATAACAAAATGGGATAACATGTCTGCTTCACCTTGTCCCACTAATAAACCACCTTGTCCCACTAATAGGCCTCTAGGAACAGGCAAATGTCCAAAAGGTGCAGTCTTCTACCCTCTGTTGTAGGCAGAGAGGAACACAAGAACCTTGCAAGTTCCCAATGAAAAGTTAGCCTCTTTTAACCTTTCCCCCCCTCTTTTTTGCAGGATGTTGGTTGTCTTGGGGTGGGACCACTTTGATTAGGCAGTTATACTGTCATAATGGATACACCTGTGGATTCCAGAATTAACCCCCGAAAATTGGGAATTGGTTTCACCTCCCTTCTCTTCAACAATTTTCACCAAACCCTGCCTAACCCTCTCGCTTGACCCCCCCCTTCTCTTTTTCAGAATTTTCCCCAAAGGATACCAGACACATAGCAGCACAGAACCCATCCCAAAGTCAATTCCCTGTGCAGAGCTGTGCGACTGTTCTAGATCAGGGCCCTTCCTTTCCAAGCAAAGAGGCAGCAGCAGCAGCAACGCCTCCGGTGATGCCTTGAAGAGGAACCCCTCTGTTTCGGCAGAAGCTGCCCACTTCATCAGCTGCAGAACAAAGCTTCTGTTGGAATAAAGGTTCTCGTCTTCAGGGAGCCACAAGATTCTTTCGCTGCTTTTCTGCAACAGGCATAGGTACCCCTCTAGAAACCTTTAAACAAGGAATCTATACATTATTTTTTGTTTGTTTTTCAAGGTTGCTTCTTTTGGATTTTTGCCCTGTTTTCTGTAAGGCTGCAACACTTTCTGCACTTCTCCCGGAAGGACAAAAGAAGCCTCATTTAAATGAGAATTATTTCTAAAGGGATCTATACAGGATCGTGCTGTTTATCTTTTGTCCTTTCATTCACCTGGAGTCTTGCTGCTTGTTCTCTCTTGAAGAACCCCTTGCAAGTGCAGGTCACATACCTAGAGATTCTCTCCCGCTTATATATTTAATCCCCATCCCCATTGCTATAGCGGCTTCCTCCTTCACCCTGTTTCATCAGATTCCCCCCTCTTTCCATCACTTCTCTTTCTGAAATACTGATTTCAACTTCCCAACCCCTTTATTTCCATTTCTCTCTGTGTGGGGAAATGCCCCTGTGCACACGCTTCTCAGCAGCCTGCCCTTCCAACGCTTTACCAAAAGGAAGCCAGAAACCCTAGAAGAAGTGCCCTTCGGTACCAGATCCCAGATCATGCAGGAATGCCGTTCCTTTCCAACTCACCCGGCTGCTCTGCACCGAAAACTTATCCTCCCCTGGCAAAGCAGAAGCTCTCGTGCTCCAGACCAAGAGCAGCACGGCTAGGAACCTCGCTGTAAACTGCATGACAGACAGATCTGGGCACTCCTTGGAGAAGATGTGTCAGAGCTGCTTCCCCAGTTTTATCTGGCCTCAGAAGGGGGCTGCAGCAGGCCCTTTTATGAAGTGTCCCCCACCCCCTCCCTCATGAGCTGTGCCAGGTGACGGAGACCGTCAAATCCATCTGGTGAGCCAATGAAACTTCGGAGGAGCCTCAAGGCAAGCGTGGTTGGAAGGCTGAGAGAGCCCCGGTTATCCCAGGGAGTGACAAGCCCAGGGCTGCGCTTTGAAGCAATGGCAGAGGGCAGCGGGGGAACAACGTGTAAGGAGAGAACTCCCAGAGCATGCAGGGGGGGTGTGCGACTCATGCTTTCAGTCTGGGCGTTCATGCTACTTTCTTGTAAACTGGGCAGCTGTCTGCAAAGGCAGGTGTTGGCGGAGCCATCTTCTGGCCTTGTAGCTGGGCAGCCACCTTTGGGTCTCCCTCACAGCCCTACAGCAGACACAGCTGCCCTGACTGCCTCTCTGAAGGCATCAGAATAACCTCAGAGGTGGGCTTTTGGGGTGAAGAGGGGGCAGGACCACTGCAGCCACGCTAAGATGGATTCTGGTGGTGCTCTTTCTAAGGTATTGCACATAGATGGCTAAGTGCTTTGCAGGATGAGATAGAAACATGGAAAGTTAGAAGGGGGTCTCCCGGGCCATCTAGTCTGACCCCCGGATCCACTCATGACATGTCTACCTTGCGTATTCTCCACTCCTTCTGCCCTGCTCAAATTCCCATAATTCCCCAGTTTTATCCTGCCAGTTTAATTTTTTCCTCTTCCATCCTCATCCCCGTTTGCTTGTTTGCTTTTTGTTTTGTAAGCCGGCTTGTTTACTGCTTTGTTTACCGGTTGAGGTTATGCTGGTCCAGGAGCCTTGTTTGGGCTGCGAAGCAGGATAAGAACCTTTGGAATAGAAAGAAATAAAGAGCTTCAACGATGGGGTGGCACATAAATGCAATGCATAAAAACATAGAAACTGAATAAAACTAATAAGCAGAGAAGCGATTTCTTTCAGTAATGCAGGTTGAAATCTCTATAGTACATCATGTATGTATGATTACGAAGGGGCAAATAGACTCAATTGTGCGTTGTAATTAAGGCAAATTGCATTTGCATATGAAGAGCAGTTTTAAAGAACATTGTTTTCTGTGTGTAATTGCACAGTAAAAATTGCAAAAAGACCGATAACTGGAGGCCAGGAACAGAATGCTCTTCTATACTATACCCCTCTGTGCAGGTTAAGAGAGGCATTGTGAGTGTTTCTTAATACGGGTAAATGTTGGCATTTCCTTTGTACGTTATTCTGTGGGAGTAAGGTGGGGTGAAGAACTTGAGGGAGCTGTGCCCCCATTTCTCCCAGTTGGCCAGTCATTTAGCAGTTTCTTGGCTTTTGTGTTGGTCTGTATTTTCCCGCATTCCAGAAGGCTGAACGGTCTGATGCTGATACATTGGGCTCTTCCCCCTTTGACTCCCCTCACCCTTTACTGGAACATGGCCCCCGAGAGCTACTCCAAAGCTGACGTTGGCCCTTGGCTCAACATCCCCAATTTACAGTGTCCGCTGGAGGCTGGAAAAAAAATGACACTTGCAGCCAGGCACCTACCTCTTGCCTTCCTCTCGGGCCCAAATCGCAGCTGACCTCAGAGGAATGCTGGACTTGTGGCCAGCGGACTTTAGCCATGGACTGAGGGGCCATTCTGGGTTCAGCGGTGAATTGCTGCTCCTGATGATCACTCGCGTGTTCTTTTCGGGGATGCCAAAGGGCTTGGACGTTGCTCAAAAGCTTTGTTGTGACCGGCAGTTCCAGAACACAATCTTCTCTTAAGGTAGCATGGGACAGAAGGGATGCTGGTTAATTTGCATATTTAATTAAATGTGAGGCTCTCAATCAGCCTATAATTTGAGTAAAACCTAAGGGAATGTACAGATTGGCACACTTGTTTCCCAGCAAAGCTTTGTAACCCTTTAATATATATATATATTAGGTAGGGGGAAATAATCAGATATCTCAATGTGGGAACATATTAGCATTTAGAAATGAAGACTTTTGATGTTATTGCGAACATACTTTTCAAAATTGTGTGTAGTTCGGTAGGGAGGGCTGCTTTGGATGGCCTCCTATTACTTTTCTACCCGTGTTGAGATATGGCAGGTGGGGAAAAGTGTAGAAAATTACAGCCAAAATGTTTTCTAGTGGGAACAGAAAGAGCGCAGCATCTGGGGAACTGTTAATGTAATTATCACTGTCTGTACTTTTTGAATTTCAATTGCCACCGAGAACCTTCCTGGCCAGCACATTTCTATAAATCTGCCAAATGTGAGTTTAACACTAATGCATCTGCAAAACAAAGCTTATGCCAGAATAAAATGATAATTTTTCAGGTGCCACAGAACTTGGTTGCTTTTCCTGCCTGCCCCATCTACCCCTGTGGAAAACATTAGGGGGGATTCAGCTCAGGAGGAAAAATGGTGATCAAAGAGGGGACAAGACGGGGACATATAAAATTAAATAGGGTGTCTAGAAAGAGAATCATTGAGAACTTTGCCCTCACCCAATATGAAAAGTCAATGTGGTAATCCTATAATGCTTTCAGTTCCGACGTTAGATGTTGCTTTTGACTGTAGATTCAGGCTGGAAGCAAAAGAAAGTATTTTCTTCACACAGCACGAAATCTGCTACCCAGAAGGTGGTGGACATTCCCTTAGGTGGATTTTAAAGAGGCTCAGTGAAACTCATGGAAGAAGAGACTCAGTGTGCATGGTACTATGCATCAGGAAAGCAGGCCCTCTGGCCCAGCCAAGGGCCAGTCTGAATCTGCTTGGGCTCCTAAGCCAGTGCTGTGGGGTTTTCCAGCATGCTGCCCCCCGTTTCCCCCAACCACCAACATTTTGTGTTCCTTTCCTTTTGTGCCAGCTTCCCCCGCTCCTTCTGCAATCCCTTTTCTGAGCCTCAGTTATCAGCAGAAAGGGCTTTAATGGTAATTTGGGCCCCTCCAGTTTTGACTTCTCCCACCCACCACCAGAATGTGGCCCCCAAGAGCCACTCCACCCCAAAAAAATCCCCAAAAACAAAACCCCACTCCTCGGGTTGAAAGAGCTTGCATGCACTTGCCCTGCAGAGCTGCTGCTGGCCTGCCCTCTCCCCTCGTGGGCTCCCCAGTCAAATCTGACTGGCCACTTTTTGAAATGGATGCTGGAGCTTCGGTCTTATCCGGCAGGACCCCTATGAAGTGAAAACGTAGTTCAGAAGAAGTCCTTCCTCAACCAGCACATCGTTCAGCTATGGAATTATTCACCACATATGGCCAGCAATGGACACTGGTGGCTGGGGAACATAGACTTTGGTGGCCATGGTTTTAGCAGAAGCCTGGACCTGAGAGACCCCCGGCCTGACCCAGTGGGAGAGGGGAGAGTTTGGTCCTGCAGTTGGCAGGAAAGGACGCGGCTTTGGGTGAAGCTGTCTGGAGGGATGGCCGTGTCACAGCAGTGGAGGAGGCGTGTTTACTGCTGCCAGTTCTGCAGGAAAAAATGAAGCAAACCCTTCTAGAAAGGAAGGAGATGTATTGGTTATGCATCTCTATCTGTAGCTGTGAGAAATGGTGCACCGCTCAGGAATAGCTCCACTGACATTTCAGGCAGTGGGCAGCTCCTCAGAAACTAGTCTGAATGTTGCACAAACTACCTGTGTGCTTCCTGGCCAACTTCCTGGCCTTCCGGGGGAGACAGAAAGTCCTTGAAAACATAGAAACAGAGCGAGTCAGAAGGGGCCTCCCGGGCCATCTAGTCTGACCCCCGGCTCCAGCCGGCTCCACTCACGACATGCCCACCATGTGCATGTCCAGCCTGTCCTTGAGCACCCACACCGATGGAGCCTCAACCACCTCTTGTGGACGCCCATTCCACACCCTCGGGGTCCTAACTGTCCAGAAGTGCTTCCTGGCATCCAAATGGAACCTGGTTCCCTGAGCTTTGCTCCCTTAGAGCGCATCCTGCCTTCCTCTGCAGGGGAGAACAGGTCTCTACCCACCTCCGTGTGACATCCCCTCACATACCTGTATGTCACCAACAAACAGTACTCCTTCTGTTTCTGATGGCTTCTTTCTCTGTGTCTTTCTCGTGTCTGATCCTGGTATCCAGCACCTTCAGGAGCCCATTGGTGGAGCACACGCTTTGGTTCTGTGTTCAGTCGCTGGCATTTCCAGCAGCTTCCCCAAAACTCTGAAGAGCTGCTGCTGCAACCAGTCCAGTCACTGGGCCCCGTGGATCAAATATTTTAGTAGAAGCCGGCTTTATTTGTTTGTTTATTTTTAAATTTATATGATGCTGACTAGTCGGAGGATTCTCTCGGTGGCATATAATGGGCTTCCTATGCTTCTGTTTCAAATCAGGTCTCAGTTCAGAACCATGAGGACTAGAACCTTACTTTACTATTAAGGAAAGGGTCAGTATAAAAGCAGCATAACTATAATATGTTCTCATGGAAAGCAGAGGCGAAATCTCTTCCCTCATTGTGAAATAAGCATTGTATCTGGAAACTAGTTAACTAAGGAGGGGATTGATTTTTTTCCCCTTAGCTAGAGCAACTTTCTTAAATCTGGTTCCCTCTGAATGTGTTGAAATACAAGTCTTATCCTCCCCACAATGGTGGTGATGGCTGTTGTAGTCCTGAGAGGAGCAGATCGGGTGATGGCTTTTGCAGAATAACCCTCAGCCGCTGGCAAACTGAGCTTGGCTCAAAACCCCAAATGCAAGTTTTGGATCACTGAGTATAGACAGGAAGAAATATTGTGCTGCATGTCGATTTAGCTGGTTAGAGTAGGGTTTACACAGCCCTTTTTAAAAAAATCCTGTACCACCTCCCTTTCCACCTCACGCAGCGATGAAACGAGAGGCAGTGTCCAGAAGGCAACTGAAGCCTTGGAAAGCTTTCAGCACCTTGGACAGAGACGACGTCTCCTCCGAGGCCAGACGAGCGCTCACTTGACATGGTCAAAGGAAACGGTGAGATTCACTGCACCTTTACTTTCTATGTGAAGGGTTTTCCCTTTTCCTAGGTGAGTTTTGTTCATTGTTCCGTATATGGATGGGAAGAACTTGAGAAGGCATCGCAATGAAAGGAATACTATGTCGAGCTCTGGTCATTGCACCTCAAGAAGGCTATTGCAGAATTGGAAAATGTGCAGAAAGGGGCAACTCAGACAATCAAGGAGCTGCAACAATTCCCCACTGAGGAACAGTTACAGCCTCTGGGATTGTTTAGCTAAGCAAAAAGGGGGAAGCGGGGAGAGATGTACAAAATTATTCGTAGTGTGGAGAAAGTAAGAGGGAGACATTATTCTCCCTCTCTCATCTTGGTGGAACTGAGCAGGGTCATCCATGCAGCTGATTCGGGACAGATTAAAAAATTTCCTCACAAGGCGCGTAGTTAAACGATGGAATTCCCTGTCACGGTATTTAGTGGGGGAGTGGACCAATTCCTAGAGAGGAAGCGATCAGTGGCCACTAGCTGGCTATTCTCATGCCCTTAAATAAGATTAGTCCTCATTGCCATGATTCTAGTCCTCTTGGCTTTTCTTCACAAGAACCTTGTACAGTAGGACGCGCTGAAAGTCAGTGGCTGGTGCATAGTCAGTAAACGTCCCATGCTGTTATGGACCCACCCTTCGAAATGCAAAACAGAGTCATAGGACACAGTCTGATCAAGCTTTATTTGAGAATAGGCTCCAAAAATATTTTTGAAGAGTATCAAAAGTTGATACTCTTCCCCAGGGAGACAGAATCAGGAGTTTGACACAGTATTTTAGACAGTCAGCAAGCAAGGTCTTTTTGCCTGATTTCAAAGCGTGTCTAGAGAACAATCAGAGAAAGGCAGTTTTATACAAAGAAATGGTGGAAAGGCTTGGCTTAGAGCCACTAGTCAGGAAATGGCTCCTCCGTAGAAATCTCTCGCAGAGCCCTCTGCACATAAGTAGAAGCACAGATTTTGGCAAGTTAGGTTGTCAGAGAACCCCCAGAGCTTCAAAGGGATTGGTGACATTGGGGACCATGGCAAGGGAAGGACTGTAGCAGAGTAACAGCAGCCTGGGTCTGGTACTCAGCGGCTCCCGGTAGGGCTGAGGAAGAGCTCTTCTGAAGCACCAGCGCTGCTACTTAGACTTGAGGGATCAAGGACTAGCTCAGTACAGGGCTGCTTCTATGTGATGAGAAAATATTATTCATATTCTGTGAGCCTCAATGAAATGGCATCTTCCAAATGGACAACTTTATGTATGGAGAGAGACGTTTGGTTAAGCCTTCCTGTACAGCTAACAAATCGTATTTGTTGTCTGGTATTCTGCAGTGATGTCCTGTATATAGTAGGATGTGAGCAGGTCTGCTAGCTTCATGTTGTGCTATAAAGGTGAAAGGTGGTTCCTAAAATGCAAACTTTAATCACTTGTGGAGACGAGCATGCCTCAGGTATGGTCACCTTTCCCCAGCCAGGTCCAGCAGATGCAGCTGGAGTACCATCTTCATAGTACCCAATATGAGGCCTTCTGATTGGAGGTTCATAGTTTTGGTCCAACAACATCTGGGAACTCTAACTTGGAATAGTTTGTCTTAGTTGCTACATCACCCGATGGGACATTGGTTGAAAGGTGTTGGTAGGTCAGGCTGCAATCCAGGTCTTGTCTGAGGATCCATCTACACCATTCAGGATGAACATTTAATTTTTCTTCCTTTCTTCTTTCTTGTTAGGCTCAGTAAGACCTCCCTTTAATTTTTTTAAAAAGTTGGTTATTTTTTCAATTCCTTTCTTAGCAGCATCCCTAGAAAAATCTTTTATCGCATCGATTATGCCATTAATCTGTAGGGAAAAAAAAGAGTTAAATTGTACTTTCTACCGAAGTAGCTCAAATGTCCAGAGCATTTCTGTGCTTCCTCTTTCCAGGACCTTTCCCCTGAACCTCATAAACAACGTTGGGAAGCTGAGTGTGGCACAAGGGTAGGCAAGGAACAGTTTCTGCCACCTTGTCCTCCTGATGAATTTATGAGGGAGAAGGTAGGGGTGGGAAGAGCGTCCACAAGCACTATGGTGTGCCCAAAAGATGCGTTTTAGTTTTCTCCGTGTTCGTTTGCTACAGACCCCATTCTCCCACTAAATGCATTTGCAAATGCTTCGTTTTTGGGATAACCCAGTGACTGAGGCCTCTGAGAGTGGGTTTGGAGGGCACAAACAGTGTACTAAATGAGCTGGTTCACAACTGATGACCGTGCAGCTTGCCGTAGCTCATTTCTCCCTTCGTCCTTCCTGCCCCTGGCAAAAGCTAATCTGTTTATTTGATTTATGTCCCCACGTCTTTCCACCCAAAGAGGGCACTTGAAAGCAGCTTACCAAAACTATTTAAAATGGATTAAAACAGTAAAACATTAAAAAACCAGGGCTTTTTTTGTCATGGAATGCACCGGAACGGTGTTCCGGCACCGTTTTTTGACGGATTTTTCCAAGTGATTGTGAATCACCCTGTTGGGCGTAGCAGATCGGTAGCAAAAATCATTAACATAGTGCCTGTGGGCTGCCTGTGTGTTGGCGCTGCTTGTGAGGGTGCTGCTCGGCTTGGGATGCTGCTCGGCTTGGGATGCTGCTCGGCTTGGGATCGGTCGTGTGGTCGTGTGCCGGCGGCAACCATCACGTTTATGTGTGTGTAGAGTGACTGGCTACGTGCAAAAGGTAAATAAGTTCTTTATTTCAAAAAAAGTTGGTGAATTGAAATTCTTTTTTAGTGTAAAAGTGTGACCCCATGACATGAGTTCTGGCACTTTTTTTTTTTAAACAAAAAAAAGCACTGTCAAAAACAATAAGAATATAACCGCTACAGAATAAAAACTGTACACTATCCAAGAGATCTGCTTGCAGGCAAAGGCCGTCTTTAATAAATGGTCTTTGCCTGCAGGGGGAAGGTTAATGGAGAGAGAGAAAACCAGCTGTGAGTTCTCAGGATGATGGAGGAGGAGGAGGAGGGGGATCACTTCCTTTCAAAGGAGTTCCGCTGTCTAACAGGGCCTGCAGCCGGGTCACCACAGGTACTCCTAGGAAGGGGGGTAAGGGGGGAGCAAAAGAAGGGTGCCTCTGGGCAGGTTTGTAAGGAGAAGGCACTTTCTTCAGGCATCCTGCCCCAAGCCAGAGAGGGCATCCTGGGTGACAAGGGAGTCACATGTCCCCAGTCGGCAGCTTGGCCACGGTAATCTTAGAGCAGCCAGTTTCGGAACAGTTCCCAAAGCGGGGCCCATGCAACGGTATTCCTGTGGGCATTCGCCACACGGCCTCAGCAGCTTCCATCTCGTGCAGCAGCGAGGACAGGGGCTTTCCTTCTTCCTTTCCCAGGGAGATTTGCTCGAGTCTGATACTGAGCTTTCCACCCTTGGGAAGAGTTGCACCAATTTGCTATGGCACAGTCATGAGCACCTGTAAGTTCATTAGTTACCATGGATTTGCTTTCATGGAGGAAGGGGTGATATTCCCAGGCAAAGCACTTTGCTGAGCCAGGCAGTTCCTGGGAATAGCCAAGGTGTACAGCCAGCGGGAGGGGTCTCTGCAGACAAGGAATTCTCAGATGCAGGCCACCCCGCCCCCTTTTCCCTATGACAAGGCATCAGCAGAGATGGGAGGCCCAACGAAATGAGCAGGGCACAGAAAGGAGGCTTTCCGAAGGCCCCTCCCGAGGGGAAGGAGGGCCAGGCATGTTTATAAGGAAAGTTCCTGGAGGTAAACACTGGATTGGGTTCAACAAACTGCTCTGCGCATGCTCAGAGATCCATTCTGGCCGATTTGGACTTGGGAGCAATACAGAACCTTTCACAAGGAAAATGATCTGTGGCTTCTGACTGCTCAAAGGGGGAACCTCGGTCCATGATGATACCTCATAGCAAGGGGATAAGCCCAGCGCTGGCCTGTTGTAACAGCTGCTCAAGGGTGCAAATAGAAGGCAGATAAATCCGTGCACATGTGCAGGGCCATAAAGTAAAAATAGTTTTTAGGAGGCTTAGAAATGCATCAAGGAACTCTCAAGTGACCTTTAAGAACACGAGTAGAACCCGGCTGGATCTAGCCCAGCATCTTCACACAGAGGCCCATCAGGGGCCCAAGTAAACCCACAAATGTGACACAAGTTCAAAAGCACGCTCCTGCTCATGTTCCCCACCTCATGGAGCACATTTATGTATTTATTTATGCATGATATTTATATGCCATCCTTTGCAAAAGCCTCAGGACGGCTTACAAAGCAGGCTGCATCTGATCCTTAGCTGGCACTAACAGTCACCGAAACCTTTATTCACCAGGATGGTGTTCCATCTCGATACCGATAATAAAAATACCCAGAGCTGCTCTGAATCAATTCTGTTTTCTTTCTCACACACAGATATAACGTATTTGGCATGACTTCAGCTTACCCTCTGTTTCATTGTGACAGGCTTGCCCATTTCCTTCTCATTGGGCGGCTGAGCATCTGAAAAGCCCACAATCAAAAGCAACAGAACTGTTGCAAGCAGGAGGGGCAATGTCTTCATGATGGATCAGGCCAAATGGAGGTGGCTTGGTGAGGCAGTGCCGCTGCTCGGTCTTGGAGGGTGCCTTCTGGCCAGTTTATGTAGGCTTCTGTGTGGATCATTGGCTGATGCGCCCTGTTCCTGTACCGAAACCAAATGCCTTTTGGGAAGGATGAGGAGCCATTTCATGCTTGGCTGGGGAACATGGAGGTCCTTTCCAGGGATGAGTGGATTTTACGCCATTTCACCAAGCTGTTCCATGTCCCCTCCCCAGTTCGTTTTATTTCAGCCTGAATCCCAGCTTAACTAGAAGAATGTGCACAATCCGTTCCATTTATGCAATGCTTTCTGCTTCCTTCCTTCCTTCTTTCCTTCAGAGTGGAGAACTTCAAGCTGAATATCCTAACATGGCCTTCTTGGTCTCCCCATTCAGCCTTTTGAGGTTTGCTGGAAAGCCACGCCTTTCCCTAGCTACCAGTTATTTGGAAGTTTTCCTTCCCCTAACTCTTACGGCTTAGTTACTGGTGGGAAAAGTGAAATACTTCCACAACAGATCCAACAACTCCGTCATAGCGTGAGGATTATTGAAGTGTTGGTATGGACCGACCACCAAACAGCAGCCAGTCCAGTTGAACTCGTTTCAGCTGTTTTGGCTGATGCACAGTGTTGGGTATCTGCATGCTATGTCTTTGGGGGACCCCCTTTTAGGAATGAGTAATGCAAAGTTAAAAAGGTAAAGGTAAAGGTTTCCCCTTGACGTGAAGTCCAGTCACGCCTGACTCTAGGGGGCGGTGCTCATCTCCATTTCCTGGCCGAGGGAGCCAGCGTTTGTCCGCAGACGGTCTCCGTGCTCATGTGGCCGGCATGACTGAACACCAAAGTGCATGGAACGCTGTTAGGCCCCTGTAATTAAGATACAGTTCTTCTGAATATGTCAATATACCATACGTACGTTCTCCTTCTTCTTGTAAAGGCCTCTTACCTTGATAGTACATCTTCCACTCCTGTGATCCACTCTTCCATTATCTGTACCTTGTCCAAAAATTGTGTCGCATGCACAAATCTAATACGTGGTTCATTCTTTTCTAATCTTTTTACAGATTTTCCCCCAGGCTGTCTTGAATACGTTCTAGTTTACTGAACATCTAATTGTTTCTTTAGTCTTGTCAAGATCCGTCATACATTTTTCCAGCTTCATTAATTCCTCTTCTAGTTTTTTTACATGTTTTGTCTCATCTATCTTTGCTTTTTAAATGGGCAAAGTCCTTCAGTAATGGATACAAGTGCTCTGTGATAGGAACAAGGTGGAGGTTACACAGTGACCTGGTTGGCCGGCCAGGTGGACAGGCACTTATCCCTACTTCAGTTTGGTTCACCCCATTGGTGATTGCATCACTCCGCGAAGGGCATGCCAAGGGTATTTCTCCAGGTACATTGTTCCGCCTCAAAGGGGACTGTGGTTAAAATAACAATAAGCAAACCGCATTCAACCTGATTCCATGCACCTGAGAAAATAGGTCTTTCGATTTGCAAGGAAGGATATTTAGGAATGGGTGCATGTGGGAATGGAGAAATGTGTGACTTTCACCCTAGATTGACTTAGCAACCGTGTAGTGAGTTGGGACGGCTGGCTGGCTAACATGTAAATGGAGGAACGGATAAATTCCGCCCTGGCCCCTGTCTGATCCAGCAGGGCCCTTCCTAAGCTCTTGAAGAGAAGCGCAGCCCACCAGCACCATCTGCCATGGGCAATGAGCGACCAGGTTCAGCAGAGTTTTGGAACTCCCGGTCCCAGCTCTGCCTTGGACTTGGGTCCTTCGGCCAGCTATTTTTCTTTCTGTCTCCCCAGTTTGGCTTCTGAGAAACAGGTGTCCCATTGTATGAGGGTGCCACAACACTTTCTCAAAATTCCAAATGTGTCGACACACCCGGAAAGACTGGGGGCCCTGCCTTTGTACTGTCCTGCGCTTCCCAGGAGTCCAGGAGTGGGGCGGTCGAGGGCCAGGTCCACCACATCCTGTTTCCTTTCAAAGAGAGACCTCTGGTGGAGCGTGATGGAGTGCTTGCGCGTCAATGTGCTTTATTTAGACAGATCCAAGTTGGAGGCAAGCAGCTGAGTGTCCTGAAAGGCAGGAGCTTGCTAGTGAACGTCAGCACTCCAGACAGACGCCATGGACTGGTCTGCTCTAGTTTCTTTCCGTTCACTGAAGCCATCCCTCGACAGCTTCCGCCGTGACTTCCCAGAGCCAAAGTCAGAAGCAGAAGTTCGACCTCAGAGCTGGAGGTACACCCTTGGATTCCCATCCCACTCCTCACAACCAGCATGGAGAGAAATGCCTCAGCTGCATCTCCGAGGTCAGAAAACCAGCCTCGCAGCGGAGATGAAGAGGGACTCCTGCAGGGCAGGAAAGGGGGGCACCCAGGACACAAGCTCTCCGGGCAGAGCGCCACTGTCCGTCCTTCCCCAGCTGGCTGTCTGGCTGACTCGCATGGTGCAAGGACTCAGGGGGCAAGCCTCCCCCGCTCCCCTCCACTCTGCCAGGGAGCTGAGGCCAATGAGCACAGAGGGCACAATCCACCGGGCTGAGTAAGCGAATGTAGCACCTGAACCGCACGGCGACAGTGGAACTCCGCCTTGGGCCCTTGCTCAAGGATTACGGCCCTGGCAACCTCTGCCACTGGCCATGTGGAAAGGACAGGCTGGCCACTTCCTGCATTTCTGCTCTGCAGCCAGGAAGCCAAAGGGCCCGATTTGTTCCTGATAAGGCAGCTCGCCGGATGGCTGGTTCTGCAGCCGGCCACGTGTTGCTCAGGGAGAAAGGAATAAGTAGCAAGGGCATCTTGTGAGACGCAGTGGCCCTGAGGAGCAGCTCTCCCTTCCGCCAGCCCAGGAAGCCGTTCTCACGTCAAGGCATTATGAACCCCTCCAGCCGCCTCCTTGCTGCCACGCTGCTCATCTGGGCACTGATGGCTGTGGAAGAGGTCTGGGCAGGAGACGCTGAGAAGCCGGTGAGTAGAAAGGCCGGGTGGGGGCGGGGGGAGCATCTCCTCTCCCTGCATCCCAAGAGTATCACATCTTGAAATCACGCCTTTAAAAGGCAGCAAGAAGAGAACATGTGCAATAACATGACCAGGCCACGAATGAAATCAAGAAAGACGCTGACCATGAACGCTCTGTTGCTGCCCCGGCTTGCGCAGCAGGAGGAATAAGAATGTGCATTCCATCAAAATAATGAGAACACGCATTGCAGAGCACTGGGCTGGGGCCGGATTTAGGCGGGATCAGTCGCTGTGGCCGGCGAACGCCAGAGCGCCTCCTCCCCACTTATGCAGCCCTTCCAGCTGCCTGATGATACTATACTGAGGCTGGGCTAAAACCACAAGAGCAAACCCAGCTGGAATTTGCCCCGGAAACAAAAAAGCAGGGGTAATTCCAAGGCCTCCCTCCTGCTTCTGGCAGACCGGTGAGTCCATGGCTCAGTGACCAAGCCCTGCAGAGCGGCATCTCCGGGAAGGGCAAGGGCAGGATCTGGGCTGAAATCCCGGGCAGCTGTCGTGTTCCAGTCTGGGCTAAATGGACCCAGGGTCTGACTCGGCACAGGGCAACTGTTGATGTTCCACCCAATCTCTCTTTTCTCTTGTGGCACCTTAAAGGTCCACTCTGATTCCTTGCCTTGGGCACACTTCATTAGACCTTTTTGATCAAGTGAGGACCCTCAGATGGTGAGAGAAGCTTGATCTCCGGAAATCTCTTGATCTTCAAGGCAACACAAGAGCCATGTGTGGTCTTCTTGGAGGAGACCATCCGGTCTGTGGTCACTTTTGGAGGCTGCGCTTGCTGAGCCTTGCAACCTTTCTATTTTGTTGTCTCCAGGAAGCATCAAATGGCAGGACGGAACTAAACCATAAAGCAAAGCAAGGCATACTTGGCGGTCTATTAATCCATGGTATATTTGGAGCATTAAAGAAAACATTCCAGCAAGATGGAGAAGTAATTTATCAACCTGCACCCGACCACCCAATAGCTATGTCTTGAGGACCTCCTTTCTAAAGATAGGATTGCTACTCATCAACCTTCTTTGTAGCCCAGATTCACACAGACCAAATGCAACCTCTACCTTATTCCTGGTTGACAGCAAGGAACGCCTGCATCCCGTTCATGCAGCCACTCTTGGTTGCTCTTAACCTAGAACATCTGGTTGACTTGATCATCTGGTTCCATGAGCAATAAAGCTTGAGCTGAAATTTGTTGCCCACCCTGTGTGTGTTTTGAGGGTTTAATTTCAGGCTGGTTCCCTCGATGCAAGAGGCAGCATAGCTCTTGGGACCAGGCCCCTGCCCAAAGCTGAATGAGTCACTTTGGTCCAAGCACGAGGAAAGTTCTAAATGTATCGCTCCATTCCTAGGAGGACTTCCCCCAAACAGTGATCTCCACTGGTTTTGGATTACATACATCCCATCATTCCCGAGACTGCCCTGGCCACTCTGATGGATGTTGAGTACCAGAATCATTCCAAGTTTATCAGGTTTTTGTTGCTGCTGCTGCAAGGACATACTGATATGCATATGAAAATCCTGGACTGCACTGGGGCTCTGATTTGGCCCCTGCAAATGGACAGGGGCCCCGCCAGCCCCTGCCACTGACCCAGTGCAAAGGGCAGGGTGGCCAAGAATGTCCAAGAAGGGGGGTTCTTTTCTTCCGGTTCCACAGCTGTGAAGACACACAGCCCAGTTCTTCCTGAGAAGACAGCCGGTGGCACGACTGTGGTGCGAAGCCGGACACTTCCTTGCTCGGGGAGACAAGGGTGAGCAGCTCCGGGGAGGCCGAGCAGCACTTAGGAGCAGCCGGCCCTGCGGGGCAGGCCAGAGAGGCAGTTCCGTGTCAAGAAAATATGGAAAGCTCGGCCAGCCTGCTGCTGCTCTGGGTGCTTGGGGTGGGGACTCGGAGCACCTGGTGAATCGAAGGCAAGATCTCACACGCACCCCCACGATGCCTGTGAGGAGTGTAGAAATGGCACGAGATGAAGCGGCAGCAGAGAATTCCGCAGCTCCTGAGCATTTTGGAGTTCACAGGATACTTAGGATCCCTGGAGTGGGAAGTACCATGCTTTACTGGGTGGGACTGGAGACACTGGTGGCCTGGGCCATGGCAGCCATGGAGGAGGCATGACAAGAGGGCCAACAGTTGGCCTCAGACAAGGCCACCTCGACGGAAGGCTCTCTGGCCCATCCCATGACCGGAGAGCAGCGTGGTGTAGCAGTTAGTGGCTTGGGGAGTTCTAGCCTTCACCTGGCCCTGCAGCTCCCTGGGGGAGTCTGGGCGGGAAATGGAAACGAGAACTTCTGAATGTGCCTCGAGAGGCATTAATTTGTCGGAGCAAATGTGAGCCTTGGGGAGAACCCGTTGCGGGAACTTGCTCTCTGTGAGGGGAAGGGGACACCCCAAGGTCAGGCCTCATTTCTCTTTCCTACCCGCAGGAGGCGCTCCAGAGCCGAGGTTTGCCCCCGATCGGGACAAAGCTACGCGTCGTCTTGAAACCCTCGCTCCTGCTTTGCAAGAGTTTCGTGGGCACTTCGAGAAATTGCTAAGCCTCGGACGGGGAGCACTGTAGACCCCCGAGCCCCACCGGCTCCCGCTGAAAGCTTGCAGGAGCTGCCTCCGCGGCCGCTCGTGTGGATTCTCCAGCAAAGTGTGGCTGAAAAACTCTCCTGCACGCGAGTCCCACTAGCAAACTCGGACTGGCTCTTCGTGAATCACTTATTTGGGGTTAGCTTTTATTGGCAAGGAACCCAACGAAACGCCCCCCCCTCGCGACAACCCTGTGAAGTAGGCCAGGCAGTGCGGGCGCCAGGCTCTGGCGGCTCCCGAGCGCCACCTGGCGGCCGGGATTGAACGGCCGCGGCGAGATTGGGCCGGCGGGGCCCTGGGAGGAGCCCCGGGGCGCCTGCGCCTCGCGGAGGCTTCCCGGAAGGCGCCTTCCCGCTCGCGGGCGCCGTGCCTCGTGCCCAGCTCTGCCGATGCCGCCGCCGCCGCCGCCGCGCCCCGGAAGCTGCCCGGCCCTCCTGGCTCAGGTACCGCCCTTGGCTCGCCGTCCCCTCGCCCCCGGCGTCGCCTGGCTCCCGGCCCCGGCCTGCTCCTCGACCGTAACCCGCCTCCGACGCGACTCTCGGGCTTTGCCCCGAGGCCGCACTCGGTTGCGCGCCCCCGCCTTGCCCCCTAGGGAGGCCCGGGGCCGAAGCAGGTCTGCCCGAGGCCCCGCCCAGCGCTCTAACCGCTAGGCCACTCTGGCTGTTTGCGGAGCACTGGAACGTGTGCCCTGCTCCACTCGCTGCCCCGCCTGCGGAGAAGTCTGGAGGCGGAAAGGCTCGAGCTTCAGCCTCCCGAGAGAGCCCCCGAGTAGTTTTGGAGCCGTGGCCAGCGGGGAAGGAAGAGGGCTTGGTGGGGGTTGCCGCTGAAGTGGAACCGCGTGCGGAGTGCTTGCCCCCGGGTTGTCGTGCATGCCCATCGTGGGAGCCAGCCTTGTTCCCCGCCCCCTTGCAGTTGCGTCTCCCATTGTGATACGTGATTTGAGTCACCCCTTTGGAGCACGTCCAAATGCTTCCCTGGAATTTGCACCTGGCCCTTCCCCGCTGCTCCCAGGTGGCTTGCACGGGAGACAGGCGCGACCATCTCCCTGGAGTGGAGCGGGGCCTTGCTTTGCCATGCCTGCCATCGCGGCACCTGATACCTGCCCTCTACCCAAAAGCTCGCAGTGCGAACGCGCATGCCATTCACCGGCCAGTGGGATCCCAGGTTGCGTCGTCCTGGTAAAGGTATTTCCACAGCACTGGCTACATCTTCAGAATGGTGGCGTAGCCAATCCGCGTTTCAGTCTGACCTTTAAAGCGGTTTGTGGTACTGAACCCATTTTGGGGGAGGGTTTGGCATCTTGGATAGAACATTGAAAGTTCAGACCAAAAGCTGGAGTGGATACAGTGTTCATTGACTTTGGGCCTCATACCTGAAATTGCAAAGCAGGAGTGTATGGTTTGCAAGCTTTTTGGTCAAGATCTATGGAAGCAATTACCAATGCTCCACATGCAGGTCTCTCTTGGCCCATCTTTGGATTGTTCCGTTCCTTACTGTTAGCCAGGGTGAACGTATCTCTGTCCTCAGTCATGGGCTGAAGAATGCTAGGGGTGTTGGGGGTTTCTCTCTCGAAGCATGCATAGGATTGTAAAGTCCACCTGCACCATTCTGAAATGTTGAAATGCATCTCCAAAGGCAGGAAGGACTTTTACTTAAAATATGCTTGTTGCTCCTTGTATGTTTTTGCCTCCAGGTAGATTTTACTTCCTGTAGCAGAGTTGTGGTTTGGTGGCTTTAAGTGCAATCCTTGTAGGGAGAAAGATTCTAAATCAGTACATCAGTGTGTGTCCTTCTTTTAGGTCTATTATCATATGGTTATAACCACATAGAAATGCTCCAGGACATGTTGCTAAGAGAGAAATGTGGGGAGGCCGAGATCTGGAAAGCTGTTGAGCTAAAAACCTCAGCTGTGCTCTTTGTACTTCTGCTGTTTAGACACACTTCCATTCTGCCCCCTCCGGGGGGACGGGGGGGACACACCATACTGGTTCCTCAGTGTATTTCATTAATGCTTGGTAGGGCAAACCAACTCAGTTCCAGCACACAACCCTCCATAAAAAAGATGGGGACTCCTGTCCAGCTTACGCATCTCCTCCCCTGCTAAAATAAATAATACATATGGGCTTTTTTGGGGTTATTTTACTATACAGGTGCGTTAATTATTCTCTCTGGACAAAGTCCGGGAAGCTCCCCAGTGCTCAGATGGTGCTCAGAACGCCCTTCCCTGCATTCTGCCCGCTAGTACGCCACAGTGGGGCTCCTGAGAGCTCATCAGCTCTGTGTTGATGGCACTCATTCTGTTTTTTTCTTGGGGGTGATGTGAGCAAAGCAGAAAAAGTATGGCAAAGAGGGGCTCCCAAGAAAACTCACCCCCCATCAGCCAATCCGTGGCATTGCAGGGCAGAGTGTCCGATTTGTTATCAATTATAAATACAGACATTTGAGCAGAAAGGGAAACGGCAGAAGCCTGAAGTCTATATTAAGATGCTGAGTCCTGAAAGAGTTCAAGCAATGCATCGGCGGCCAGGATTCTGGGGTTGGTTTTCCAGTCTCAGCCAAGAGGAAGCCAGAGTCTCTTCTTTCTTTAAGAAAAACTGAAATAAAATAATACATCATCGGAAGGAATGTTTCACTGGCAGAGGGTCCGGCTGGGCCACGGGCGGAAGGCTGTTCGGTGCCGCCTGGAGGAATCCCGCCACGCTCATCTCCCTTCAAAATCCCTGGGGCTCTGAGGCAAAGACCCGCTGGTGTTTTCAGACGATGCTCAGCGCCTGGCAGGGGAGAAGCAGAAAGGGCGGAATCACTGTCAAGCTGTTGAAGAAAGGGAGCACGATCCGTAGCTGCTGGTCATGTGCTGTAGCCCAGAGTAAGTGAAGGCACATTGTCTTGGGCTGAGATATTCCCCTGTAGATTCCAGAGAATCCTTCTGGTGTGTGCGTGTGTGTGCGTGCGTGCTGGATAGCAACTCCCATTCGCCCCAGCTACTGGCCCTGGTGGCTAGGGTGGATGGGAGTTGGGGGCTCAACAGCTCCTGAGCAGGCTTTGATAATGAACCTCGGATGCAGCGCCATTTGGGACGAGGGCAAGAACAGCGCTTGAAGAATGCAGACGATGGCTGGACAAAACATGCAGTGATGAGACATTTTCACGTTATAGAGCGGGGCAGACCTGCGAGAAGCAGGCAGCATCGTCGAGGTCAAATCCCGTCAGTTAGCTAAATAACACAGAACTTTTTGGTACCTCTTCCAAACCGAGCCCCGTCTTTGCTCCACGTTTCTGCATATTGGATATTACAGATTTCCGTCCTCTCTCGCACTTGGGACCACGCCAGCTGGGAAAATTCCCCCATTCAAGGGTCCCTAAAGCCTGTGGACCTAAGGTTCAGGGAAAGAGAAACACCGTTTTGTTTTTTTTACCTTTCGTGCAAATTCTGGCAGAATGAAAGCCGCCTGGTGGATGTCTGCGTTGTAATATTTGAGGTTCATGCTGCTCACTTGCCCGGGGGTCAGTGGCTGGATCGGCTGCCTGAAATTAGTATTCTGCGGGAGGAGATCAGACATAAAAAACACGGCATTGACTCACCCACAGCTGCAAAGCAAGGGGAGAATCCCTGGCCCCAGGAGGTGTTGGCACACCTCGGGGAGGCCTGGCCAGAGGTGTAGTGGAGGTGGAGCTTGCAAAGACAAACCGCGGCCACCTGTTCCCCACCTGCCGCAAACAGACTATCCTGCGTTTTCCCAGTAACCACAGGTCTTTTCCTGCTGTGATGCAACACATTAGAGAGCGGCCTGGTGCTGAATGGCCAGTTGCTTCACCAAAAATCCACTCCCAGTGGAAGGAAAACTGTTAGAACTCGCTTCTCAAGGCAACCAGTGCGGCAGGTTCCAGCTTTCTTGGAAAGGGTTGCGGCTGCTTGCTGGCAACGGCAGCAGCCTCGGTTCAAGCAAAACGCAGTTTTAAGAGCTCCTTGGGCAACCGGCAATTCTCAAGTACCAACTTGCAGATGTGCGTCAGATCCCTTTCCGGGATGTGAGCTGCCTGGCACAAGAGGGAAAGGCCCCAGAAGGGGCTGGCATGAAACGGGCACAGCCACACGGAAGAGGAACTGCAGGGAGACGACGCGCGCGCGCGCGAACACAAGCGGGCCTTACTGGGTTCTTGCTACACAGCATAAAGCCGATCTGCCCGCTCGGGTACGTCGGGATGGTGCAGTAGGCGTACTCCACCACGGGGAACAGCGACCGGCAGAACTGGCGCATCTCCTTGATGAGGTCGAGGTGCAGCCACTGGCATTCGCCTGGGCGAGAGAGAGTTGGGAGAGGGAGCTTAGCCCCGTCCTGGGGGATGCAGCAGGGCAGGGGAAGTGGTCATCCTGCATAGGGCAGTTCAGCCCCTGGAGCGCTTCCCCTGTCGAGCCTTGAACACAGGTTCAGAATCATGGAACACTGAGAGCTTGGCAGGGGCCCTAGAGGTCAACTAGTCTGACCCCTGCTCGATGCAGGAATCTTGCCGCTGTGGCACCCATGACAGAGGCCAGTTTAAAAACCTTCTGCGAAGGAACCCCACCAATCCAAAGCACCAAACCGCCCTTGCCATTAGGAAGTTTCTCCTGATTTTTCTCTGACACCTGCCTCCTGCCGTCTCTGCCCATCCACTCTAGCCCAGCCCTGGGCAGAGGCCAAGAAGTGCCCTGCTGGACCTTCTGCACAGCAGCCCTCAAATATTCCAGAGACTGGCACCACCACCTCTTCCATGGTTCCCTACAGGGGCTGGCGTCTCGGATCTCTCACCAGCCCAGCTTCCAAAGCACTGGGGCACCAAACACCAGGGAGGGAAGCCATTAGCCAAGCAGGTCCAGCGCCTCACCCTCGTTTGCCGTTAGGCCAGGCTGGAGAGGCTGAATCCAGGCCCGCGACCCCCGATCCAGCCCACCCACACCCTGCATCTGGCCCGCCTGTGGTCCCAAGCCAGCCAGGCCTGTACCTTGACAGCAGAGAATGCCGTCTTCCCGCAGAGCAGTCTTCATCAGCTGGTAGTAGGACTCTTTGAAGAGGCTTTCTGCAGGACCTGGGGAGGAAGGGGCCGCCTAGTCGCTTTTGGGCGCAAACTGGAAAGCCGTGCAATCGAGCTTAAGAGAGCACCTCGGGATGAAAGCTGGGCTGCAGCTGGATTGGGGCTGCTTTGCAGCAGTGCGTATGAGTGAGCAAGAGTGACAAACCATTCCCGAATATCTCTGACTTGCATGTGACGTCCGAGTGAAGCTCGCCAGTTACGAGCTATGGACCCACCCGGCATGTTGCAACTGTTCTCTGAAGCCCCCCTCCAACGGTGATCAGAGGAGGGATACATGGAGGGGGGCCTTCTTGGTGGTAGCTCCCTATGGCAGGACCCTCCTTCCAGTGGGGCTTGTTGAGTGCCAGTGTTGCTGTTCTTTCAGGACCAGACAAGACTCCCGTAAGGACATTTGAAGAGCCCCGCAGCATCAGACCAGGGAGCGTCTTGCCCAGCACCCGCAGTGGTCACCAAGAAGCCACCGGAGTCTCCAGCAGGACAAGGCAGCCATCACAACAGCCTCCATGAATCCCTTATTCCCCTTTCAAAGCCTTCCAGGCTGGTGGCCGTCCCAACACCTTGTGGCAATGAGTTTCCAGGTTTATTTATGTATTTATTTAAAGTTTTTATATGCCGTCCCCTTGCTATATAGCCTCGGGACGGCTCACAAAAATAAATAAATACAGTATAAATAACAATTACAATTAAAACCCAGAAACACCCTGGCTGCACAATTAAAACCTATAAATATTAAACATTATTAAAATATTGTTTGAATAAAAAGGTCTTGGCCTGGCGCCGAAAAACAAATAGCGACGGCGCCAGGCGGACCTCTCTGGGGAGCGCATTCCACAGTCGGGGTGCCACCGCAGAGAAGGCCCTCCTCCGGGTACTCACCCTCCTAATGTCTCTCACGGAGGGCTCCCGGAGGAGGGCCTCTGCCGCCGGTCTCAAGGGGCGGCCCTGAGCTCCTTCTGTCTGTCGGTTCTGAATCCCCCAAGGATCAGCTGCAAGGGGGGACCCCTTTGGAGCGCTGGAGTTACAAGAGAGGGGGAAAGGGGTCTCCTCTGCCCCTCGCAGCGGTTCCCACACGTCCATCGCGCTTCCCCTCACACGCCCTTGTCCGAGCTCGAGACTCACCCATGGGGTCAGAAGAGTCCGTGATGATGACATCAAACGCCTCCTGGTTTTGTTTCATGAATTCAAAGCCATCCCCAACATGGAGGGTGAGCTTGGGGCTGGAGTATCCCACAGCCATGCCCGGGAGGTATTTTTTCGATGCCTGGATCACATCCTGAAACAAGCCATGCGTTCATTTATCAGCACCTGGGGGTAGCCATTCCATGAGCCACGCGGATTATCCGACGGAAGGGCCGTCTCAAGAACTGGTCCTGGAGCCAGCTTGCTTTCTTCCACCCTCCCCGTCCTCTTTTCCTTTTGTGCTGTGCCTTTCCAAGAGTAGGCCTGAGGGGTGGGATCACCTGAAAAAGGGACTGTAAGCCACTCTGGGTGTTGCCTCTACGTAAAGGTGGAGCACATAACGATGTAAACCTTTCCGTGAGGTATAACGCTTTGAGGCCTTCTTCCTGGCATATGAAGATTCTAAATACAAATATTTTAAATAAATAAATAGATATGTATGTATTGCAGCAAAGTTGCTGGCAATCTGCGTGGGCACACAGGTAAATCTCCCACCTTTGGAGAAGGCAGCAGAGTCCCTCACCTGCACACCTATTTGCCTACGTCATTCCTGGAGATGCAAGAACACACCTGCCCAGTTTCCCACCTGGTTCTGCTCCTTTCCGCCCACCAGCTAGGTCAGGGGAATCTGTGGCCGTGATCCCCTAACCCTGCTATATAAAATAATAAGTAAAAACTAAACCCAATTGCTTCTGGCACACCTTGTCCCCCAGGGCAGCCCAAATCTGGTACTCTGAAGAGCCCTTTGATGGAGAAATTCGTCACTGACCTATCCCTGCCTGTAGGCCAAATGTCTCAAATAGCGCCGTCTCTGGTGAGGCCCAAGCCAAAACCCTCATCCTCCGGCTCTGGGAGAGAAAGCAAGCTGCCTTCCTCTCCCTCGGGCACGAAAATGCTTCATTTCCTCCTCCACCCAAACTTGGCAAACTTTCTTTGAAGTCATCTCGGCTTGAAGCAGAGGAAATCCAGAGCAAAAGCGCTGGCTCCGAAAGGGTGCCCATCAAGAACATCTTGTATGCCCACATGGACAAATTCACCCCGTTCTCCACAAAGGCCACCTTTTCTTGCTCCGAGAAATGAAGGCCGCAGAATATTCCAAGAACAGGAAGGGCCTACAAAAATAATTGCAGTGCATCTTTGCCCGTTAAAAAGCTTCTGGTGAAAGGCAGACTTTCCCAACATTGCGCCAGCTCAATCTTTATTTTTTTGCCACAGATCCTTGCATTCCTGAGAATCATTGGCCTTGTGGGCTGGGGATGATAGGCACTGAGGTCTGCAACTTGTCAAGGGCACCAGGCTGGGGACGCCTGCTAGAAATGCGAGCAAAATCCAGGCCAGATCCCTCATCCTTGACTCCCTCCATTTTTCCTTTTCTTTAACAATAATTCAGTTATTCCTGGAGGCACACCTTCCGTCTGGATCTCTCCCTCATTGTGGCCTTTGGCGGAAAAGGGACTGGGTGGGGTGGGTGACCCATATGATATAGCGGTCAGGGTGCTGAGCAGTGGGTGGTCATCTTGGGCAGAGAAAAGTCATAAAGTGCCCAGCAGCCCTTTGATTAATCATGCTGGGAATTAATGGATTCCCCCCTCCCCCATTTCATATACACATAAACATTCCCTGCACTTGCTCAGAAACCCTTCAATGGGAGAATGAGACCCAGTGAAGCTAGGCGGCCTTGCAAGGCAGCTGCATTTCCCATGGTTCTCTGATTTCACTGGTACCAGTTTTAAGTAGGAGAAAATAGTAAGCTTTGGATTTAGACACAAAATACATCGCCGTACCTCGTCGATTTCGCACTGTATTACAGACTCGACTGAGGGGTGCTTGACCACTTCTCGCAAGACCCCTCCATCTCCCCCACCAATAATGAGCACCTGCAGAAAAAGGAGAATGTCACACTTTATACACTTGCTTGCTCCTGTCAAACAGAACATTCATGCTTCCAGTCCTCGTGAGGGGGGGGAAAGTACCAGCAGGCTAAACTATATTCTTAAAGCAGAAAAATGTTCAGGGAAGGCTTAATTTTGATTTGTCTCCAGAAGCAGAGTATATAGTTAATACTTAAATGTGAAATATACATATGGAAGTCATTGCCACAAGGTACTGTAGTGGCTGCTGAGGGACAACGACTCTAAGAGGGAGTTGGGCAAATTCAATCTACCCAGGACTGGTAGTCACAAAGACTACCAGGTAACTCAGGAGCAGAATGTCTCTGAGCAACCAGCCACTGGGGAGTGAAGGATACTATATCCTGGCCTTGCTCGTGGGCATCCTTGAAATGTCTGGACTGACCACTGTTGGAAACAGGGTGACAGGTGAGCTGAACCTTCTGCCTGATCCGGCAAGGGTCTTCTTAAGATGGGTCCCCTCCCAACCCTGCCCCCCAGAAGGGTGACACAGCCCAGCTCACCTTCCGTGGGTTTGGGTGACTGCATAGGGGCAGGTTGGCGATCATTTCCTGGTAGGAAAACTCGTCTCTCTCTGTGCACTGGATAACGCCGTCAAGTACCAAGACATTCCCGTACGTTTTGCTGTATGGGGAGAAGCGGAGGGACAAAACAGCTGGAGGGGGAGCGAGCAAGACAGGGATTCCCGCCGTGTCCCAGCTCCAGCTGAGTTTTCAAATAAGACAAGGCCCCCTTAACCCTGCTCGTTGGACCTGATGGCCCCTTCCAGCTCAGTCATTTTAGAAACACCCATTCGCTGCTCCTCAAAACTTTCCCTTCTCCTCGGGTCTCCCACTGCCCAGCTTTAGACTGGAAATTCCTTGGGGAAACCCTTGTTCTTAACAGGCAGGACTAGGCAGGGCCCCCACTTGCAAACAGGAACACGGAAAAGCCGTTCCACCAGCAAGTGCTACCTTCTGTTCAGCTCTTATAATATGGTGGTTGGCAACCGCTTGGTATTTTGGGCTGCAAATCCCATAATGCCTCATTAACCAGGAATCATGGGAATAGTAGAATGCAGAGATTCACCCCCCCCATGGCTTTTTTTCCCTCCCCAGCCCCAAATTGACACTTTCCAGGGCACCGTCGTCCTTGTTTTCTCCCTCCCTTGGCTATTCCCCTTCTTGCTTCCCAGCTGCTCCGCTTTGGCTGCACTTGTTTGCCCTCAGACATAGGATGGGGTTTTGCTGGAGCAATCGTGTAATACAAGACTCCAAGACCTCCTGCATCCTCCTTTCAAAAGGAATCGGTGGGGGGCAAGGAGAAAAGGTATTGTAGGAACAGCTCAGCTGGTGAAATAAATAGTGCAGGATCGGCCCGCAAAAAATCTGTGGCTGGACAGAGGCGGGAAGCGGCCACCCAGCACCGGTTCGGCCCAAGACTGCACATTCCCAGCTCAGGCTGAGCGAGCGCCTGTCCCATCACCTGAACCCTTCTGAAAAACTGGAATTGAAAAACGGGGATTGTGCTCAGTTGCTCTGCTCTGCCTTGGCACAGAGGTACATTTCGCATAGAGAAATAGACCAGGTGGGATCTTGCGTCTCCACTTCAAACGGCCGAAACTGAATGACAGCGCCTAACAGAGAAGGTCCTTGATTCAAACTCTTGGTTAGGCTAGGAAAGAATCCTGCCTGAGACCTGTTGCTTCCAGTCAGCGTTGACAACATCGGAGTGGACGTTGCCTCAGTATGAAAGCAGCTTTTGGTGTTCTTACTTTATCCAGCCCTTTCTTTGAAACCATGAGGACTGGAAGCTTTTAGGAACAGCTCAGCAGTAGGACCCCTGCGTTGCATGCAGGAGGTCCCAGGATCGCTAGGATGGGAACAGAGCCTGCCAGAAACCCCGTCGCGCTCTTGCCTGTCCGTGTTGACAAATCTGATCACGGGTCTGCCTCGATCTTAGGCGTTTCCACGCTTCCTTTTAGCATCCGCACTGGCGGGGCCACCCAAGGAAAACCCACCCTGGAAAGATGGTGCAACGGGGCAGGGAGCGCTTCTTCTGGAGAAGGCTCTTCGTTGGAGGGAGGTGGGGGCTCGACTTTCACCCCCCCGCTCCCCCGCCGCGTAGAGCAGCCGCCGCTGCCAACCCGTGGGAGGAATGCGGCGATCGCTGGCTTTGACAGGCTCTGGGCTCACGTGTCCGGCTTCACGTGTCCCTGGCCGTCTTCACGTGCGGAATACCCGCTTCCCCTTCCCCTCCACCAACCTCTTGAAGACGAGGATCTCCTGGAAGGGCGATCGCTGGTGATGCAGGACCTCCTCCACTTGCAGGGAGAGCGCCTGGCCGGGCCACAGGCTGCAGGTCTCGCGGAACCAGCCGTCTTGGATGCAGGCTGCTGGAGCCGCCTCCCCTTCGCCCGATCTTCCTTGCAGGCCGGAGTCCATGGCCGGCCAGCTCGGCAGAGGGAAGCGGCCGCCCCTCTTCGCCGCCCCCTCCTCGCCAAAGGCCACCGCGAGCCGCACACCCTGCGGGGCTACCTGCGCACGCCGCAACCGAGGCGCCGCGTCGGCTTCACGGGGGGCGTGGCAACTGCCGCCCCGCGCGACGGCCAATGAGGAGGCGCGCCTGAGCGGCCAGCGCGGCTCCCATTGGCGAGAAGGGGGAAAGAGGGGCACGGCGGCGGCGGCGGCGGCAGCAGGCTAGAGTGCGCGCGCCCCGGCCACGTGGGACGCTGGGCGTGCCTGCGCGCGTGTGCGAGCGCGGTGCGGCGGCGGCGGCGGAGGGCGGGGGCTGGCGCGCGGCTCTGATTGGCCGCGGCGGGAGGGGCCTTCCACGTGGCTCGGTCGGAAGGGCAGCTGAGGCCGCGCGAGCTCTCGCCGGCTTACCGGCGCGTAAGCGCCTTGCGGCCGGTGGGGCTTCTCCGGCTCTTAAAGGGGCCGCACAGCGCGCCGTGGCCCGTGCCTGCTTCCATCGAGGAGGAGCGTGGATCTCGGTGAAGCTTCTCACAGTGTTTTCCTTAAAGGCTGCAGGTTCTGGCCGCCCCCTGCCTCAGAGCAAGGGTGTCGATCTCAATCCACCACCGCCCTGCATGTTTAAAAAGGCCCCGCGCGCTCTGACTATGTCAGGAAGCCCATTCATTTCGATGGGACTTCTCCAAGTAAAGGCCGCACAGGACGCGGTATCTACTTACACAGGAGAAACCACATTGCACTCCATAGGGATTCTCTCAGTTTCTAAAAAGGCTCCTGCCACTATTTATAGAAGGGCGAGTGCCTGAACTCAAGGCAAGGTAGGGGTTTCTCCAGTTTAAAATAATAATGCGGATTGCCAGATTCATAACCGTTAGAACATCCCAGGGGATTAGCAATAGCCATGTTTAAGTCTCCTGTAGCAAAAAGCCAGCAAGGAGTAGATAATTGAGTAAAAACAGTAAAAACAGATGTAGTGAACTTAAACCTCCATCACCCCTTCCGTGGCCAGTGCTCGAATTCTGGGGGTTGTAGCCCCAAATACCTGCAGGACACTAGCTTACCTGGGGAAAGATACCCCAATGTACACAGACGGGAGTCCCTCGCAGTTTCAGCCCCTAGAATGGTGGCTTTTCCCAGAAGGTCTGGAGGACCTGGCTGGCCCCTTCGGTCTGATTTTAAGCCTCTGCGGGGGAAAAAAGGGCAAACAAGCCCAAACTGATAGCACAATCCAATCTGGCTGCCATGGCCTCGCCTTGGCACGCAGCCTTTATCTCGCTGGGCCAAGAGACTGTGAGCAAAGCCTAGATTCCCTGCTCACAGCTGCTGGGGAGATAACTCCCCCCATCTCATCTGCAGAGGCCCAGCAGACTCCCAAAACTACGAGGGGACGGGACAGCACACCAGGACCAAGATACCGTGTTTATGGTGACGGCCACAGCAGCTGGATTACGAATCCCAGCGTGGCTGGGCAGCGCCGTGGCGGCTGCGGCGCGAGGGACAGGTGCAAAACTGTTGGTCTCTTGCAGTGGAAAAGTTATTTTTGCCTGTCAGTCAGTCTTGGGAGAGGTATGCCAAACTTTTAGAATGAGGGAAAATCCAGCAAACAGCAAACATTTGAAGGTCAGGAAACAAAGAGGCACAGGCTTTTGGGAAACCTCAAAGGGCTGGGCTGAGGCCCCAGGCGGGCAGAATTTGGCCCCTGGCCCTGAGGTTCTGCCCTGTGCATCAGGATGAGAACGGATGGAGTGAAGGGTCACCAGGATCTGTCCTGACTCATTGCCAATTTTCCAGAAGTGGTTTGCACTGTCCAAGGACACAGCCCCCTGTGAGAAGAGCTTAGGATCCAGTAACCGTGATACCCGCTGGATTGAACCAAAGGCTTATCTAGCCCAGTGTCCTGTTTCTGACAGTGGACAGCAGCATTGGAGGCTTGTGAATCCAGTGCCAGTGGGGTGCTGTATCCACTCCAGTTTTTAGTCTGAACATTAAAGGAGTCAACTATTTGCCAAAACATGAGCTCCCAAAGAGATTCAGCAGCATGGACAGCTCCTTAATATTAGCCTAAAGTCCAGAGTCGGTACTATTGGGAAGTATTCCTTTGGAAGAAGGAATCCCTTTTCTCTTGTTTAACAGGTAGAGTGTTTCTGTGTGTGGAGGTTCCAAGGAGCCACTATCACTAAGATCCCTCTAAGTGGTAAACTCGAAGGGCATGGGGGATGCCGGGAATTGTAGTCCAGCTCATCCAGATGGCAACAGCTTGGGTAAAGCCGTTTTATTTTCTACTGTTTGGTTCTTTCTAGTCTTTATGGACAGGCAAGCACAGGAAGCCAGAAGTTAAGGGACTCAAAACTTCCAGGGTGGTGTGTTTGGGCAAAGCACCATTTGCATTCCAGGCAATGAAGGGCTCCCAAATAGTTTTCCTTTTTTGAACTACTTTTGCGGCAGCAAAGCCCCATAAACATTGAAACTATTACGGGGGGAAAGAAGGGGGGAAGAAGGGGGAAAGAAACATCACTCACATCTATTAAGATTTTTCCTTCCATACTTTCGGGCAAAGAAAGGCAGTTTAATCCCCCTTTTTTTAAAAAAAGAACAAAACCAAAAACAACCCCCCTCCCCTACAAGAAATCCATATAAAAGGCAGCAGCAGGAAATGGGAATCCTCTCTGTTGAACTCTGTTAATTTCTCCAATGCTGCATTTCGTGGTTTTTTCCAGGAGGCTCTTTGAGCAGCGTTATCTTTTCGGCCAGTTATGCCTGAAACCCCTGTGCAGAAAATTACAGAAAGCTCATTTTTAAGAATTAACACTTCGACGTCTCGAATCATGCAGAAAAAGGCCATTTCCCAACTTGGCCCACCCAATCCCAAATGCTAGCAAACACGACAGACTAGAAACGTTTGAAAATGTAATGGTAAGATTATTTTCCAATTTCCAGGGCTGTCTCACCGTACCTGTTAGATTTCCCAGCTGTGTATGACATGCTCTTTGTTCCAACTGGCTGCTGGACTTTGCTGGCTCCTGAGAATTTCTGTTTTTAGAATGCATGTTTTGAGCAAGAAAGAAACAGTTGTTAAGGTGCATCACACTGTTATCTTTGTTTTTTTCTATAATGAACAATTCATCCACGGAGGCCAGGGGAGGGCAACCCAGCTCCCGATCACCCATGTTGCTGCCCCTGCACTGCTGAAATTTGGTGGAGCAGTGGCCAAAAATAAGCATTATACATCGGTGGTGGTCTCCCAAAATTCACTGGCAAAATGCGATGACTTGGCAGTGCCAAATTTAGCTGGTATTTAAGCTGAAATGTGTCCCGAGCAGTTGTCACCAGCTTTGTGATGGGTGACAAGAGTGTGGTCCGTGGGAAAGCCTTGGGGATGGAAAATATCTCTTGGAACACCCAAGGTTCCCCACCCAATTTAGCCCCTCTGCTCACTTGTGTGTGTGCTTGCACTCTGGGTGTGTGTGCGAGAGGGACGGGGAGAGAACATGTGTGCAGGATTGCATGGTTTGGTTGTATAAGCAGCTTCCCCTCTTTTGCATGGCAAAGCCTGACAGCAAGAAAAGGTACAGAAATGGAATAATATCGGCAACATTCACACTCCATGTTTGACTACCGACTAGACCTGTGTTGGTCTTGTGCAGGACTTGTGCACTTGTGGTGCAGAAAGTAGATCTCCGGATATTTTGGACTTCCCGGCACTCCTGGCCCTTGGTCAAGCCGGCAGGTTGCTGGGCCAGCAGCCATGCCGAGATGCATCCCCAGGGATGCCTGAAGCCCTGCGCCTTGCGGCCCGCCCCCCGCTGTGCCCAAGAGGAAAACAGATGGCTGGATTTTCTCCCGTGTGCACTGGGCTCAAATCCTGCACAACAAGATCCTGCTCCCTGTGATGTGGAGCAAGGAGGTGCCTTACCTTGCCGGCCCGGGCTTGCTTGGCAGGATCGAACTGCGAGGAAGGCTTGGGCACGCTGCTTCCTGAGAGGGAGGAAGAGGCGGAAGGCGACCTTGGCTACCTGTGCCACAGCCACAGGCAGCCGCCGTGGGGACGTCCTGGCGAGTTGGCAGCTTCGGACTGGGGAAGCAGGACTTCTGTGGGCCAAACCTGGCCTCGCTCCTTTCCTCACCTGGCCACCAATGAGCTGGCAGTTTGCCAGGTTTGCATACCTGTCTCCTAACGCTGAGTTACTGGCAGCGAGTAGAACTGTGCTGAGGGCTTGCGGTTATTTTGGCCTCGCTCTCACATACACGCTGCAGACCTCCAAGGATCCGACTCCGGGGGGTCTGGGTGAGATCCACCAAAGGGCAGAACACCACTGCCCCATACGGCTTGGCACATCTCCCCCCACCCCGCACCCCTCTGCCCGTGAAGAGGCACACTGAAACTTTTTGGGTTGGGTTTAGGGAAGAAGCCGCATAAATACCAGCAAATCACCAAGCAACTGGAAGCTGGGAAGAGCAGGGAGGTGTCTCTAGAGGAGGGGACTCAGCGGGGACCCCGAGTGGGCTAAATCTTCACCGCTCCGCCACAGACAGCGCTCAGGCTATGGGTTCATGTGCTCCCAGGGCACTTGCTCAGACACAGCCAGGAACTGGGAAGGGGGATTTTTTTTAATTACCGGCAAAGACTCGGAGGTCAGATTTACTGTAGTCAAACGGGGTGAATTCCTTAGGAGCGTCTTTTTCCTCAGGGGGCTGGGAAAGTTTGGGCTTTTTCCTTGCCTGCTTGCCAGGCTCTGTTTCGGGATTGCTGCTTTCTGCTTTCTCCCTCTTTTGGCTGAGCTGTTCTTGCTGGAGGGGGAAAGACCCAAGGAGGGAGGTACGAGGGTTTTTAAAAAGTGAACCGTAACAACTTTTCAATAAATCATTCAGCAGAAAAAGCATATACTATTCCAGAAATGGGAAACCCTTAATACCATCCATTAATAACCATGTTTCTCAGTTCAATACTTCTTTCACTTTTTCCAAATCAAACTTTGACCAGGATTGATTATAGCTGTTGAAACAACTCCTGAGACCCCTTTCCTTACATTTCAATAATTATTTGGTTTTTGCCCTGTACTAAAAAAATTGTCACCCTGATATCAAGAGCACTTTTTCATAATTTGACTTTCCCATAGAATATTATAGTCTATAAAATGCCAGACCTTTCCTCTGGGTGGTCTCTAGTTTTTTGCTTAAAATCCATGCAGAAACCAACACGTTTGCAAACACCCAATCCGTCTATTTTACTTAATAATAAAATCACGGGGAGCAAAGACCGTTTAGACCCTGCACTGCTTTCTAGGCTGATAATGACATCAATTAAAAGAAAGTATCGTATGTTTTTACAGGAGAAATGGGCTTTTTTAAAAGGGTTGGAGATGCTAGGAGGGCAGGTGTGGTGTTTCCGAATGGGATCAAAATCCAAGCCTTCCGCTCTAGCCCTTGTCCCCGCCACCCCCAATTCCTCGCCGTGCAAAGTTTCAGGATAGGGAAGGACTTACTGCGACCATCTGGCGCACGGAAACGGCTTCTGCGGCTTTGTCTTTGCATTCCTTCTCGGCGAGCTCATGGGCGGCTGCTGCTGCTGCTGAAGGGTGGCAGGCCAAGGGAAGGGAAGGATGCATTAAATTTAAGAGCTAAGGCCGGACGTGCATCCAGGCCCAGCCCGGATGGCTCAAGGCTACCTGCAGGATCAGAGGCAGTGCCCCTGCGCAAACCGGTTGCTGGGGAGCATGGGCAGGAGGGTACGGCTGCATTCACATCCTGCTTCCGGGATTCCCACTGGCAGCTAGCTGCCACTGTGTGAACCAGAGGCTGCCTCAGGAAAGTCTAAGGGAAGTCTTAACCTGGCCCTGAACCGGTGGCAACATTGGCACCTGGCGAACCTCACCTGGGAGAGGGTTCCACAGTGGGGGAGCTACCACCAAGAAGGCCCCGTCTTTGCTGCTCTCCTCTGAACCTCCCTGGCAGCGGGACCTCCGGTAGGGACCGTCACTGCGAGAGGCAGAATCCTAAGCAAAGCCCGGCTTACCCGTTTGCTGAAGGCCTTTCTTGGTGGGTTCCTTTTTGGACACTGCCTGAAGCTGTGCCTGGCTCAGGAGTTTCCACCGATTGCTGATCTGGAAAAGAAGCACAAGGTGTACGCAAGAGAGAGAGGCTGTTATTTGTTTTTCGGCATCAGGCTAAGACCTTTTTATTTCAATGATATTTTAATAACTTTTAATATCAGTTTATAGGTTTTCATATGCAGCCAGGGTGGATCTGGATTTTATCTGTATTATGTTTTATTTATGTAAGCCGTCCCGAGGCTATGCGATGGGACGGCATACAAATGCTCTGAACGAATGAATGAATGAATGGTAACTCTGCCCCTCTGAAACCATGTTCTGGTGTGTGAACCATCTGCCAAATTAGCCCCACTGCAGGAGAGGGGATTAAAGGGATCTGGCAGCGGCATGGCAGGGGAGGTGTGGAAGGAACTCTCAGCCCCAGACTGGCCAAGACCCTAAGCTGCTTGTGTTCAGTAAGGTGCACATACCTCGTAGATCTTTGATGATGGATCGAACTTTGCCGACTGCGAGATATGGGCCGAGTTCTGTTCTGCTGGCAAATACTGAAGCAAAGAAAGACGGGCAGAATGAAGGAATCTGGTGCAAGTGCTTAAGGTGACCATAGAGGTGTTGACCCAGCTCTTTTGCTTTCAAGATGCATCAATTTTAATTACAGTAAACCTGCTTTAACATCTTCTGCCACTAAGGGGCAAAATTCTGTAACCAGGGCATGGCTTTATAGTCTGAAAGCCACGAAGCCAGGAAAGATTAATCGTTCGAGGGCCAGTAATAGATTTCTCTCCTCCCTCTGCGTTATTGTAATCTGGCCAAACACTCTGTGAAGACTGAAGCTCCATAAAGAAGTTAGTGCCACGTGGAAGCAAATCCTTCCAGCTATGGAGCATGAGCAACAGCTTTTAAAATAGTAATTTACTTCCTACACACGTTTCATAAAAATAAAGGCGGGGGGGGCGGGGAGAGACCCTAACACTTGAAAAGTTTTCTTTTCCTTGAGATTCGAACGATGTTCAACACTCTGCCATAGCAAAAATAAAGTGTAACTGATGGGCCAGGATCCAAATTTTTGCTACCAATTGGTTTTTGTGGGCCAAAGCTGGCTAACAGGCTGCCTTCTCTCTCTCCGACCCCAGGCCAGGTCAACGGGCTACAGCAAGCAAACGTGGCCCCTTCCATGCCCGCCACCCAGTAAATTCTTTTGCAAGGCGTTCTTTTTCGTTCCAAAACGAAGTGGTCAATTTCCTCAGCCAGCTTTTATGAAACTTCCCAGAGCAGGTTGCCAAACCCTCACTAAGGGAAAAGAGCGGTCCGGTTTCCCAACTGCACCTGGTAGAAAAGTGAGTGTGTCTTACCATTCGGAATGGGTTTTCGAAGGACTCCATGATGCGCCGGGACTTCTGCTGCGCCACCGTCAAATTCTCGTTCTTCTCTCCATCTATTTCGGATTCCTTTGGGAATGCAGGAAAAGTCAGCAAGTATCCAGCTAGGACCAGTTACAGATCAACAGGCATCAAGGTACCAGTAGTGCTTTCGAGCTCTTCCTGGAATACAGCCTGCCTAGAAAACTCCAGACCTCCTTTTAAGAGCCTAACTCTTTCCTCTTCCCCCCGCATCTGCCTTTCCTTGTGTGCCATGCCTTCTTAGATTGCCAGGCTGGGAAAGTCTTATTTTATTGAGGAGTTGGATCAGAATACTTCCAAGGTGCAATCCTGTGCACACACAGGTGGAACCAAGTCCTACGGTTTCTACGTGCTTGGAGTTCTAGCATGTTCTTCCGCCTAAGCGTGCCAAGACTGAACCCTGCGCACCCAGCTAGCTTCAGCTAGGTCACCCGAGCCTGCGCCTTTCCAGTCCCCAAGAGTGGGTCCGTTCCTTCCACCATTACGCACATTAAAAATACTGATGCTGGCTTCCAGGAGGAGACATGGCGGCCTCGGTGAGACAGCCATCCCGTCCACTTCCTCTTCCGGAAAGAGACTTGCATGCGCTAAGGTTGCTCCAGGCGCTGCACAAGGGAAAAAAGGAAGAACAAGCAATCGGATGACGGGGAGCTTGGCGAATTTTCACTCTGCGGCCCGTTTGCCGACTTTCCTTTAAAGAACTGAGAGCAGTGCACACGATTTCCCGCACCACCCCTCTTTACCGTCACGACAGTCCTTTGAGGTAGGTTAAGTGGCACAACATGCCTTTGGACGAAATCCCCTTGAGAGACCCGAGTGTTCAACTGGAGAAAGGTTTGCGCTTGTGACTGGTGTCCCCGGAATTACCTGGATCCATGTAGTTCATCTTTTCATCGGGAGCGAGGTGCGAGCTGTCATGAGGTCCGAACAGGTGGTTCTCTGGCTTCTGCCAAAACGAAGAGAGAGGGGTCACTGTGCAGAAAGTTGCAACAGTTAAGAGCTACTTTTTTGGTCAACTGGAAGAGGAGTTGGGTAGTTACTTGATGTGTTATGGGCAATCCCAGAGAAACACGTGATATTCCGCGTCGGTGTTGCTGTTTGTGCGGATGCTAAAAAAGTGGCAACATCAGCAAAAATACTGAAGTACAACTGGGGCCTGCATCCAAAGTTAAGCATGAAAAGTTTCATCTGAGTGGAGGCCTCACATCCGAGAGAACGTACCTCTGCATTTCGAACCGGTCCTTTCTTTTTCGCTGCAGTTGCAAATTCAGACTGAGAATGGATGAGAAGAAATTTGAAAAAGTTAAGGGAATGTTGCTTGCCTCTAAAAGCTCCCCAAACACACACACACACACACACACACGTTGGCCCTTGTGCATGTAAAGATGGCCCATCAGTTTAGAAACTACTGGGCTGAAACGCACCGACCTTTTCTGCTTTACTCCGCAACCCATGATCAGCTCCAGCCGAGCCTCATGACTGGACTCAAGATGGCTGGGTTGTTCAGGGGAAAAGCGGTTCCACGGTTATCCCGACAAACTCTGGTTTACTGCTGGTTTGTCCAGCCGCTGCCCAAGCCGGCAGCCTGGGCTGGCACAAAACATTCAACGGCCTATGAAGGAACCGATTATGAGCAGTGCGGTAAAAACAGAGGAAGAGGGCAGGTTGCAGAGGGAGCGTACCCACACGCATAGCTCCTGAAAGCATTGTCCCTCAACAGTGTGTCCTCCTGTGGGCATGTTACCTGCATACCTGGCCAGGTGTTGGCAACCCATTCCTCTGTTGTTGGCCAAGCTGGTCCGCCAGCAGCAATCCTGTGCAGGCCACAAATGTTGCGACGGTCGAGGGAAAAGGGATCCGTGCCACGCACAATTTTATCTGGCCTACGCAACTGGGGTTATCGGGGCATCGGGTCAGGAAGGGGTTTGGTGCGCAAGGGCTTTTTACTGGCCAAAGCATCCACTCGGCTGCTCTCCCCGCAGATGCTGCCGGTCGCACCTGCCGCACCCTGTGCCCCACGTACCTTTAGCAGCGGCATCTCTCTGGCCTGCTGGATCAGGAGGTGCATTTCGTTGATCTGCTGCCGAACGAGGGGCGGGACCGGGTTGCAGCAGGCGATGAGGCCCTGCGGCTCCCTGCGGGGGGGGGAGGCAGAGCTGCACTGGCCGGGCAGGTTGCGCCTGACAGGCGCAGAACCCACTTGCCGGATTAAACACGAGGGTGGGGGACCCATGGAAAAGCAGGGCCTTGGCGCCAACCCATGGTAGGGGTGCCCACGGGCTTTTCCTCCCAGGGAGGTCCAGTTCTGGTTCTGAGCTGGTCCTGATGGGGCTCAGCACCCGGGCAGAACAGGCCAAATCCCAGGGGGAGGAGGAGAGCCGAGCGGCAGGTGGCAGGCCTATGCCGGGGTGGGCTGGGAAGTGAAGGTTCAGGGCAGGGGGACCTTTTCCCCGTTGCTGAACACCTCCCTCCGCTTTTCTTCCCCATTCATTTCTGGTGGGAAAATGGGAATTAGAGGCAGGGGGGCTGAAAATCAACGGGGACCCACGCGCTGGCTGACTATTTTCTGTTGGAATAACGGAGCATGAAGGAGGGGTTCTGGGATACCTCCTTCAGCTGTACATCACACAGTCAACTTTAAAAAAAAGAATGATCTACGACTGCACTGCAGTTACAGCATCTGCCCAGCAGCCTTCCCCAGAGTGGCATCTTCCAAATGTTTGGGCTGTATTTCCCAACATCCCTGCCCACTAGGCAGTGCTGCCTCACGTGCTAAGACACCTGTCCCTCCGAGCCACGTCGTTGCAGCCCCCTCCAGCCCACCGTTCGCTGGAGGTTTGGACTCCTGCTTCCATCACAGCCCCAACCCCTGGCCACACTGGCTGGGGCTGATGGGAACTGCAGTCAAAAAGACTGTGCCTGGGGAATCAAGGATTCACTTACTTGGGCAGCTCCTCTGCTATCTTCAGCAGCATGTGGTTTGGTAGCACATACCTACAGGAGAAACGAAACAAGCGGTCCTGGGAATGCCTGGATTTTCCGATCCACCTTTTCGCAGGCACCTTTTCGCAGCCTGGTCCTGCCTAGCCTTCGTCCACCGTCAGCTGATGCAAGACAGACAGAACACGGCCCTTTCTCATACAGCACGGAGTTACATGGTGGCATTCGCTTCCACCCATCTGGATGGCCTTGTCAACTAAGTAATAGCTGCATTTGGGCGGTCCTGTCCCGAGAAACTGAGATGCAGAAGCGCCTCTGGCCTTCTGGTTCTGCTTTGCACAGGCCAGAGAAGACCGCCGTCTTCCGTTAACGGTCCCCCCTCCGCAGGCAGCCCCACTGTACCCCGTGCTCTCGTCCTCCTGGCGCGCCGTCTTGTCTCTCCACGAAAAGAGCAACTTGAATGCCGTCAGCTGCTGGGTGTTGAGGTGCTTCTTCTGCTTCTTGTAGAGCTCAAGATAAGAGTCCTCAGTGAAGATGGGCTTGATGTATTTCTGCCAGGAAAGGCGCAAGGAAGTCAGTCGGAGTGGAAGGCCCAGGGAGAGCCAGCTAGCAGGATGCCCAGCAGCTGAGTCTGGGCCTGGAGGCTGAGATTCTGCTTCCCCTCCGGGGAAGTACCGAGGGCTGTTCTCAGACATCCCAGTGATTTCCAGGGAAAGGGTTTTACTAGAACGGGGAAAGCACCAAGTCTCCTGAGATGGTTTTCTAATGGAGCCTGGGTTTCTGGCTCCTGCCTGAACCATTCCGTGTGCCCATCACACCTGGGCTGCCGCATCCTTTGCCCAGTGCAGGTGGCTTACCTTCAGGCAGATGGCTTTGCTCCGCTGCCAGGCCACCTGGAGCTGAGCTGGCTGCCCGTTGGCTCTTTCCCACAGCTCCTCTCGGACTCGGTCGTAGATGTACAGCAAGTAATGGGTGTCGTCACGGGCGTAATGGATCATTTCCTCCGGCAGCGGGCTGGGGCAGAGGAAGAAAGCCATGGGTTGGGGCGGCCCACCGCTCTCTCAACCACCTGCCCCATGGGCAGAACAGTATCTATCCTCTCCTCCCACTGAACAAGCAACTCAGCTGCCAGAACATTGAGGGGAATTAACGACATCTGACGTGAGAGTGGCTAAAGACAACCAAGAACACGAGAGGCGGCTTGGTCTAGGAGTCGCCCCCTCTGGGTTCTGACAACAGGGCAAACCAGGCAGGTCGTGGTGTTTACGGAAACGAGGCCCTGCACAACGGACAAGTGACGGTGCAAACAAGATGCCCCGTGCTTTGCTTTCTTCCTTTGACTGCACAAACCCCGGCGCCCTCCATTTTCAACCACGATCCCAGGAGAACAAGTGCAGCTGCCCCCTTTTCAAAGGGCGGGAGCCCGGCCACGTGTGGATTTAAGAAGCCACGTGGAACGGATGACGTCGAAGGGGTCTGCAATCACGGACTGTCGCTTTTGGATTTCTGTAACGCCCAGCAAGGGAACCATGGCTGAGCCAGCCAGTGGGTCACGTCGGAGGAGGCCGATACTAAGCTTGCAACGAGAGACGCGCGTGCCCAGGCGAGCCAGGCTGACGGGGCAGGCCGGCTCCGGCTCGCCCATTACCGGATCCTCCAGTCGGCCAGCTGATACTGCTTGTTGGCGTCCACGTTGCAGTAGTGCTTGAGGAGGTGGTCCAGGGAGTGCCTGCTGAGGTTGAGCAGCCGAGCCGCCTGGTGAGTGTCGAACATGTTCACCAGGTAGAGGCCGAAGTCCCTCTGGAGCCATTCCACGTCTGAGTCGGCGCCGTGCAAGACCTGCCAAGCGCCACCACGAGGGGCCAAGGGAGAGGAGGAGGTTTGCTCCGGATCGCGGCGTGTCTGCCCTCCAGATCCTCGCCGGAGACCCTTCCCTGGGAGTCCCCGGCCGTCCCAGGGGACTCCAGCAACCTTAGGCCGTGCAGGGCCGTCCCTGGTCCCGCGGCTTGCTCTGTCTGACGCTTGGCGATCCTGCACGGGCACCGGCCACGGAAAGCGCAGCTCATCAGCCCAGCCGGATCTCAGGACTTGAGGGCTAGCTGGCTGCTCCAGCTTTGGGTCCTCAGTCGAAACCCCAGGCCTTGGGGTAAGTGGCTGGCCCACCTTGCTCCTTCCACGAGCCCCATCCCTGTCTGTCAGCCCGTGAGATTAAATCCCAGGAACAGAAGAGCAGGCTTTCTGCTCTTGCCGTGGCCGCCCAGCTGCTCACAGGAAACCCGCAAGCAGGGCCAGCGTGCAAGGGCACCCTGCTCCCCATGCTCCCCAGCGACTGCTGCACATGGGCACACTGCCTTTGATCCTTGTGAGTGCACATCGCCACCACCACCGGTGGGCATGACTCGCCTCCTCCTCCAGGAATTTCCCTACTGAAAGGCCCCTAAAGTGGCGGCCAGATAATTCATCGCCAGCCCAGGGGTGATGGACCAAATTAAGCCTGCCCAGGGTTACCCAGAAAGGTAGAACCGCTTCCCACAGGTCCACACATGTCACTCCCCAGCTGGTGCGCAGCTTCCTGACCGGAGTGCCTTCCTTCCACAACTGGCCCCTCAGAATCCTCGCCGGCCGCTGGGCACCTCCCAGGCCCGGCCAGGTTTCCTTCCGGAAAAGATCTGCTTCTCAAGAAGTGACGGAGGCGGCCGTCCCGCCTTTTGGAGCGCGGTCTGCGGGGATGCGCCAGCCGGAGCCACTCCAACGCACCGCCGTCCGCAACCTGTTTGCCTACCTTGACAATGTCCGGGTCCGTGAACGTCTCGTTCAAGATGTACAAGTCCCCGCGCAGCTCCAGCGCGTCAACGATGAAATCCTCGGTTCGGGTGGAGATCTGCATGAGGCACGTCAAGCCGAGGAAGCTCCGGTAGGCATGGTGCTGCAGGGGGAGGTGGGAGGAAAGGAAAAGTAAAGAAGGAAGGTGAGGCATGAATGGGCGCACGAACTCGCCTTCCCCAGATGGTGAAACAAAAGCACAGTGACATCCACGTGTCAATATTGGGTTGCCCATCCGGTGATTTGCAGGTTTTTGGAGTATTCCTTCCTCCAGCCTTAGCCAAGACAATGGTCAAGTTCAAAAAGTAAGGATGGACAACAGGTTGCCTCCTTCCACAAGCATGAACATGTTGAGTAAGCAGCCATTTTCTGATTTATTTTTTTTTAACTGAGGGCAGCAGGGGGTGGAGGACATCGAGGGCACCCCTGTACAAAGGCATATGTGAGCACAGTCAGTTTAGACATCTCTAAAAGCAAGCCAGTCTTAAAGGAAATCAACTCCGATTGCTCTTTAGAAAGCCGAATACTGAAGATGAAGCTCAAATACTTTGGCCACCTAATGAGAAGGAAGGACTCCCTGATGCTGGGAACAATTGATGGCAAAAGAAGGAGGGGACGGCAGAGGATGAGGTGGCTGGATGGAGTCACTGAAGCAGTCGGCGTGAGCTTAGGGGGACTCCGGGGGATGGTGGAGGACAGGAAGGCCTGGAGGAGTGTTGTCCATGGGGTCGCGATGGGCCGGACACGACTTCGCGACTAACAACAACAAAAGCAAATTAGGAAGCGGTGGCACCATTTTTACCTCCTGTGTATGCTTGAGGAATGTGTCCAGCACACACACGCTGGAAAACTGCAGCGAGAGGACCGCGGGCCAGCTTGTTTAATATGCCTCTCTCAAGCAGCCCAGCCCACACGCAGCATTTTAAGAAGTGCAATTCCCTAGATTTATCCCTTGAAACTTTTAAAACCTTGACATTTTCAACGGAAGGTCAGATTCAGGCTTTGGAAATCCACCCAGGTTTCCGGCACATGTAAAAGTCACAGTTTTGCTGCAGCCCAGAATCCTGGACTAGGAGATGCAGGTTCAAATCCCCACTCCAAGAGACGCTGCATGGGAACACGTTCTTACTTCTAGGTCCACAGCAAAATCTTTGCAGCCTCGGAGTTTCTCGTTCAGCTCAACCAGCTCATCCACGGTGGTGACAAAGTGGCAGGGCGTTTCTGCAGGAGGCCGGAACATCTGCGTGGAGAAAAGGTATGAGAAGGTTTGCTTCTCCCAGGCACTGAGGCATGGCTTGCTAAGGCACGAGAGGGTTGGATCGGGGCCGGACGCAGCAAGACTCCATCACGGACCTGGACTTGAGGTTTCTCGAGAAGTTCAGCCGGCAGTGAAAAGTGCTCCAGTTCGTACTGGTAGGGGTGAGCAAACCTGCAGCAACCAGAAAGAACAATGCAGTCTGGGGTGAAGGTTGATCAGTCAAGCAAGAAACGTAGAAACAGAGCGAGTCAGAAGGGGCCTCCCGGGCCATCTAGCCTGCCCCTGGCTCCAGCCAGCTCCGCTCACGACATGCCCACCATGTGGACGTCCAGAAAACCCCCAGGACCCAACTAAGGCCACTTCACAGGCTTCCAAAGGCAGCACACACGTTTGATACGGGAAAGTGGGTGCCAGGTAGGCCTCGCCTGTGGGACTGCTCCACAGCCATTCCTCCTCGCAAGAGGAAAAGGGGCCAGATAGGAACACAAGGTGAGATGCCTGCAGCAACATGGGGCCCCGCAAAGAAGGCCCTCCCTGCTGCTGCAGCCTTGCAGGCACCTGGCGGATGCCTCGGGGGGGTGAGCGTAGGAGGGCTCGCACCGGAAGAGGCGCCCCGCCATCCTCACGAGAGGCGCAGGTCTGTGGTGCTCTTACATGTCCTGCTCCGTCCGTTGGGTCCTCTGTTGGTGCAGGAAGTCGGCCAGGGCGGCGGGCACATCCAGGTCCTCGGGGCGGTCCTTCCGCTCGCGCCTGCGCTTCAGCAGTGCTGGGAGGGGGCAAGCGGCCAGGTGAGGCAGGGCTGCCATCATCTTGTTCTCTGTCCTCTCCTTTCCCTGACCCTGCTGAGCCTTCAGGGATCGGGCAGGGTTGTTTTCAGCCCTACGGGGAGATGCTGGGGGCTGGAGAAGAGACCCCAGGCAGGCAAGGAGGGGCCCTGCTGGGCTTGGCTGGAAATCTGTGTCCAACGCAACCAGGTTTCTTTCCTCTGGGAAATGTGTATAAAGCCACTTTCCTTCTTCCCCACATAAAGGGCTGTTGGACCACAGTTCCCATCAGGCCTTGCCAGCAGAGCCACAGGTGAGGAAATGGGAGCAGCAGCCCAACATCACCTGCAGGATCCTATCGAAATCGAGTGGGGCAGGGTGTGACGGGAACTGTAGTCCAAAATGTCTGGGGCGTCGAATTACCCACTTTCTGGCATAGTGTTTTTATTTATTTGCACTATTTATATACCAGCAACGTCTGTGAGATTCTTAAAATCGTAATTAAAATGCATTTAAACAGCAAATCTGAAACCACGTGACCCAACTGGAACGGCAATAATACAGAGCCTCACGGCACACGCAGGTGCTGTTTTGAGGTACGGCAAGAGGGTCAGGCTCGGAAAGCAGGCCAGGACGGTGGCGGGCACGCCGATTCCTCCTTCCCAGCAGCCCTTGCCCTCCACTTCCCCGGCCCCCCTCACCTTCCGACAGCGGCTTCAGCGCGTTGGGCTTGACAAAGAGCTTGGGGACAAAGGGGGTGTTGGAGTTGTCCACCTTCTCGCGGAACCTGAGCTGTGGCCGGGGGATGTTCTTGGCGTGCAGCAGGCGGAAGGTGTCCTGCCTGGCCCACTTGCTGGCCTCTCCCCCCTGCTGAGGAAGACGAGGCGACGGTCACCACTACGGCCTGATCGAGGGAGGCCTGCGGGGAGCGGGCCGGGGTGGGTCTCCCCAGGGCAGCCTCCCCGGATGAATCCTCTGTGCGTGTTCGGGGCTGATGAACACGGCGCCTTCTGCAGAAGGAGGTCCAGCCAACTCTCCTCGTGAAACCCACAGGCAGATGGGACCGAAACCACACCTCCCTCCTCTTTGCCCCGGCAAGCAGCGTGTGTGGCCAAACTGCCCCGGAGACTGGAGGGAGACGCAAGCGGCCCTCAGGACTTCGCCTCCATGCCTTTTTCCGAGTTCTTTTTCAACCTGGTGGCCGTCATGACCCCTCACACAAGGAAATCCCATAGCTCGTGTGGAGCAGGGGACTTGCGTCGCTCTGCCCCGAAGCCCCTATCAGCGGCACTATGACACAGCCACAGGCCAAGCAGAGATTAACCCCTTCAAGTGCAAAACGAGGGCAACTTTCACCTTGCGGTTCCAGCTGGAGATGATGGTCTTGGGGGGCTGCAGGCCCACAGGAAGAACAGGCTGCTGGTTCCTGTTGACGCCGGCAGCTTCATCCAGTAGCATGCCCTGAAATGCGAGAACGGGATGCTCTGAAATGCCAGTGTGCGACTGAGACAGGATTGGGGAGGCCGGGGAAAGGGCTGCCGGTTGGCACAGGGACCCTCTGCCGAAAGGAGAATGCCGAGCCGGCGAACTCTCTGGCCCTGCCCCGGGCGACACTCACCACTCTTTCCAGGATGGCGTCATTGGCGTCCACCAGAAGGTCGAACTTGTCCTCCAGCTCCGTGGCCTTGCTGTGGTCCTGCAGGTGGCTGCGACAGCCGTGGTACTGCATCACTCGGCTCATGCTGCCAAGAGGAAGAGCAGCAAGGCATCAGGGGCATTCTGACCTCGTCCTCGAGGGGGACGGGCATCGGCTCAGCGCTGCCCTGCATGCAGAATGGTCCTCGTTCATTGTGGCCACTGCCAGGCAGGGCTGGGAAAATTCTCGCCCAGGACTCTGAGGAGCCGTTGCTGCTGGCTCGTGTTGCCCATGCCGGGCTGGATGGGGAGGGGGGTCACTCCAAGGGCCTGGTGACTCCAGACAACGGAATCAGGACAGCCAAGCCGCACTCGGGGGGTGCGCGCCAGCCTGGGCTCGGAGATGAGCAGCTTGGACACTGGATGTGGTCCAGAGAGACTCACCACTGCAGCAGTCTATCTCCTTGCGTCTCGCAGTAGGCCTGGAAGCCTGGGAAGCTGCGGTAGAAGTCATATTCATCTCCGGGCTGTGGGAGGCCACTGGAAGCTTTGGTGGCCGACACCACCGTACCAAGGGCATGCTGGAAGGCCGACACAGCGATGTCAGGTTGCCCAACACCTTTCCCAATCACTTGCCTACGCTTTGCCGATTCCCCTTTCTGTCAGCCTCATTCCCGACCTGCAGGAAGTCCATGCACCCCCCTACGCTCCACCTGTGGCTTTCAAATGCAATGCAGAGGAAGCTGTCTCATGCCTGGGCAGATCAGCACTGTTTATTGTGAGTGGACGCAGTTCTCCAGGGGCCCAAGCAGAGAAGGGTGCTTTCGCATCACCTGCTCCTCGATCCTTTTAACTGGGAGAAGAGGCCTTCTCAATAGTGGCACCCAACTTATGGCATAAACTCCCCCAATAGGTTTGCCTGGCACCTAAGTTATGATCTTTTTGGCACCAGGAAAAGAACTTTCTTTCCTCCTAGCATTTTAGAATTCTACTTCTAGGTTATTTTGGTTGTTTTATGTGTCCCGTGCATTATATTGTATGCCATTCTTTTGTTATGTTTTAAAATGGCATGCTAGTTTTTAAAACTGGTTGCAACGGTTGGAACAAACAAACAAAACTTCAGGCCCAAATTAAAGGACCTTCCCATCTTGAGAAGCGAGCCCCACGATGTGATGCCCGCAGGCGTTCAATTGCTCGGGAAACTACAACTCCCGGGATGCTTTGCTCCCCCGGCCGAGCGGCACCGTAACGCGCTTTCTTCTCTTCCCAGTCCGCCTCCGCGATACCTTGACGAAAGAATCGGCATCCCTGAACCCGGGCAGCACTGTGTCTGCGTCGCCGCTCTCCATCTCCGGTGCTTCTGCGGCGCCGCAGGGCGCTCCAGCCAGCTCCGCCGCCGCCATTCCCCGCTCGCCTCTAGGCCGCTGCGCGACAGCCGCTTACCAGGCAGCCACCATCTTGGACGGGGCTTCACGCAGTAGGACGCAAGCGAGGGGGAAGGTAAGTCTCGGTCCCTCTCGCGAGATCTGCCCCCACGCACGTGGCATAGAGTTGAATCGTGTAGAGCGGCCTACGCTGTAGGAAGTGCGTACTTCAGGGTCGCTTGGAGACGTCACTCGCTTGAGGGCATTCAGGTGCCCGTTCCGCCTCTCGGCTTCAGCGGAAGTGCCGGCGGAAGCCCGCCCTTTTCCCCACGCCAATCGGCAAGGCTTCATTCTCTGATTGGTCGAGTTTTCCTCCCCCCCCCTTTCCCTGCTGTGCGTTGAGAAGCAGATGGGAAGAGAACTTCCTAGACGGCGTGCGGTGAGGTGAGCGTCTCGCGGAGCTCCCGCGGCCGCGTTCTATTGGCAGGCGCCTTGTCTGTCCGGGCACCGGGGCAGCTGATTGGCCCGGTCGGTGCTGGGGGGCTGCGTTAGCGGCGGGGGCGGGGGGAGCCGGGCCGCGGGGGGCAGGAGGAGGCCGGGGCGGGGGTGGGGGCCGGGGGGGGGGGGTCGCCCCGGGCTCCCCTTCGCCCCCGGGAACTGCGTCTCCCCCAAGCGCAGCAGCGCCCCTCCCCCCGCTGCCTCTTTTGCATTTACAGTTCAATTTTAAGGCATGCAGGTCAAGCCGCCTGGAGGGCTTCGGCCCCGGGGCGGTGCACAACTGGAATGTATAGCAATACAAATTTGCATGCATGTTAAGGCGTATGAATGGCCTTTCTTCGTGCATATTAATGGTCCTCCGCGGGGTCGCTGCCCCGTCCCCTCCCGGGCCAAAATGCAGACTCCCCCCCCCTCACCGCTTGCAGCCCGCCTGTAAATCTCCGGAGCACAGCGATGCCATTTCTGCCCCAGAGCCTGCCGGTTCAGGAAGGAAACCTCGACCCCCACCCAGCCTCCTGCATCCTGTTCTAAAGTTTAATCAGAGCACGGGTGTAGTGCCAAGTTTGCCTAGAAATCGGATTCTTGTAAGAAAACCGCCAGCAGCAATCTCGCCCATAAAGCTTCTTGGCTTGTTTCAAAATCATACCCACAGCGTCTCTGCTGCAGTTTTAATGATCATTGTTACAACGTGCTTGCTTGTATATGTATAAATAAGGATACTGTTTGGAAGAAAATGTGCAAGCAATGATTTATAAACAATATTAGTTAGGTAAAATATTTGTGTAAGATACTTATAATGATACGGATACTTTTTTTGTCCATGATCTCTTCAGTATTTAAGTTTTGCACAAAATACATTGTGTTTTTCCCTCCCATATTTGAGGCCTTTTTTGTAGTAACAATGCTGGAAATCTTTCTTGTTTGCAATATATTTTGTTTAAAAAGCTTATCCCAAATGATACAGTTTTTGCCTCTGGGACTTGAGTATGTGTATTCTAATAATAATAATCGTTCTTGCACTTAACCTTTGCATTTTTAAAATTAGCTGAAATATTTAAGGAATGTTTTTTCTCCAGGATTCTTTTATTTCAAATTTTTTAAAATTCCTCTCTACTACTTCACTGTCTTACATTTTATTATAGCTTCCATCTTACGAAACATATCTGTCCTTCTGATACTGAATTTATATTCCACCTTTTTGTCTCCTGCAAGAAACTCAAGGTGGCTTCTATGGTCGTCTTTCACGCAACAACAGCCTTGTGAGGTATGTTAGGCTAAAAGTCCATGACTAGCCCAAAGTCCGCCAATGAGTTTCATGGCTGAGTGAGGACTAGAACGCAGAAGGAGTTCCAGCTCAGCACTTTTAATGCACTGTCTTGGGAATAGTCTTTCTGGGGATCTCTCAGGTTCAGCAGGCCGAAGCTGTCTGTTGCCTGGGCCTTGAACAAGGGCAGACAAAAGCTTTACCTTTCAGAGGCAGGGGAAGCGTTAGAGGAGGTCTGTTTTTGATCAGCTGAGCTTTAGAGGCTGCATACCTGTGTGACATTCTCCGTTCTTGAGCTGATAGTGGTTTTCTTGGGTATGGTGCAGAGGAGTCGTAGCACAGACACCCTGGAGGACTTCTGTGTGGAACCCTCTAGCTCAGAACTTTCTGGTTTGAGTGATCATGGTTGGGCACATGCTCGGCCCAAGTGGGCAGGTCACACCCCACGGAGTAGGAGAATGGTGCTGTGGGGATGAAAGATCGTCCTTGAATGCAATTCTTTCATAGGGATCCCATTCTGATGCCCTGGTAAGGTGTGGGTTGGTTGTGGCTTCATTGACGATGCTCTCCCCCACCAAACTGATGATGGGTATGTGATGGCACAGTTGAATTTTGTGTTGACATATTGGGAAGTCTACCTAGGAGGTTGATGAATTGTGTTCCTAACAATCATTAGACGGGAAAAAAGTTAGAGTAAATTTGTGACTACCCAATATGATTGGTAGTGTATCTCATTATTTGTCTACACTAGTAGCAAGAAAGGAAGAAGCTGGAATGCTCATACTTGGTTTAGGCCTTGCTTTTGGAGCTGTCCCACTTCTGTGAAATCTGGGAACATGCGTGCTTAAGCCAGGAATTTGTGATGGTGTGGCAACTTCCTCTTCTTTCAGATGTTCATAACAGTTTTTCTTTGCATCTGCACCACAGAGGGACTGGAGGACTTGACGCCTTGCGCCCTGACTCGGCGCAGCCATGTCGGGAACCGTCATTATCCTCCAGCAGTTTGCGAGTGGCCTCAAGAGCCGGAATGAAGAAGCCAGGGCAAAGGCTGCCAAGGACCTGCAGCACTATGTCACCATGGAACTCCGTGAGGTGGGGGGCTCTCTCGGCGTGCTTTGTAGCAAGGAATGTGGACTAGGAAAATGACATTTTCCCACTTGGTTTTCGTACAAGGTCTTTGCTTTGGTTCCTTTTTCCTCACCCCCAAATACAGTCACATAGCTTCATTGTTCACATTCATTTCTTCATCTCATTCCTCAGTTGTCATTCAGGTTTTTAGCCTAATTCCCTTTGAGACAGGGGTAAACATAGGCCTCTCTTTAAACATGGGCGCTGTTTAAAGAATCATTAGATAGCTAGGCCATTTTTTAAAAATATCCCGAACTTCAAAGGAAACTGTTTTATAGCAAGTCAGGCTATTTGTCCAGGTAACCCAAATTGTCTCTTCTACTCTCTAGCGAATCACGTAGACTCCCTTCCTCTCTTCCACTGCCTGATTTTTCAAGATGCGAGGGAACCACCTGTATGCAAAGCGCAGTCTCTGTCACTGGGCTTCGGTTCCTTTCCAACATCAGTCCCCTGCACCCAGGTCCAAACAAGTTTAAAAGATTGCTTTGAATTTGGATTGTGCCTCCTCCTTAATGCCATTCATTTTTTTTAAAACTGTGGTAAGATTTGTAGAGGCTGGGCAAGACTTGGGCTGGTCATGTCTAGGAGCATCTGCTTACTGGGTTGAATTCGTCTTTCTCCTCCATCGCAGATGAGCCAAGAGGAATCCACACGGTTTTATGACCAGCTGAATCACCACATCTTTGAACTGGTCTCCAGTTCAGATGCAAATGAGAGAAAAGGAGGCATTTTGGCTATAGGCAAGTATCTGGATATTTTGTGTGAAGAAAATGTATTACTCAGTTGTGATTTTTTAATTTTACTCCCATGTCATCTCATATTAATGCGAAACATTCTGCGTCCTTGACTCTGAGACACACATGTTCTTTTACAAATGGTTCTTCTACCTAAAAATATAAAGCATAAGCAACTAAAAGGAGAACCTTCAAAACAATAATGAAAAGTCCTGACAAATGGGTTTGTCCTTAGTTCAGAGGAGAACATTTCTCTGGGCACCTCATCAATTTAAATAATACTGGCTACTTTCTCTCTGGTGGCTTGTGGTACAGGAAGAGCTAGCTACACATTCTGTTCCCGAGCAGTGCTAACGGAGAATCCCTTCACTTTCTGTTTCCCAGCAAGCCTCATCGGCGTTGAGGGAGGCAATGCCACGCGGATTGGTCGGTTTGCTAACTACTTAAGGAACCTCCTTCCCTCCAATGATCCTGTTGTCATGGAGATGGCATCCAAGGCCATCGGGCGCCTTGCGATATCGGGTGACACGTTCACGGCCGAATATGTGGAGTTTGAAGTGAAGCGAGCGCTGGAGTGGCTTGGAGCCGACAGAAATGAAGGACGGAGACATGCTGCGGTAAGCGTCTGTTCTTGGGAGAGCTGCGATAAGAGCTGTGAAGGCTTTTGGAGAGGCGCTTCAAGGGGAGCCTGCTGCCTCCCTCGCTTGCCTGGGCCCGCCTCGTCTTCCCCCTGTGTCTGTTCCTGCTCCTTACTTGCTACCATAGATATCCACCTTAAAGTCACCCACTGTTTTGAAACAAGTGAGATTTTCATCAGCAACAATTCGCATGTGACTAATCCAGAATGTTGACCTCACTAAGAGCTGATTTGCCCTAAAACAATCGGTTGAACCCTTATGGGCTCCTTCCAAGGCCTGTGGGAATTGCAGCTTGCTTGAGGACGCTGGATACTCTTAGAACATGGGGAGCAGAAGAGGGGCTTTGTTCCCTCTTTAAGAATCCCCTCTTTCTCTGAACTACAGTTCCCAGGGCTCTTTGGGAAGGAGAAATGACTGTTTTATATTTTACCTATTATTTGCATTAATAGGCAATAAAAAAGAAGACCGGTATTTAAAAGCAAGGGAAAAATCAGAGTTAAAATTTGGGCCTTAAAAGGCCTGCGAGAACAAAAGGGCAAGCACTTTTAATGCCAGATCTATTTGGCTCTAGGAGTTAGAACATTTTTTGCTTGACCTCTCGCACAAAAGTGCAGTATAAGTGCTGGAGTAATTATTATTAAACAGAGGGCTCTGCTCTTTGAGCCAAGTTCAGGCAGGTGGCACTAGATTTATTGCCTCCCTGTGTGACTCTGAGGTTGCCAGCTCAGGCAGTATCTGGAGTCTCGCTTCTGCCTCCTGCCTTGCTGCACTTCTCTCTCTCTCTCCCTGCCACCCTCCAGGTCCTGGTTCTGCGAGAGCTGGCCATCAGCGTCCCCACGTTCTTCTTCCAGCAAGTACAGCCATTTTTTGATAACATTTTCGTCGCTGTGTGGGATCCCAAGCAGGCCATCCGCGAGGGAGCTGTTTCTGCCTTACGGGCCTGCCTCATCCTGACAACCCAGCGGGAGTCGAAGGAGATGCAGAAGCCGCAGTGGTACCGGGTATGCAGGCAGTTTTTGCAGTGTGGGGGAGGCAGTCCGTGGTTTGCTTTTATTGATGTCCTAGAAATAGGACTTTCCAGCTGCTTCAACCATTAGGGTCCGAAGACCCATGAACAATTCTAGTTGTGGTTGACAGTGATTTGGAAACTGGAGCCCATTTCCTCTTAACTGCCCGATCCCATCCCTTCTGTGTTTCCTTCAAAGCAAATCCTGCTTAAATCAGGTAGCCCGTCCTCCCAGGTAAATTTCCACCAAATCATTCTCTTCACTTCTTTCATCAAGGCTCTTCTTTTCAAACTCCCCAAGTGGCAGAGTAAAGGGGTGAGGAGGAGTTGGAGAGCAGGGCTTGGATTTTTCCTTTTTCCTTTTTTTTTTTGGATTAATTGGTTTCTTCAGGAGTTGGCCACCTCACTATCCGAAAGACTTGTATTTGAGTGATTCTGGATATTATGAAGTTGTATCACGAAATGATGCATTTCCGAAATTGTGGGTTTTTCCCCACAGACAAATATAACAGTGAAACATTGCTAGTTTGGCCTGACATCTGCACAGACAAACCATGGCCTGTGACTGGGTTGTGAACTGGAACCCATGGTTTGAAATATTTTTGCAAACAGTGGCCCAACACGATGTCTGAATAGCTGCTTCACTCTGTCAACATTGGCAGTCCTCACAACATTAAACAAATGCAGACACCAGCCCCAGACTGCGTTTTGGCTGTATCTTTGGCAGCTCAAATCAGGGTTTGGGTTTGGAGCTCTTCCCTACTGCATGCCGTGGTTTGCTGTTGTGTCTCCGCTGAGCTATGGTGGTGAGCAAAGTGAGCTTTGAGGCAAGAAAAACTTGCCTCAAATCTCACTTAAGCTGTGAAGCCCTTGAACCTCATTTCTTACCCGTTTCCTTCCCGTATATGCATTGCAGGAATAGACAAAAATGGCTGGCTGGCCGTAACGATCAAGGTGCATGATGCCCCGGCTCTGGGCATTCTCTGTGTTGGAGGCTTTTTCCTAATAGCACCCTTGTCTTTTCAGCAAACATATGAAGAAGCCGAGAAGGGTTTCGACGAGACGGTGGCCAAGGAGAAGGGCATGAACCGCGACGACCGAATCCACGGTGCCTTGCTGATCCTGAATGAGCTGGTGAGGATCAGCAGCATGGAGGGAGAGGTGAGTTGGGCCGACAGGGAGCAGCTGGTCCAGTGCACGCTGCTGGAGAGAACTTTTCGGTGTGGGAGGGTGGCTTTTTTGTGTTTGGTTTTTGTTTTTATATAATTTAATTATATTAATGGCGCCCCACCTATGGAATGCACTCCCCAGAGAGGTCCGCCTGGCGCCGTTGTTGTTTGTTTTTCGGCGCCAGGCCAAGACCTTTTTATTTAAACGCTATTTTAATTGTTAATCTGTGTTTTATTTAATGGCTTTATATTTCGCCAAGAAGTCCAAATTTTTAATACTGTTCTATGCTTTATTTGCTTTCCTTGGGAGCCACCCCGAGGCTTCGGCGATGGGTGCGGCATAGAAATGTTATAAATAAGTAAAATAATAAATGTATGGAATTGGTTATTTTATTGTTTTTAATTGTGTGTTGCGAGCCGTCCCGAGATGCCGAGGCATGTGGTGACAGCATATAAAAGTTTTAAACATTAGAAATACTGCAATAAATAAAGAGTGCTCTGAACAGGCAAATGAGAATGGCCAGTCTGGCTTGCACCCATTCGTAAAACAGCGTATTGGGGTAGAACTTGTTGGGATGGCGATGGGTTAAGGTCACCCCACACGTTATCTCAGGCTTCCTTCCGAGCATTGCTAGCCGGCGATGCTCATGTGCCCGCAGCCCTTTAAAGCTTTGCGGCCAGTCCGGTGTTGACCCTGCTCTTCTCGCCCTCATCTAGCGTCTTCGAGAAGAGATGGAGGAGATCACGCAGCAGCAGATGGTCCATGACAAGTACTGCAAAGACCTGCTGGGCTTTGGGGCCAAACCGCGCCACATCACCCCCTTCTCCAGCTTCCAGTCGGTGCAGCCCCAGCAGTCCAATGCCTTGGTGGGGCTCCTGGGCTTCAGTCCTCAGCCCGGAATCATGGGCTTTGGTGCCTCGCCTGTCCCAGTCAAGTCCACCCTGGTCGAGAGCCGGTGCTGCAGGGAGCTGATGGAGGAGAAGTTTGATCAGGTGAGCTCGAGGGCCTCTGCGGACCAGTTGCTGGGGTGGGGGAGGATGAGGGGGGCACGTTTGGTCCGGCTTGTTCAGTGCAAGCAAAGTGCTCCATCCAGCGTCGACTTGTGCCTCTTCGTTCCTCAGGTGTGCTGCTGGGTTTTGAAGTGCCGAAGCAACAAGAACTCCCTCATCCAGATGACTGTGCTCAGCTTGCTTCCACGGCTGGCAGCTTTTCGCCCTTCTGCCTTCACAGGTAAAATGCTGCTAGGTCACCTTTCCAGAAGCAGCACCGAGGCGAGAGTGGGACAGAGCTGCGGGGGCAAATCCATCTCTTGCTAATGTATCGTAGAACAACTTTGTTGGAATAGATAAAGAATATATTTCTTATATTGTAGAAATATATTCCAATATATTCTTTATTCTATAAATAATTCTATTCTGCTCCCACTGAAGGTAGAATATACTGATTCTACATTCAGTGGGGGCCAGGGGCTTGCAGCACTTCTTTCTGTCTAAACTTGAATAGGATTTCAGCTTAATGTTTCTACTGCTGAGAATTAAGCCTTGGAAGAAAAAATCCACCATTTAGTTGTGGGAGGAAAAGGATCTGTCCTGTGGCGCAGCCTGCCTGAGCTCCGAGGACTGCTTAGATAATAGACCTTTGGAACCAGAATTATGCATTAGTTCTTGTTCTTCCTCTATGCTTTTACTGGCTGGTGGTCAAGGATTACCTGTGAGTGTGTACAGAGCGCCTTCCCCATCACTAAGGAAGCATTTTGGCCCCTCCAGCCACATTTGAAAACTGGACTTTTGGGAAGTAGGTTTAAGCAGGAATGACCAATGCAGCCTTTTCTTTTTACCCAAATTGAGGCTGAAAAATAACCCTTTTCTATTTTGTTTTCGGCGTGGCTAGCTGACCACTACCTTCCAGACACCATGAACCATGTTCTCAGTTGTGTTAAGAAGGAGAAAGAGCGGATGGCGGCGTTCCAGGCCTTGGGCTTGCTCTCGGTGGCTGTGAGGTCGGAATTCCAGGTTTATCTGCCTAAAGTCCTCGAAATTATCAAGACCGCCCTCCCACTGAAGGAATTCGCTCATAAGTGAGTGGCTGCTTGCACAGTCGGTGGGGGGGGGTCTCCTTGGGGGAAGAGTCTTTTGTGGGGGAGAAGGGCAGCATAAACAAAACGTAAAAAGGAAAGAGCGGGCGACACTTCCTGCTCAGTGGAGTTGTCTCTCGTGCACCCCCCTGCAGGAGGCAGAAATCTGTGCAGGTGGACGCCACCGTCTTTACCTGCATCAGCATGCTGGCGCGGGCAATGGGGCCTTCCATCCAGCAGGACATCAAGGAGCTCCTGGAACCCATGCTGGCTGTGGGACTGAGGTAGGTCTCTCAGTTACCTCCCTCAGCCACTGTGTGGCGCTTTTGCATCTCCCCCCGCCCCACACACACAACTAACTGCCAAGGAAGGCTATTTCCCCCCCTTTCAGAGCTGCCTGGTGTGCAGGGGTTAACCTAGGCAGGCCGTGCTTCATTCTTTATGAACCGGCCCGTCCTTCCTCGACCCGGCGTTCTTCAGAGGTGTTGGACTACAGCTCCCAAGCGTGCCTGAAGCCACGTGGCTGGTTGGGCCGTGTTGTGAGTTGTAGTCCAACCTGTCGGGGACCACAGGCAGGTGGAGCCAGCAATGCGTGTCTGTTTGCTACCAGCACGACTTCAGGCTAGTGAGGATCCATCTCAGTGCTAGAAAGGCCGGAGACGACTTTGCTTTGAAGGATTTTTTCATTTCAGTGGCAGTCCTCCTCCTCCTCTTTGGTTCCAGGAGGTCTTAAAACAATTGAAAATCTGCAGTCCTTGCATACAGTTCACCCATGAAGACTCAGGAGTCTTCCAGCCTGCCTTCTGCCCTTCCCTATTTATTATTTTATTTGCAACAATAGCTTTTATTGCCGTTTGCTTCATTCCTGCAATTTATTTATTTTTCCTTTGTTGCATACCCCTCCCTGAAACCTTTTCCTGTGTAACAGTGTACAAACCCGAAACAAATAACACATTTTGCACCAAAACACACACAGGGCCGCCTCTTCTGGGGGGCGGTGTCCACCGTAGGGCTGTGGGCGCCCGCCTTGGGAAGGTGCAGCACTGTCTGCTGGACTGGAGGGGTGGGACATGCAAAAGAGCTCCCCTCCTCTGAGCTGCTCCAATGCGATGCAGCTGCCCCATCGGCAAGGTGCTTTGGTAGGTATGCACATCCGTCGTGTGGTGTGCCAGAGGTGCCTCCAAACTCTTACGGATGAACTGGCTCCCCTGAGCCCTCCCGATCTTCGCTGGGAGTTGGTGGGCGTTGCCAGAGTGTTAGCGTTTCTCCTGTCCCGGCTGCACAGGATAGGGTGGCTGTTCTGTTGGAATACTTCAGGACAAGAGAGAGACGAGTATAGCATCGCTGTATTTCTTGCCGTCTGTGAGCTTGTGTGGGCCAGCGAGAGTAGCCTGCAGAGGGAGCTGGCTATTTCTTTGGTGAAATATCAGATTCCTTCATGTCTGTGGAAGAATGCCATTTGTACTGCTGCGGAGATTTCTGAAATTCCCCAGGGATTCCTGAGAAGGTCTCCTTGTCCACTCCTGGCACCTGAAATATCTCCTGTGAGGCAAATGCCTGAGCGAGTATTTTAATTGCCAAGCAGGGCGGGTTTGGGAGCTGAAAGTCCTGCCCTGCCCTGCTCTGCCCCTGTTGGCACCAGCAGGATTATATCCAAGCGAGTGGCCTGAGGCTGGGGTTGGGTTTTGGGCTCAGGAGTCCAGCACCTTGCTGGATTAGGCCTCCCACCCCCACCAGCCAGCAAGGGGAGATGGGTGTTTCTGAGGATGGGATGAGGCGGTAAGGAGAAAAGGGCTTCTAAGCAAAGCCCGAGGGTATTTTTCCAGCCCCTCCATGTTTCATGCAAGGCAGTGGAGCTGCTTCCTGGTAGGCGGGTGGGACCAAGAAAGCAGGTTCAGGCAGTCCCTCCTCCTCTTCCCCGTTGTGATGCTCTGGGGAGAAAAGCGAAGGAGCACACAGCTCCCGAGTGCATTCTGGGGAGCAGATGTGAGGCTCGCTTCTCATACCGGGGGTGGGGGCCGCTCCGGGCCACGTAGAGGGGGCTGCTTTCGGTAGAAGCAGAAACGTGCCACTATTCGAAGAAGCAACGTGTTGAGAGGAAAAATGCCGTTTAAGGGACCTGTGGACACAGCCTGGCACTTCATGCCTCCTTCCCTGGGTCCTGCTTCCTTTTGCCAACCGTAGGTCTTCTGCAAGTTTCCCAGCTTTTGTGACCACCCCCCCCCCGGTTAATGGATGAATTACCTCCTTAAGGTTTAGTTACTGTCAGCAAAAGCTTTGAAGCTGGCACATGCTGGTATTCTTGGCTGTGCCCAGCATTAGAGTGCAGCTAGAAGGAGAATTCCAAAATAGTTTGGCCACTGGGTGAAAGATTCTATGAGCTTAAATGAGAGAAAAGGCAGGCATTTTCTAGCTGCGCTTCCTCCCTCCCGTCTTCCCGGTTCTCTGTCTGGGAGGGCTAAAACTTCCGCTGTGGAGGAGCCTCACGGCTCCCGAGTGCCGGGGCGATGCTCCTCCTGTAGCGGCCGGCCGGCCCCAACAAGCTCTCCGCACCGGTGCCTTCCCTTGCAGCCCCGCCCTGACAGCCGTGCTGTACGACCTGAGTCGCCAGATCCCTCAGCTCAAGAAGGAGATCCAGGATGGGCTGCTGAAGATGCTCTCCTTGGTGCTGATGCACCGGCCCCTGCGCCACCCGGGCATGCCCAAAGGCCTGGCGCACCAGCTGGCGTCCCCCAGCCTCTCCAGCCTCCCCGAGGCCAACGACGTGGGCAGCCTCACGCTGGCGCTCCGCACCCTGGGCAGCTTTGAGTTTGAGGGTACGTGCTCCCGGTGGGGAGGGGGCGCGCGCTTTGCATGGAGGGGGCCCAGGCTGGCCCAGCTGGTCTTTCAGCCCCGGCTCGGCCGACGGAGGGTCGGACGCGGCACAAGGAGCCTCCCTGTGTGGGTGCGGAGAGGCTCCCAAGAACAAGCCAGCCGGCCAGCGGAATGCGCCCCTGACGCCGCCCCCCGCCCGTGCCTTCCAGGACATTCGCTGACGCAGTTTGTCCGGCACTGCGCGGACCACTTCCTCAACAGCGAGCACAAGGAGGTCCGCATGGAGGCGGCCCGCACGTGCTCCCGCCTGCTGACGCCCTCCATCCACCTGATCAGTGGCCATGCCCACGTCGTCAGCCAGACCGCCGTGCAGGTGGTGGCAGATGTCCTCGGCAAACTGCTGGTGGTGGGAATCACGGACCCAGGTGGGTGCACGGCTTGCTTTGCGGATTCTCCTGGAGTGGGGAGCCTCGTGGGGCCACCGGTACTCGTGCCCCGGAGGGCTGGGGCGCCGCCTCTGCTCTGCCCGGAAGCAGCGCCCACGTCAACCCAGGCGCCTGCTGTCCGCCCGTGCTCTTCCAGACCCTGACATCCGATACTGCGTGCTGGCCTCCTTGGACGAGCGGTTTGACGCACACCTGGCCCAGGCGGAGAACTTGCAGGCTCTCTTCGTGGCCCTGAATGACCAGGTGTTCGAGATCCGTGAGCTGGCCATCTGCACGGTGGGCCGGCTGAGCAGCATGAACCCCGCCTTCGTCATGCCCTTCCTGCGCAAGATGCTGATTCAGGTGACGGGTCCGGGGGAGGCGGGCGGGCGGGACGGCAACGTGGTCCGGTCGTCATGGCACGGGCGAGGCCAAGCCCCGCTGCGTTGCGGGGGTGACTGAGTTGTCTCGCGTGCTTCTCCCTTGGGGACAAAAGTGCCCGGGGTCTCTTGCTACACTCTTTTGTCTTGGCCGGAGCTGCATCTCTATAGGCCTGGGGAGGTTGACTTAGAGTCTTCCAGCTGTGTTGGCCTGGAGTGCCCTTCAGCTCTCACCACGGGCTGCTGGAAGCTGTAGGCCAGTGTATCTTGAGCGCCACAAGCTACTCATCCCTCCTACCTTCTGTCTTTTAGGGGAGTTAGAGGCCTTGAACAAACAAGGGTGGAGTGGATCTCCATCCCCGGCTTTCTCCTTGCTCTGGGTCCCAGCCAGGGCGATTTTATTTATAGTCCGCTTTCTCTTCACAAAGAGCCCAAGGCAGAAGAAGAAGATGTGGGTTTGTGCTTTGATAAGTGGGCATTTGAATCCATATTGGGCAGCCTTCCCTAGGCTGGTGCCCTACAGATGTCTGGGGCTCCAGCCAGCATGGCCAGTGGTCAGGGAAGGCCAGTTCCGAGGGGCTCCTTCCCAACCAGGCTGCAGACTGAGGTGGAGGTCAAAAACTGTCTCGCCCAGGAGCTGATCTCTCTCCCACCATTTCTCCTCCTGCAAATAATCCTAAGATGGCTCCGGTAGTTGTCCTCGCGCTGCTCTTCGTTTTATCCTTGCATCAACCCTGTGAGGAAGGTCAGACTGAGAGTCCGTGACTGGCCCAAGTTCTCCGAGGAGCTTCGTGCCCAAATGGAGACCCAACCCCAAACCTGCAGGGTCCCAACCCACCACCGTAGCTGTTCTGCCCCACTTGGAGGGGTGTGTGTGAGGGGGGTGGCCTCACTCTGCCATGGGAGGCCAAAGTCCTTTCTTCAGAATGATAGAGCCTGGGGCCTCTCTGAGAAGAAGAGAGATTACGCAGAGCCAGAGTTCCATTCGGTGGAGATAAGGAGGGGTGGAGAAAGATAAGAGGGGACCCTTTTGCTGCTGGCAGTCCGGGGTGGGGGGGTTGCTGCCGTCTCGCCCGAAAAACGCCAGCTTCCCTGATGGCATCCTCTTTTCCCCTCCAGATCTTGACTGAGCTGGAGCACAGTGGTGTCGGCAGGATCAAAGAGCAGAGTGCCCGGATGCTGGGGCACTTGGTCTCCAATGCTCCGCGGCTGATCCGGCCGTACATGGAGCCCATCCTCAAGGTAGGGCTTCCCTGGAGCTTTCTGAATTCGTGAGTGTGCTCCCCCCCCCCCGTTAATTTAAATGACTGTGTCTCAACTCTCTCCTGTGGGAAGAGGTAGGAAAGGGGCTGATGGGGGTTCACAGGTAGGAATCTATGGCGTGATTCTTCCCTGCCTCCCTTCTCAGCTTCTTTTCTTTGGTATGTCGCTCCGCAGGCGCTGATTGTGAAACTGAAAGACCCTGACCCTGATCCCAACCCGGGGGTGATCAACAATGTCCTGGCTACCATTGGTGAACTGGCCCAGGTAAGAAACCGTTCCTCTCTGCCAAAGCCTTTCTCTCCCCACTGGTCAGTTGAAGGCCTTCCGGAACAGCTGCCATGAATGGCTGGCCCGACAGACCCCATGCCTGCGTCTCCCTCATGCCCCTCACCCTTCTCTTCCCCGCCGCAGGTGAGTGGGCTGGAGATGAGAAAGTGGGTGGATGAACTCTTCATCATCATCATGGACATGCTGCAGGACTCCTCCTTGCTTGCCAAGAGACAGGTGAGCACGGCCCGCGGGTGTGGAAGCCTGTGGGTCCTCTGGCCCTGGAAAACCTCCCCTGCACGCTTTGGTCCCAGGGGGCACCGCCTGCCCTTCGAGTTGAGATCATCTTGCCGCACTCTGGGGACCATCTTCTCTCTGAATGCTAGGTTGGCCAGTGATGAGGAGCAGGGCCTTTGTGTGGTGGCTCTGGAGCCCTGGAGCGCCTTCCTCTAGGAGGCCCACTTGTCTTGGGAACGACAGTGTCTTCCGTCAGAGGAAAGAGAGGTCTTTCCCATCGGCTTGCTGGCTGATGCTCTAAGCTGGCGTTGGCAGTGGTTGAACCGGGGACATTGGCATGCGCACCAGCTGCTCTGCCCCGGAGCCCTTCGCTCCTCTTCTGATTTTGCGTTTGCGTCCAAAGGCAAGCATGCACCAAGTGTTGCTGTGCTGTCGGGTCTTTGGAGGCCTAAGCCTCTTAAATTGCAGCTGCCATCCAACATGTTAGCTGGCGTGCGTATTGGATGTTCTGCCCGAAACACATCTAACACAATCCACGTTTGTGAACATAAATAAAACAAAGAAAATGGTAATAATACAAAAGGGTAAAATTCCATCTCCTTGGAAATTGTGACTTTGCCCGTTCTTGCTTCTCGGTATTATTAGTTTACGAACAGGGTCAGTGAACCTGTGGCCCTGCAGGTGATGTTGGACTTCAACTCCCATCAGCTGCAGCCAGCACTCAAAGGTGATGGGTATGGTAGTGCAACAGCATTGGGGAGCTGGAGGCTCGGTGTCCTGGGCTAGTCTCACGGAGGAACTGAACAAGAGAATTCTCCCGCCTCTCTTGCAGGTGGCGCTCTGGACACTGGGCCAGCTGGTGGCCAGTACCGGCTACGTGGTGGAGCCCTACAGGAAGTACCCCACTCTCCTGGAGGTGCTGCTGAACTTCCTGAAGACGGAGCAGAACCAGGGCACCCGGAGAGAGGTTGGCATCCGTGGCTCCCTTCCTAGCACAAGGACCAGAATTCTCTCCACTGAGTGCCAAAGGGGGATGGATGGAAGGATGCTCTCACCTGGGTTTAGTCCCGCCACCTGCCAGACTCATTCAGAGGTGCAGGAAAGGCCTTCGTTCCAGGAAGGTGGGCTGTCTCCGGGCCCCAGGGCCATGTGTGGCCCCTGGACCCTTTCCACTTAGTAGCGGAGTGTGATTTGTCCTGACCTCTAACAGGGGCGATGGATGCCTCCCTTGGCAGCCCACTGCGTGGAAGAGCAGGGGGGGAGAGAATGGGGGCAGGGGTCCGAAAGGGGGTGGCTCACTCATTTTTGCTCCACTCCTGCCCACTCGGGCTTTGGTCCTACTCGCTGCCAGCAGGCTGCTTGCCAGAGGGCCGGCTGCTGCTGCTGCTCCAGTCAATTTTCACCTTCGGCCAAATTCTGTCCACAGATCCCTAGGATCTATTGTGACAGGAACAGGTGAAGCAATAACTTGCTTCTTGGGAGCGTCAGGCCCGCCACAATTCTTGTTCCAAGATTGTATAGCAATGTTGCCCCTTTTGGCAGCACTAAAACTTTTTTAAAACACACTGCCCTTCTTTTTTTCCCTCCTCCTCCTCCTCTTCCTCCTGTCAGGCCATACGGGTCCTTGGTCTCCTGGGGGCTCTGGACCCATACAAGCACAAGGTGAACATTGGCATGATAGACCAGTCACGGGACGCTTCGGCCGTCAGCCTCTCGGAGTCGAAATCAAGCCAGGATTCCTGTGAGTAGACCAAGAAGGGGGTTTGTCACAAGCACGGGACTGGCAGCAGTTCTGATGGGTTTTCGACCGCATCCCTTTACTGGGTGAAGCATTGCCTCTCAGCCAGACGGACAGCCTTCCCTTAAGCTCTGCTCCAGGGGTGCGTGAGCACTTGGGAGCGAGACGTTTCAGGCAGATTTTTCTCCTTGGGAGTTGGTTTGAGGAATGCTTCAACAGTTGCCCCATTTATTTAACAATATCACTTTCCCATTCTTGAAAAGAGGGGCAACTGGTTGTCTAGGAAGTACATTTAGGCTTTGATTTCATCTTCGAGGGGAAGGTGCCCATGAAAGGGTCAGCACATGGCAGCTTTCTTTTCTCAATTTCCCGTCCCGCATGGTCTCCTTGCAAAGCTGTTTCTTGAGTTAGCAAGTTTAAAGGTGTGAGACTCTTTGGTGGGGTGTGCCTGTGTCTGCCAGATGTGCACATCAGCCAGTTCTTTGATTTTATTTTTTTCTTAACGTCAAGTTCCTTCTCTCCTATGAAGGAGGAAGTGTAGTAAGTCCGTTGGTCAAGATTTGAACCCCTGAAATTAAATCTGTAAATGGTTCCTAATTAAGGTCTTGTCACTCTTGCTTCTGGAAGCAAACGTTGTATAGAATGCCAGGATTGGGATGCAGGCAATGGGAGAGAAGGGAGCCAATGTAAGCAGGGGGGATTATGAGTTTTTTCCCCTCCAGCTGTGCCTGTAAGCTTTTCTGTGAGCTAAAAAGCAACAGTCATCAGTTTTCGGGATGGAAGGAGAATGCTTTAAACCAGAGGTGGGGGACCTCTTCCAGCTCAAGGTCAAATTCAGTTTCAGAGATATTCCGAGGCCTGTACTTCTAAATGAAGGGAATGGGAGTTGAATAGGATGTGGAGGGGTACTTACCTCATTATAAGGCTGGCCAGAAAAGCTTTAGGAGTGGAGGAACGGAAAGTGTGACCGGTTGTGGGAGAGTAAGCCTGCGGACCTCTCCGAGTCCTGTGCTTGGTGCACAGCTTTCCTTCCGAGTTTTCCCACGCCACTTATTCTGTGGCCTTAGGAGCGTCTCAGTGTTGGTCCGCTCCTAGGAAGCTGCCGTACGCCGAGACACCAGCTTTGCATCTGTTGCCCCACAGGGTTCCGAGCTGGGGTCTTTTGCAGCCATGTCGCGAGGTGCTGGGGATTGAACCGGGACCTCCCGCGGGCCCGGGGGGGGGGTGCTCTGCCACAGAGTTCCCGCCTTCCTGGCCTGCACAGCACGAACTCTGCTTCCGTTTCAGCCGATTACAGCACCAGCGAGATGCTGGTGAACATGGGCAACCTCCCACTGGACGAGTTCTACCCGGCCGTCTCGATGGTGGCCCTCATGAGGATCTTCCGGGACCAGTCCTTGTCCCACCACCACACTATGGTGGTCCAAGCCATCACCTTTATCTTTAAGTCCCTCGGCCTCAAGTGCGTGCATTTCCTGCCTCAGGTCATGCCGACCTTCCTCAACGTCATCCGGGTGTGTGACGGGGCCATCCGCGAGGTGAGTGCCCCCTTGGGCGGCTCCCCCCGCGCCTCCCCTGCAGCCGGGACCCGCCTCAGCACCCCCCCCCCCCCCCCCCCCCCCCCCCGGGGCCCGCCCCCGCCCCCCCCCCCCCCCGTGTCCCTTGTCGCTTGGAGCACTGCTGCGTTGTCCCTGCTTCCAGGCACACTGCAACCGTGAGTGACCGCCTCTCTCTCCTGCTTGTCCGAGCATTTCTCTCGGAAGAATGTAGGCCGTTAGTTGCTGCTTTGTTAGGAAGTCCATTACTTTCGGTGGCCTTCGGCTCTCGGGCAAGCGCTGTCAGGCGGGATGCACCTTCCTGCCTTGGGAAACGTGACGTCTTGGCAGGGTGTGCATGGCTTGCGCGGGCATCCGTGTCCCCTGTCCTGTCACGGGCCTCAGACAGGCCTGCGCTGGCTTCGTTGTTGCGCTGCCATTGGAAGGGGAGGAGGGCTGCTGCCTCATGTGGGCCAAATTTCCCCCAGCTTTGGGTGCCCTTTGACCCCACTCTGGCCCCCGCCAGTCATTATCCCACTCAATTAGCGATCTTCAGTAAAGGTCTGAATCGGAGCAGCCATTGCATCAGAGACTCCCTCAAGTCCCGGGCTGTTTGTGGGCATGTTGACGGCGCTGCAGTAGCAGTAATAAAACACGGTGGCAGAAAGTCTGATTTCCCACTGCAAGTCCCATGGAAGTCCCTCAAACTGAAAGTCAAACCTAGAAGCCCTGCAGTGCAGGCTGTGGGGTCTCGGCACACCTGATGCCCTCTGGATTGTGGCCCATCTTTGCAAAATTGACCAGGTGGGCATACGGCATTCCCCGGAGTTGCTTCCCCTATGTCGGGTGCACTTTTTGGTGTCAGCTGCTGTTAAGTTGCTTTCTTGGAAATCCAGTTGCCCCTGGCTGTTGTGTCTCAGAACAGAAACCCCTTAGAGCATCAGAGTTTGCCTTCAGATCCACTTAGTGCTGTTGAGTATCTGGACCTCGCTTGATCTGACTCCCTTGACAACGACGCACTTTTGCCTACTTTGTTTAAAAATTTTCAGGTAAAAGAAGATGGTGACAGTGTACTGGGGAGAAGAGCTGAGGTGGGTACAAGTGGGAGTGAAACACGCAAGCGAGGGATCTCTTGTATGAAGCACCTCAGTCTGTCCCCAGGCCAAGGCACTGTGTCGAGAGCTCAGGTTACGGATTGATAAATATAAACAAGCAAGAGTTTCACAGGTCTAATTATAGATGGCTAGTCTTAATCATTCTGTGAAATTCAGTAGAGATGTTAGGGGGAAGCATCCAGGGGAGAAAAACTAGAGGGAAACCAGAATGATTTAAACTGATTAATTTCCCTCCCTGGGTTATTCTGGTGTTTCTCAAGCCTTCACAGTTCTATCCTTGCCACACCACCTTGTCCTTTTGCTGCCAGGAAGGAAGGAACAACACAGAGACAACATTACCCGGCTTCTGTGCTTTTGACTTTCCCATCCTCTGCCTCGCTTGCCTGACCCGCACCGTGTTTGCCGCTCCCTGTTCTTCCTCCCCAGTGAACTCTAACGAGAAAAGCTGTACTGTTAAAATCCAGTTGTTGATGCCGCTTCCCTTCCCCTGAGCATTTGGAATAGCCGTGAACATTCCATGGCGTCAAAGCTGCTCAGGCAATCAGGCAAGAGGAATAGCCTGATTGGACTTCCTTATATGAAACAACTCTCAACCATTTTATTTCTAAAGCAGCTACATGCTCCGACATTACTCAGCAGGATGTATTTCCCGCAGAGAATACAGATTCTCCCCATATTCCATCTCGTGACAGTCCCCAAGAAGCAGCACCCCACTTGGGTTTATGCCTAGATGATTTTCTGGAGGACAAGAGTCACTGCGGGCCTAGTTAACTCTCGGCCCATCGACGCCGCTTTTCACTTCCTCTCGTGTAACTAACCAGCTGCTCTTCAGCACAGAGCAAAGCCAACGCTGGGGCCAGCTGCCTTCCTCCCCCCGTGGCCACGCATGTGGCAGCTGCTGCCGACCAGGGTCTCACAAGGAAGCGTCACTGGGCTCCTGGTGATACAGAAGCTGTCTTTCCCTGGGTGCCCCACTCCACCGCTGTGGAGGAACACGTGTCTAGTTATCTCTGGATAGATTGGAAATGCTTATCGAAACGGTAATGAATACCTTTCCCTAGTCAGTGGCCATTTCCCACCGAGGCAGCCATTTTCCCATTTCTGCCTGTGAAATTCACCGTCCCAGTTTGGTTTCCCTCTTTGCGTCGTGTGGATGAACTACCCAAAAGATTCTGCATTCCCGCTGCCTGCCTTGATAATTTGGCTTGTGGCCTAGAGCTGAGCTCTCTCAATTCGTGAGTATGTCTTCTTGCCCTTGAATCTTCCCACAAGCCCTTAGAGGCGGCGAGACGGGGGGGCATCTGTATTAGCTCCCAGGAAAGAGCAACCTGGCTTTGGCTGGCCGGACAGGTGAGGCAAGGACAGAGCCCCGAAGGTGAGTGGGCAGTGCTCCGTGGCGCTCCATCTCCTGTCAGTCACCCGCATGTCTCACTACCTTTGCGGCCGTGCTTGCCTGGATGTGTCTCTGCTGCATGCTCCGGGGATCTTGCAGCGTTCACAGGAGGGCCGGCAGACTGTCAGAACGGCTGTGAGATGCTGCAAACCCTCTAACCCTGGGCTTACAGCCATACCATCGTTGTTCTGTGTCCATTTGGTACAAGCATCTGAACAGAGGTTATGCAGACTGCCTCGTCGTCACTTGCTTTTCTGTAACCTTTCCCCCCCCCCCAGTTCCTGTTCCAGCAGCTGGGAATGTTGGTGTCTTTTGTGAGAAGCCACATTAGACCGTACATGGATGAAATCGTCACCCTCATGAGAGTGAGTATAACAATCCGGTGGACGTGGGAACTTTGGGTTGTTGTAGCCTGGCACAGAGAGGGCTTGGGGACAATAAATGGCATTTCTCATTTTTTTTTTTTTGAGAGCCTCTCAAGTGGAAGGGGGCGCAGACAAGTCTCTCCCAAAAATACTTGTTAGTATTTCATGAATGGGAGAACCGAGACTGAAAACCCACATTTCCCTCTCTCTGTGCGCACGCAGGCGCACACCCCCCCTTCCCTCCTCAGAGTTTACAGGGGAAGCATTAATCTGGAACAGATTGTTTAAGGCAGACTTTCATGGCTGATTAAGTCCAGTTTCCCTTTGATCCAATTATTATGTATCAGAAGGTGAAGGCTGACTTCCATAAAGAGTTAAACATGGCTGTTTTTATGTGTTCTGCTCCAAAAAAGACAACCGAGTTGCTGATTCTTCCAGACCAAACATGGCTTATTTTGCTTAACACCACCTGCCCCCCCCCACCCGCCAAAACTACTAGGGGAGACGTGATCGTGCGTCGGGGTCCTTCTGGCAGCCTCCCTGCCGTCTGAATTAACAGGCAAACCCTTTGATGAAACCGGGGGAGCTGAGAAGCAGGGGAAAGATTATATTCCAAGATGTCACCATTTCATTTCCTTGAAGCTTCTATTTTCAAAGGGATTTTTTTTAGCGTTGAACCCAGTAATATAGCTCACGATTCTAAATGAGGTTTCCCTTGCCACGCTGCAGTGCTGTTTGAAGCCATGCATCTGCTGGGAGCAGAGTCTGCAAAAGCTTGTGCTGAGAGAAATGCGTTAGTCTTTTACGGTGCCGCAACACTGTTGGTTATTTGAAATAAGGGTCCTTTGCATAGCTCGATACATGTCCTTCTGAGGCTTGCGAAGAGTCCATCTTTTTCAGAACGGCTCATGGGATTTAAATGTTGGAAGGCTGGAGGTATCTTGCGGCCTTCTGTAGCTGTGTTGAAATAGGGCTCTCTCGAAATCAGCTTCCCTCCCTCTCTCTCTCTCCCTCCAGGATTTCTGGGTTGTGAACAATTCAATACAAAGTACCATTATCCTCCTCATAGAGCAGATTGTGGTGGCTTTGGGTGGGGAGTTCAAGCTGTACCTTCCCCAGCTCATCCCTCACATGCTGCGGCTCTTTATGCATGACAGCAGCAGCACCCGCAACGTCTCGACCAAGGTGAGCCGAGCGATCCTCCGGGCCGGTTGTCCGTGCCACCTGCCGAGGCAGGTCGCGGCAGTGCTGAAGCCGAGGGCCGGGCTGGTGCCCCGGCGGATCAGCTGTGGGGAGCTTCGCAGGCGGTTCAGCTGATCGGCTTCAGTTTGTCTCCTGTGGTGGGCTCTGCTGATGCTCTGGAAGGCAGCTCTGGGCTACCTCCTCTGGAGTAAGGGGAGCAGCTCACGGGGTCTTCCGTGACGGACGTCTCGGGATGGCTTTCCGTGGCTGTCCATCTCCTGAGCCAGCAGCTCTGGCCTTCTCCCGGGATTGAAGAGTTGTGGTGCTGGCCCGTGGCAGCTTTCTTCTGGAGACCTTAATTTTAAAATGCTCTTCTGTTCCCTTGGATACATTTGGATATTCAGTGCTTTTATTTTTTTTGTCCTTATGGGAAGAATCCAGGAAGGTGTGTGTGTGGTGTACTATTCATAAAAACTGAATGTCCTGGAGTCTGTTTTCCTCCAAGGAGTATTGTTTTCAGGGGTGTGATGTTATCCTAGTTTTTCCCAAATACTCTGGGAAAGAGGTAGGGCGGGGAATTGGCCTACTCATAACATTCATTGGAACAAATAATCTAAGAGTGAAAGGGTGTTTTCTCTTGAAAGCACACTTGTGGTTGAGCTTGAAAGCCGGCCCTTGTTTGTAATGAATGTTTCCTCGTTTTTGCAGCTGCTGAACGCTATTCAGCTCTTTGGAGCCAATCTGGATGACTACCTGCATTTATTACTGCCTCCCATTGTAAAGCTCTTTGACGCCCCAGATGCCCCGATATCTGCTCGCAAGTAAGCCTCAGTCTCTCCCCCCACTCCTGCCCCAAGCTAGTCCCCTTGTGCGCTCCCAATAGAACCCCGCCTGCCCCATTGGTGCGCTCTTCCTTCCTACCAAACGGGGAAGTAGTGTTTGTTGCCAGAAGTTGTGGTCGTGCACAGCGAAGGGAATCGGCACAGCGTTATAGCGGTACAGAGGCTGAAAGAGAGTGACCGCCATACTGCTGCGGTGTTCACTGAAAACGATTGCGAAGGACAAAGAGAAAAGGACGGGTACCTACTCCTCCTCCAAGAAGAGAGAGGTTATTCATCCCAACCTCTTTGTACCTCTCTAGATCTGAACTTCACGATGCTGCCACCCTCCTTGGAGGAAGAGTAGGTTGCTGACATGTGGTTGGCACAACCCGAATAGTTGCTTTATCCCAAAAGAGTTGACTTCCTTCTGTTCCTCTGACGGGCTGCCTCTTGTATGGACCACAGGCATCTGTGCAAGTCCTCTGGTTCTGTATCGCTCACAATGCTTCGTTCCTTTTCTCCCTGACCTTCCATTAGAGCTGCCTTGGAAACGGTGGATCGCTTGACGGAGTCTCTGGATTTCACTGATTATGCCTCCCGGATTATCCACCCCATAGTGCGGACTCTGGATCAGAGCCCGGAGCTTCGGACAACTGCCATGGACACGCTGTCGTCCCTTGTCTTCCAACTAGGGAAGAAGGTAAAACACACACACACACGTAGGTGTGTACATGTTTCCAGCGCAATATCCTGCAGTGAATTCCCTTTGGAAGGGTAGAGAATATTGAATGGGTCTCTCATCCTCAAATTTGGATATGGGTGCCCTCTGCCACCCAGACGTGTAGCTCCTGTCAGCTTTAGCCAGTGGTTAGGCATGATGGGAGTTGCAGGCCAGAATATCTAGCGGTCTTGTAATTCTCTTTCCTGGAATAATATGTGTCTTTCTGAATAGTTCCTTGCTTATTTGGAAGATTGTCTGTGTGTTTGGGGTTGCTGGTAGCTTTGGTCTAGGTTGTGATAATGTCCTTTCTCCCATCTGTAGTATCAGATCTTTATCCCGATGGTGAACAAGGTGTTGGTCCGTCACAGGATAAACCACCAGCGCTATGACGTCCTCATCTGTAGGATCGTGAAGGTCAGCTTTGACGGATTTGGATAAGACAGCGAGGGCAGGGTGCGGGGTTCGTTCGAGGCATGGGGCTTCTCTAGACTCTTGCCTTCGGGTTGACTATGACCAGACGTTTCATTTTGTCCTGGGAGGTTGTTGGCATGTGGGCGGAACAACCTAGGCCCTCGTACCTTTCTTCCCCTGCTTTGCTGCTGGCATGAGGGGGTGTGAGCATCCAGCAGGGGCTCTAGTCAGCATGGGGTGGAGCACTGCAGGCCTGGGGTCCTTGGGTATCATTATTATTATTATTAAAAACGTTTGTATGCCGTTCTTTATATAAACATCTCAGGGCAGCTTACGGTAATTTAAAAGAGCAATTGAAAAAAACATCTCATAACATCCAATAAGGGTAACGGGAGCCTTGCTCTGAATTAGGGCTACACGCTTGCGGATGAAGAAGAGGACCCTCTGATCTACCAGCACCGTGTGCAGAGGAGCAGCCAAGGGGAAGCGCTGGCCAGTGGCCCTGTGGAAACCGGCCCCATGAAGAAGCTGCACGTCAGCACCATCAACTTGCAGAAGGTAGGGGCGAGCTGGTCCTGTGCAAATGGGCCGTGCCCACGCTGACGATCGGACCTTTCCTGTGGTATTGGGATGCCCGTTTCCCCGCAGGCTTCAAGGCCCGGCTGAACACGCCGCAGGCAACTTCCAAGTGCCAAGTGCGGGCTGCACATGCTGGCTCGTTGAACGAGTGGCACACGGCGGTGGTGACTTGCATGTGCGAATGGGCCGCTGCAGGTCACAGGCAGCAGAATGAGCGTCTGCCTCGCTTTAGGTGTGGAGCTTTCTTAGGAAATCGGTCCCTGTGCTCCACTGGGCTGTTGCCCCTGCATGACGAGCGATCCAGTGATAACCCTACCTGTGTGAACAGGCTAGAAGAATCGGGAGGCTTCTGCGCTGGGGGAGCTGTTCCTAGCAAGTCCCTGCGAACCGAGCTTGCAGCCAAGGATCCCCCTCTTGCCCCCATTTTTATGACGGGCAGCTGCGCAGCAGCCCTCCCGGGCTCTGGGGCACCAGCAGGGAGAATTGCTAGTTTTCAGGAGTTAGATGCCATGCCTGACATTTTTCTCCTGCAGTCGCTCCTGCCTGTGTATTAATGCAATTACATCAAGTGGGCATGATCAAAGCACACCCCCCGGCTAGACCTAAAAGAGGAGTGGCTCAGTTTGTGACTCACTCTTCCAAATGAACCGTGAAAGGTGTAGGAACCTGCCTGGGTGTGTGTGTGTGTGGGGGGGGGGGGTGGGGGAGCGGGGGAAAAGAAACTCGGGCTCAGGGTTCTAGTTTGGCCCTCCAGGGGTGCATAGCAGCTCCCCCTTTCCCTCGGACAGATTGTATGGAAGTTTCCAGGATCTTGTGTTGTTATTTTTCCCCCTTTCCTAAAGAATCAGAATGCCTCTGCTAAGTCACTGTTCCTGGTAGTAGGAGCTTGAAGTGGAATCATGCTTACCGGCCTCTTGGTGTTTTGGTCCCTTGAATGTGAACCCCCCCCCCCCCCCCCCCGGGCTTCACTGAATAACACTTGGCCCTCAGGATGAAAGGGATTCCGCTTCGCCCCTCTGGGCTTAGCAGCAGTTCTATCGGGGGTCCCAGGCAGAGCTCTGCTCCAGTCTCCCCAAAGCTGGTATCCTCATGACTTCTGGGCTGCAGCAGCCAGGAGTTCTGGCACTTGGGCCTGAAGGTCGTTGCAGCCCAACGCATCGGGGGGGCTCTAGGCTGGTCAGTCCCACCACTTGCTGCTCCCGCTCCCTTTTTTCCTTTTTCAAAGGTGGGAGTGCCAGGAAGTAAGCCTGGCAATTTCTGCATGCAGAGCTCCCTCTCTAACCTTGACTTTCAAAAGAAGAAGAAAAGACCTCCAGTTTGGTTGAGAGGATACTTGTGGCTGATCCATGCAAGCCGCTACTTGTAGCCTGTCTTGATTTGTTTGTTGGCTCAGGACTTTGTGTGAAGCTCTTAATAAGCGAAGAGTAGTGTCGTGCCGTTTTGTGTAACGGGCTTCCACAATCCACCCGAGTGTCCTTTTTGCTTCAGGCTTGGGGAGCGGCCCGGAGAGTTTCCAAGGACGATTGGCTGGAGTGGTTGAGACGGCTGAGTTTGGAATTGCTGAAGGATTCCTCCTCTCCATCGCTGCGCTCGTGTTGGGCATTGGCTCAGGCGTACAACCCCATGGCCAGGTAAGGGCTCTTCCTACCTCTCGGAACTGTACCCCAACTGCACACACCAGCCACCGAGAGGTGGAAACAGAAGGACGACAGCAATCAATTGGCTATCGGGGGCAAAAAGAAAAGCATCTGGGGGAGCTAATGTCACTATTAACTTCTCCCCTACACCTCCTGTACTGGGAGTTATTTGAGATGTGTTTCTTAGAGCAAAAGCAGGAAAATGCAAAATGTTAATATGTCTGTTGGTATTTCTACCGTGTGACAGCAAATGAGAAACACTGCTTGAAAGAGAATAGTGAAATTAGTTTGTAGGTCCTTGTATTTCCAAAAAAGAGGCTCTTTTCAGTGACAAAAGCAAGCTATAACTTCTGCTCTTGCCCAGACAAGCCAGGTCTTGGGCCTTCTGTGATGTGGCAGCAAGCTGCTAATTGTTCTTTCAGTAGGTTAAACAGGACACCTTCACTTTGGTCTGGTATGAAAGCATAGGTCCATCCTAAATCCATTAGCAGCTTCTCAACTTTGAGAGGCTTGTCACATGAACAAGCCCTGAGCTTCAAGTGTCCAGAAAACTTCATATATTTGAGCTTTTGAAAAATAGGTCGAGGCATTTCAAATCTGCTTTTGTGCTTGCAGAAAAAAATGGGGCACCAGCAAAACCTGTCAAATACCTAACATTGAATAACTCACAACACCAATCATTAACAATCCCTTTCTCTCTAGTTTTATTCCTCTAGTAATTGAGTTGTGGGTTGTTGGCCAACATGAAGACTGTTGCACAATACACACTTAACTGCATGTGTGTGGCAGGCGGGATTGGAGGAGCAAAAAGAAAAAAGAAAGTCAGAACTATGATTTAAGCCACCCTGTCTGTCTTTGGGATTAGAATTTCCAGCATTTCTAAGATTTAGCATTCTAATCCAGATGAAGTTGATTTAGTTCTCTTAGGATAAGTGAAACAGTCTCCCAGGAGAACAACGTGTTGTATACATGTTCCATGAGGAGTTCTAGTACAGGCCAGTCAACCCGGCTTCACGCTTGAGAGCGCCACTATGACACTCCTGTTTTTATTTATTTATGTAAAACATTTAAATCCCGTCCTTTCCAACAAATGGCTCAGGATGGCTTACTGTTCTCCGGTGTGAGTGGCTCAGAAGGGACAAAAGAGGAGTGCAGCCGAATTGGCTCAGGAGTCTGTCTAGTTTATTAACTTAGTATTCTTATTTGGCCCTCTTTTTAAAGTATAATGTATTATATTATCCCATGGGGGACAGTCAGTGCCCTGGGGCCCATCTCAATAAACGGTGTGTGTCTATTTTGCACGTTCCATTTTTACATAATGCAAGCATTTAAGGCAAACTTCTGGTACTGTGTGAACCCAGAGCTAGCACAACAGCAGCCGCCTTCCCCTGTGGCCTGTTCCACGCTTTCTTTTCAAAAGTGCCTTGTATCCCTAATTGTGTCCCTGGATAACCTTGTGCCTGTTCCACCTTCTTTTATCCACCACTGATTCTGCATCTGCTCGGGCTGTAATCCTGCTGTCCCTGTGGTTTTGGATCCCAGCTTCTAGTCATTCAGCAAGCTCCTTCCTAGCTTCTTAGAGCTAGTCGTGTTCCAAGAAATACACTGGCTTTTCCGTTGGATCTCTGAGACTAATATCAATTGCAGATAGAGTGCTGAAACAGCAGGTGGTGTTTGCTCAGTTCAAATAGTCCTTTATATAAAATCGTCACTGTAATTAACCCTGGCTGATGCTGTGTCTGGTGGGCAGTGATTGTTAGCATGTGCTTAGGCCTGTGGGAAGGAGGGGCCGTTCTTTATTTTGACTAAATCTTACACAAAGAAGGCAGTTTTGAGGAAGAATCCTGTGTCTCCCAGAGAGAGCCTTTGTATTTGAGATGGCAGGACAATCATTTGGTTCACGCAGGAGCCTATAAAACAACCCCTTTATTTACGTACAGTATTGATATGCTGCTTTTTATCTGAAACAAATCTAAAAGCTGTTTACAAAAGAATTAAAAGCAGGCATCGATCCAAAGATTTCCCTACCCCATATAAAATAGCATCATGAGGCTAGTACAAAGATAACTTCTGAATGGAGTTTGGATAAGTCAGAAGAAACAAATAAGCTTTCAATGAATGGCACAAACAGCAGCGCATCGCTGAAGCCTATAGTGGATGGGGAGGTTGGAATGGGGAGTGTTGTCTGGTATTGTACAATACCAACAACTCAAAGCTAGCTCAGTCGCAGACTGGCAGCCCAGTATAATATGTGAACGGTACGGCACTCAGCCAACGAAACATAGAAGCACAGCGAGTCAGAAGGGGCCTCCCGGGCCATCTAGTCTGACCCCCGGCTCCAGCCGGCTCCACTCATGACATGCCCACCATGTGCACGTCCAGCCTGTCCTTGAAGTGTGCAAGCGACTGCAGTAGCTCTTGGTTCTCCCGACCACTTGCTGCCGACTGCAAAGAGCCACCTTCAGCCGCTGCTCAGCATCATTGCCGGGGTCCTGCACCCCCCTATCCCCATGGCCCTGGGCTGCTTGTTGCAGCCCAAGACAGGACCCTTGCAAGTTTCAGAGGACAAGCGTCGCCGGAGGCCAAGCAAGCGAATGGAGGGTGGTGCCCCACAGGGCCTCTTGGGCTGTCAGGACTGGGCCCTGCTCCTGTCACTGCTGACTGCACGTCCACGGAGCCCTGGCCCCGTCCATCCCACCCCACCCCACCCCACCCCAAGTTTGGGACACGGGAAAGGCAGTTCCATGGGGGTGGTGCAGACGATACCACGGGCTTCCTTGTTCTGACTTTGCTCTTCTTTCCTCCTCGCCCTCCTCCCGCAGAGATCTTTTCAATGCAGCTTTTGTTTCGTGCTGGTCTGAACTGAACGAAGACCAGCAGGATGAGTTGATCCGCAGCATCGAGCTGGCCCTGACCTCTCAGGATATCGCGGAGGTCACCCAGACCCTGCTGAATCTGGCCGAGTTCATGGAGCACAGTGACAAGGTAATGGCCACTGTGGGGGGGACCTTCCAGGAAGCCAGGGAGTGGTTGAAAGGGCGGGGGGTGGGGGGGAGAAGCTGCTTATTCCAGTCTTGAAAGTCTGTGCACAGGCACTAGTCCATGAGCAATTTTACTAGTTCACCTGCCCTGATTTCCCTGGGTTAATTCTTCGTGCCTGGCGAGGGAGGTGTCCCGGGAGCCCTGCTTCTGTACACCCAGCCTACTGCAAGTGGGGTGACGGAGGGGGGGGGCTGCTGCTGTGCCATTCGGTCCTGGTTCTCCTGCCTTTGTCTGCTTGCCGGCTTCTGTGTCTCGGTTCAGCAAACGGACTGGTGGTTGACCCGGTCCCTCTCACGGTCTTTTATTTCTGCCCCTGTGGCCTACTCTCGGTTGGCCTGACTCTTGACACTCTGCCTCGCCTCTTCCACCGCAGGGACCATTGCCGTTGGGCGACGACAACGGCATCGTCTTGCTGGGGGAGCGGGCTGCCAAATGTCGGGCGTACGCCAAGGCACTGCACTACAAAGAGCTGGAATTCCAGAAGGGCCCGACTCCCGCAATCCTGGAGTCTCTCATCAGGTAGGGACATGACGCCGAATCACTTCCGAGAAGCGCTCGAGCAAGCGGTGTCCCTTGCTTTGCATGGTTTTGTTCATGTGCCCGAGCTCTTCGTGTTCAGTGTGTGGGGGAAGGCAGGCGCATGCATCTTTATCCCTGAGCTGCTCTGGCACTTACTGTGGGAAGACAGCAAGACCCACTTGTACGGCCTGTGAGGGCAGGGATAGTTGGGTTTCTGCCAGGGCCCACAACCCAAAAGGAGTCCCACAGAGGAGGAGTTCTTCTGCTTTACTGTTGCTGCCTGCTTGGTCATTGCCTCTCTCTCGTTCTTGTCTGTGATCTCTGCATCACACGGGGAGTCCACTGGAGTCTGGCACAGTCCATCAGATTCCGCTGGACATGCGTTTCAGCCCCAGACACGCACCCCCAGATCTTCATTCTGAAGTTGTCTCTGCATGCAAGTCAACAATGTGTCTTTTATCCATGTCTTGAAAGCCCGACACAAGTGATGTTAGAAGCAATAAGAAAGTTGACTTTCTGTTTTCGAACTGGGGGAAATAACACACACATTGTTCCTTTTGTTAATCTAATAACTCTGTGGGATGTTTATTTGCAGTTAAAATGTTTATGTGTAGTCATAAATGGTCGGTAAAGCTAGCAATGTTGTGCTCTATTGTTTTGAAGCAGTGGTGCAGAACCTCAGTTACGAAGGCCAGATCCAGTTCTCCAGGGTTCACCAGAGGGCCACTCTTCTTCTCCCCATCAAACACCAATTATTTGGTGGTTTCCTGGCTTTTAAAATGTTTCTTCCCATTCTAAAAGTGTAAAATCCTCTTAAGACTCAGTTATGGCCAAAAGAACTTTTAGCTTAAAGTCCTTCTGGCAATCTTTTGGTCCCACCTGGTTTACTCTTGGCCTCATCCCGTTCTTGGGAATGGGTCCCAAGAGCTTTTCCAAAATGGTCTTCAGCTGTTGGGCTGAAAGAGTTTCAGCCTCCCCACCCCTCTGATTTAAGGTATAAAGGGAGACGTAGAGAAACCCTTTTATCCTTGAGTTTGTTCCTTCATATTGAATATAGAAATGCTGTGCAGCTCTTGAGTTGTCCCTTTCCCTACTTAGAAAAGGCCGTTCTTGGCATTTAGAGGTCTCCCCCTTAGTAGGTCCTCTCTAGCCAAAGTATTAAATGACTTTCAAGAGCTCTTATGTAAGAGACATTTGCTAATGCCTTTTTAGAACACAGAGACAAATACCATAAATACCAGTGCAGTTTTCTAAGTTGAACTCCCACATCATAGCAGTTTGGCGATTTGTTGAGGCTTCAGCACAATTTAAGCTTGTAAAAACTCCCAGAACTGACCCTCCCTCTGTCTCAAAATACCATCATCGGGTACTCAAATGCCTGTGTCCAAGTATAATAGAAATGAAGCGTCTTTCTGCTAGAAATTTCTTTTTTCTTTTGCTCCTGCTTGTGGCCTGCTGTGAGCAATTCTGTCCTCTGCTCCCTGTGCTTTTCACCTTGAAAATATTTAAGCACTTCCCTGTGATAGAAACCACATTGCATTGTTGTGGTAGCCCATTACATCCTTGATGGAAATGCTGCTTCGCCACAGAACAATTGCCGAGTGTCTGGTGATAAACTGAGGATCCTGCATCACGGTCAAGTGACAGAAGGGCAGTGCCTCTCTCCTAGGATGACAGCTTTGGGTGAATCGCCAGGTTCACTGTCCCACTGATTTATCTGGTAGGGTAGCTTATCTCCCCAGCCCCACCTGACTCCAGTCTTCTCTTCCCACTCCCCTGAAGACTGGCATTGCCTGCCCGTGATTCCTTTCCCCCGCTTCCACTGGGCCACAGGAAGCTGCCTGATTTGATCCTTCTAGCTCCGTAAAGCTGAATGGCAACAGCTTTCTTGTGTTTCAAACAGGATTCTCTCCCCAGCCCTCCCTGGAGATGTCGGGAATTAAACTTCTGCCTATCTGCCAAGCCGAGGCTGTGCCACTGAGCAGGGGCTCTGCCTGGAGGGCTGCGTCAGCCTATTGCCTTGGGGATATTCCAGACATCAGTGGGTTTCTGCCCCACAGTCGCTGTTTCCCTCTCCAAGGGACAGTGTTGTCTCTGGGTCTGAGCTGCTCCAGCGAGGCTGGAAGGGAAGCCTAGGCATGCGGACAGCATTCCCAGAAGGGCTGCTGGTATCCAGCAGCTAATTTGAAGTGGGCTCTTCAGTATTGCAGCATCGGCCTTAGTTGGGCCTTTGCAGGTGAATAAAAGTGGAGTCCCTTGAAATGGGAGTACCTCTGCAAACCCAGCAGAGCAGGAACCGTGTCTCAGCCTCTTTTTTTCTGTTGTTTTCCTTATTTTTTTCTCTTTGGGATTGCATGCAGACTCTCTCACGCTGCATCTGTGTGCCCAGGGGTGCATAATTCCCTCTAGGGCTAATCCATGTGCTTTTGCCTGTCTCCTCCTGACAACTGCAGTGCGAGTAATTAGGCAGCAGGGAGGGACCCTGCTTTTGCCTCTCGGTCTGGTGACTGAGAATGGAAAGTTGGATTGCCGTGATGGGCCTTCTGCTCATCAGCGTGGTCCCAACAGGCCCGCCCTGCAGTTTCAACGCCTCCTGCTGTGCATGGCTGTGGGAGGAATAGTCTTTGCTTGGTGCTCTTAGGTTGGCATGACTTCCTCAGCCTCTGTCCCGCCCAGTGCTCAGTCACTTGGTTTTTTCTGTCCTTGGTAAGAGTTGTTGATCTTCTCTAAGTTGTTTTCAGTTCGTAGTTCCAAAGAATTATATCGCTATGGGTGACTTCTGCAACTGTGAGGGGGTTGTTTGCTCCTTCAAGGGCAGAAATAAAATTTCATTGGCTCCGCCTTCTCGAGCCGGAGGAATTAACTCTTGGGTCCACTCTCTGCTGAGAAGGGCATTTCACAGTAAGTCCAACTCCCTCTAAAAGCCCAATCACACAGAGAAAAATTGGCATTTTTTAGGTAGCTGGGGCATGTGCTAGCAGACCAACCTTGAGCTGGTTTAGCCAAAATTAAGGCTGTGTGTGCAGGACTAAATTCTTAGTTGGCTGGAAGAACCAATGAAATTCAGTTAGACTTGCTTAATGTACATTTGCTAATGAGCCGCACACGATTAATAGGGTACATCAGACAACTTTCTCTGCACTAAGCCAATTCTTGATGTTTCTCATTTTTCCATCTCTGATACATTCAGCTCCCTTTTCTTGTATACGTCAGGGGATTATAGATCGATCATTAAACTAATGCCGCATTCGCTTTTCCTGGCATCTCTTCTTGTACATGCATTTGAACCTAATCAGGCTATTTGTTAGGTATTTCGATGAAGACATGAAACTCATTTTTAAAAACAGAGTTTATTATAGAATTTGGAAAAAAAAAAGACATCCGTAACACCAACTTGGCAAATTTTGTACAGAGCGCTCTTTTGATTTACAGCACATACTAATCCACTTGGAGCATTTCTCAAACAGCTTCCATTACAGCAGGATACACCTGGTAATGTTCCAGGCTTTGGCTGTGCAACATATACAAGCATTTCCCAGGAAACTGGCATCTCCTGGTAATATAGCAACTTTAAATTAGGCTTACATCCCTCTTGTAATAAAAAGTGATTAAAAATGAAGCTATTAACTGTGAACGCACTTTGGCAACACAGTGTGGAGACGTGGTTGGTAGCTACTCCTTTTTAACTAATCCTCCCTTTGGTGCAATATGGTGTGGGTGGCTTGCAATATGTACAGGATATTATTTCAGATCGCGGTTGTCTTTTGTCAAAGCAGCAACAAGGAGATACAGAAATGAAGATTTCTGTTCTGGAACATCTCCTTGTTCCCTTGGCTAAAAATGGGAAGGCCTACAGGTAGCCTTGATTTCTCAACATCACAGTGTGATTTTGCTTTTTCTTAAAATGTGGATCTCTGCAGATTTACAGAGGGACCTCTCACCTGCTGCCGTCTTCATTCGTCCATCCCCTCCGTCATTAACGATTCCTACCCTGGTTTTTCTGCCCGTTTTGGCCGTATGCCTGTGTGTGTGCAGGCAGCAACTGCAAGGTGGGCTTTAAAAGGAGGGGGGAGCTAACTCCCCCCCCCCGCTCTCCCACCTGCCAAGTTCTCCACTTGCAGAGTATGCTACCATTATAATTGTGAGCAGAACAAAGGGGAACCTGCCAGGTGAGGCGGGGCATTGTGCCGGAGAGGGCAGTGTTCTGAGAAAGGTGTGGAGCTTTCCGCACAGGCTTGAGAGACTTCGGCGCCTGTGTCATGGATAGTGTGTGGTGTACAAGCTGCTGCACATGGCCCTTGTTCTTCACATCAGTGGTTGTGTGTTGCTCTTTGTCTGTGTGTGTCTGCCCCCTCCCTGGTCGTCCCCCATAAAGTAGTGTCACTGTCCTCTTACTCCAACTTGTTGATGTCACCCTGGGCTTTGAAGTCCGAAGGGCGGATTTTCATTTCCACCCTCTTCAGGGAGTAGGTTTTGCCGTGCCAGCTGTACCAGGTGATGCCGTCCGTGCTCTTGTTGTGGTCTCCGTTACGGTAGTAAACCCCATTCAGGTTGGAGTCTGTGCAGCAGTTGTACCAGTAGCCGCCTTGCAAGAAATAAGTCGGTAAAATATTTGCATGTGAAATCCTCTGCCCTAGGAGAGCATTTCTACAACACCCTTTAACTTGTTAGAGCCTTCTCTGTGTTGACGTGAGCCAAAAGGACCTAGCAAATGAACTGGCCAAGCTCTCAGACCTGGCCGAACTCTGTCTTCCTCTCTACATGCCTTGTGCCCTGGAAAATCTGGTTGGGGAACTGTTTTTCAGGAGAGCATGCTCACCATTACGGAAGAACCCCAAGGTTCCTTGGCATGCATTTTGAAAACTGTTTGCACACATTGGGAGTAAGTTATGAGTTGTGCCCCCCCCCCACACACACACACATTTGTATTGCTTTTCTCATGGGTGGATTATAGTTCAGTGGCAGAGCATCTGAGCTGCAAGGTTCATTCCGTGAAGCGAAACCCCACCAGGTGGCCCCCCCAGACCTTCCCGCACCTGCCGCTTCTTATGTCAGGCCTTGCAGGGATGGGAGAAGCTAGAGTAGCCCCGAAGCAACCGGTGGTGTGGGCTAGTCCTCAGCTGCACGTGGGGCCATACAGTTGTCTCAAGTCCCTTTGGTTCCTCTGCTGTCACTGACTGCTACTAAAGACCCCAAATGGACAGGATTGGCCACATCGTCTGGCCTGCAGGAAAGCCGCTGCCCCTTTGTCTGCACCCGGGAGAGTGCATCCATCCGCTCTCCCACTGATCTTACCCGCTTCAAGGCCTACTCTCCCTTGCCTGCAGCTTGCATTCTCTTCGCCAGGCAGCTGTTCCATGACTGGTCACAGCTGAGCTGTTTTTTTTTTTTTTTTAATAACCTGTCCACGTGTTCCTTATTGGAAATGATGACTGCCGGGCTATATAATGTGGAAGGCCCCCTCCCCGTTTCTCTGTTCTGCTCACAAGTTCAAAAACAGGATGATTTTTGTAGTGTACTAGATGTTTGGCTATAGAGCAGGGGTCTCAAACTCGTGGCCCAGTTGCCGGGACGGGCAAGGGGCCCTGCGGCCTTCAAAGCGCTGGCAGCACCCGGGCCGGCCTCTGGGAACGACGCAGGATGAGCGGCCCACCCCCACCGCGGTGGTGGAATACTTGACGCGGTCCAGCCTCACCCAGACTCTACTTCCAGCGGCCCCCAGGTAAGTGGAGTTTGAGACCCCTGCTATAGAGTGACCAGCTTAGAAAAGAGACAAGGATATTCACGGGGCACACAACCTGTGTTTGAATAGTTTGTGCTCCTGGAAGTCCCTTGATGGGACAAGAGGCCCAGCTGGAAGGGGAAAGCAAACCTTTTTAATGCCAAATGCAGGGAAGTTTTCCAGGGGCAAACACCCCCTCCCCCCAGCAATGCTCCACTGCAGTTTGGCCTCGGAAAGGGTGGGGGAGAGGATCTGCATGCATCTCACCTTTGCGCAGCTGTGCGCAGTGATCCACGCACTTGTCGTTGTCCTTGTCCTTCGTGCTGAAGGCCGTGTTGTTGTGGTACCGCAGGGAGTCGTGTGGAGTGTTGCCGCTGTAGTTGTCCAGGAGCAGCCGGTAGCTGTTCAGCTCATCACTCAGGCTGAAGTGATGGTACTGAGCATAACGTACGTTGCCATTCCAGTCCTGCGGGAGGGAAAAGGAGCCAAATAATCAGGCAAGCTCTTCTGTGAGTGGCTACTTTTCCAGGCAAATGTACTGCCAGCCCTGTCCAAGGTCTTCCATGCTCTTTGGCATGAATGCTCTTTCGAACGAGCCACTGTGCCGCCACGGTGAACATGCCGGACTGGTGCTCGGAAGGTCTGGAGCACTTGGCTGTGCAGCTCATCCCCCTGCAGCCTAACCTGCCTCTCAGGGTTGTTGTGAGGATAAAACGGAAAGGAAGCGGGATCATGTAAGCCTGCTCAGGTTCCTCATGGGGGCAAAGAAAGGATGCTCAATGTTACGGTAAATTTAAGGCCAGCCCTAGCCCCCGACACCACCATTCACCTCCAGTTCCACGCGCAGCATCGTTGGGCGCATGGAAAGCCGATGAATGTGCTCATTTCCCAGCCAGAAGTCTCCTTGGATGCTGCCGAATCCTCGTTTGTACTGCTTCCAGTCCCGGCTGAAGGAGATCAGGCCAACTTTGCGTCTCTGGATGACCGTCCATCCTCCACCGTCGGTCTCCATGTCACAGTATACCTAAAGAGAGAGAATAGCAACGGAGATGGCATGAATTGCCAAAGAGATGTTTATCTCTGATTTTCCAAAACTCTGCACGTACAAAACACTCAGTGGAAACAATTTAATACTGGAAATCTCCCCATGCACAGACTGTGGGCTTCTAAACACACGGTCCTGGGTTGTAGCCCTTCCGATGGGTTCAACCCCTTTTTAGTTTAGTATAGCAGTATTTGCATTCTGTTTTGCTGCAGCTGGGCTGAAATCTCCACAGAAGAACCAGTTTGAGCACCAAGAGAAGAAAATTCACAAACAGGAAAATGTGCCTACAGCCATGTTCTTTCAGACCTGAATTCCTTGGTTCGTAGGACACATTTAGTCTCACAAGGTTGGGTCCACGTAGAGAAACAGATGCTTTTGTACCAGTATCTCTAGATGTCAGCTTCCCTGGGGTTCAGAGCAAGTGAGCAGATGTGTGTGTGATTTTGTGGACACCTGTCTCAAACTTGGTTGAAGCGTCCCCTCTCAGCTACAGCTTGGGGAAAACAGGAACAAAGTTTTGGGATTGTGTGCACTGGGACTTCTTACCTGCAGTTCTGGAGTCCCTAGGAATTCATCAGGGAGGAGTCGGTAGACCCCGGTGGTTCTGTAGTTCCTCTGATAAAGGGACGAGCAGTCGTATACAGCATCTGTGTGAATGGGAAAAGGGAGCAGAGACTGTGGTATTTGATGAGGTCAGTTCATCTGCATGCATTCTTGTCATGGGTTCTTAAGTGCTGAGTACTGCATTTTATTGAACACAACCCTGTGTATGCGAAACCTTCCAAAGTTATCCTTTATATTTTTGATGGTATTGCCGCCACTTTAGAAATGCCAGCAAAAGATGATTCTGATCAGCAGAATGCAAAAAGCTTAGTATGGCTCAGCAATTAGAATACTGAACTTTAGAAGTTATGGTTCAAATTCTGCCTAGGCAATTCTGCTTTCGTTGCCTTCATCTGTGAAATGGGAGGAGTACAAACTCAGAAATCCCTGGTTTGAATTTTGTTTCGAACTCCCTAGGTAGCCTTGGCAAAGGTGCTGTTAGCCACACTTACCCTTTTGCGGTATGGGTATAATAATGTGTTAGCTTGCAATTTAGGGTTTCTTGAAGCATTCCCCAATCTGATACCCTCTCCCTAGGCCCAGTAGTCAGGAATTCTGGGAGTCAAACAAGTTAAGCCTTTGAACCCTTAAAAAGCACTGGGGATGAGAACTATCATTTTCGAGTGCGAGGTGACGAGTTTCATTTCTTGTAAGATCTCTTCTCCTCATCCTGCTCTCTTCTTGCATAACGGACGTATTGCAGCAACGCAGGTAACAAGACAATACGCAGCTTTCCACCGTTACTCAGACCCAGATGGCTTGATCTGATGGGAAGGCCAGACCTGGGGGCTCGTCTCCCTGTTTCCGACTGTGCAGTCGGGCAGACAAGCCGCGTCTGCACACCCAACAAGTTTGGACTGTGCTTAGTCTATTTTCTGCATCAGGGCCCACTCCCATGTTCAAGCTGCAGTGTTTTCACTCAGGTGACTGTGTCAGCCTGTTTGGAAGCTGTTGGCCTCCCTTTCCATGCTTCATGGGGAGGGGAGCGGCTGTACCTGAGGTGGATTTTTATCTATTCTGACAGGTTTAAGAGTGTGGGAGGTGAATGTTTCCACCTGTTAGGAAGGATTAGATGCCAGCTAGGACTTTTTTGCGTTTGGTAATCAAGTCCTTACACGGCTGCTTTGTTCACTTGTTTGCTTTGCTTCAGAAAAATCCACCGTTTGGCTTTCATATGACTCTAATAAAATATATTGTGGTTTATTTTATTATGTGTTAAAAACCTCACTGTGTTGCCTTGGTTTAGAGCAACTTTTCCCTGTCTTCCAGATGATTTAGACCACAGAACCAGCTGAGATCATTGGCTGGGCTGCTTGAGGCTGATAGAAGTGGAAGCCCAAATTATCGGGAAGGCAAACAGGGACTCATGTTTGAGGGGAGACGCTGGCGCTCCTTAGTGTGAATGCAGTCAGAGTTCAGATATGCAAAGGCCTGGTTTGAGGAATATTTTTCAGGTCAGGTCTCTGATTTTAGAGGACTGTCTCAAGGTGACAAGGCAGGGGAGGGCAGCCTGCGTGGTTCTTTATTTCAGACGATGAGCAATCCAGCAGGTAAGCAAACAATCGCATATGCCTATATATTCTAGAACAGTCTCTGTGGAAAGACACAGCTTTGCTCTCAGCTACTCTCAAGAGCAAAGAGTAGTGCAGTGCATAATTAAAGGCCCTTACTCAATTTAATTAGTTGAGTGTTCATGGCTTGATTAAAATGAAGAAACATCGGTTTTATGAAGAACTATACATTTTCGCTACTGCCTCTTCAGAGAGCGTGCTTGCCATCTTGCCGATTAAACATGTTTGATTTAATGGGGGTGATTTTTAGTTGACCGACAAGGCTTTTACTTGATTTAACCTAGCCAATTAATGGTATTAAATATTTTAATGTTACCATATTTTGCATGTGTGGTGGGGAACATGTGGGCCTCCAGATTTATTCTTCTTGATCACTGAATTTACATCCCACTTTTCTTTACCCTTGAGGCGTTCAAAGCCACTTTCATGAGCCTCACTTATCCTCACAAGCCCATGAGGTTGCTGACTGGCTGTGTAAATGGGGACTAACTCCTGCCACACACCGTAGGTCCAAATCTTGCTGGAGCGCCTTAGCTGACATAACCAATAGTGAGAAATGCTGGGAATTGTACTGTGGTGCCCTAGCAAGGTTTCCACGTGCCCCAATCCTGCCCCCTTGCTGCAACCACCTACCTCTTCCTCAGCTAAAACACCTTGCGTAGTGTCGTGTAACCCCCAAGGGGGTAGATTTCCTTTCGGCAGTTATACCTGAAAAGGGTTTCCTGACACTGCACGCCCAGCCCGGTGTTCCCTGCTCTTGCCATACCCAGTCCTTGCAGATCAGTCCTTCTAAGGTTCAGTTCTCACGGACGGGGTAAACTTCTAATTGATCCTCTGTCAAAATGCATGCCGGAATCTTCCCCGTATGAAAATATCCAAGTCCCTGTATGCAGAAAATCCAGATGCCAGGGAGCGGCTTTCTCCCTCACATGCTAGTGTTCTGTCTGTAGCCATCTTTGCGAGAGTGCGAGCGCATGTGCATAGTTGCATTCTGTCATGTGCGACCTACGCACAACTGCCACTTCTGTAAGAGCTAAATCTAGTGCAGCGATCATAAATAAGATATTTAAAGTTTGAGAGAGAGAGACTTTTAAAGAGATCACTAAAGATCCCCTTGATGTTATTAACAAAGAGGCTTTTGGGGTAATGATAGTGCTTTAAGATGTTTTGGTTCTTTAAGAAATGTATTGTTGTATCAGATCAATACATGGCTCATTAGATACATGTAAATAATGGCATTGCCTTTGATTTGGCTGTTACACAGCAGTATTGGAAGGGAGTTTGACCCGTGCTAGAAGCTCAGAATTTGTTTATTTCATAGGCTGCCTGTTTAGAATTGTGACTGTAGCCCTCACTGCTCTTCTCTAAAGCAGGCTGAAGAAGCTATTTAGTGTATAGTTGTATTCAGGATAACGGCCGTCTTTCTAATTGGACCGTCTATTGTCCAAGTGCGCCTCGGGCCCAGGTATTTGGCAAGCACCTTGTCTTCCCCTGCAGCTTTGAGGGCTTGTCTGCTTCTGAATAAACAGGACTGGGCTGCAGTACCATTAAAGAACAGCAAAAATGCCTCTTCATCCTTCAGGCCAGTCGAAATGCAGGGATGTGCTGCTCTGAACCCCCACTCCAAAGCTGATGCTCTGAAGAGGGACCGTGCCGTGGATCAACCGCAACTTTTGTATGTGGAACCATTCAACAGCGGTTTTGAAATAGGGGACTCAAAAGCAAGCGCTAAGATCGCAGCCCCTTTCTTTTGGGGTGGTGCCTGTCCTACCTTTAACAAACCGTTTCTCACGACCTGTTTTCAAACAGTGGAGATTTTGAATAAGGGGTACTTGAACGCCTCAAGGTTTAGGCTCTGCAGCTGCAAGGTTCCCCCAGGGGCACGTCCTGCTGATTTCAGTGTAATTTACTTTCCCAGTTTTGCATTTAGCAGTTTTAGTCTCTAGCTGTAAGGATCAGGCTGGGTGGTGGGCAGGGGTTGCACGGATTACTTCAAAGTGCAGAGTATAAGTCCTGCTGTATTTGGGAGCCCTCCTGGTCATTCTGCTTTTTGGAGCCCGGGACTTCTGCTCGGAGTCCTGCCCTGACTGCATTACCGTAGCTGTCAAGGAACTCTGCCTAGGATTGCAGCCAAAACCATCTTTCAGAGCACTCACTAAAGCAACCTTAAAACCGACGGCCAAATACCACTTGCGGCAGAGGCTAAGAGCCCGCAGGAGCGCTTGGGAAGGATTCCCGGGGAGGACAACCCGTGGGAAGCATCCCAACCAAGTGCGTTTTTCCAGCAGGGCTGAGCAGGACTCTTGTTTCCTGCTTGCAGATTTTTTCTGGTTGTGATAGTGTGTGTGTGTGTGTGTGTGTGTGTGTGTGTGTGTGTGTGTGGAGAGGTTGCAGGGGAGACCCAACTTGGATTGTTTAATACGAAAGTGAGCATTTTCTCTAGTTACCTTTTCAATGGTATTTCCCCCAAGGGAAATCATATGCCGCTCCCGGGCCTTAGAGCCCAAAGCGTGGAGTCCGGACCGGCATTTCTCAGCCGTGCCTTTGGGGAGGGGAGTGTGGAGACTCCTCTTACCTGCGGAGGTTTGCGTGATGGTTTGAGCTGCCTGCAGCTGCACAATGCCCAGCTGGTTGTTCATCTCGGAGTACTTCCCCTCCACGTCGTTGAGCCGCAGGTCCATCTGCTTCACGCTCCCTTCGAGTTCCATCACCTGCAGGATTGCGTTTCCCAGCTCGTCGTCCTGCTTCTTGCTCAGCTCTTCGACTAAGGCGGACAGGTTGGCCACCTGCAGCTTCAGCTCCTGCAGCTCCTCGCAGCAGGCCAGGGCCTTGGTGTTCGCCTTGATCACTTTCCTCTTTGGGGGCTTCTGCAGCCACGCTGGGCATGCAGCTAGCAAGACGGTCAGTGCACATAACCAAGCCAGCTGTGAGCTGAATGCGGGCTTCATATTTGCTTGCTCGCTTCCCCTGCCTGCTCCCAGTGGCTGCTTGACAAATTCTTAGTCTCTCTCCTCGGAGGAGTTGGGTTTTCGCTCTTTGTTTTTTGAGTTCAACTGCACTGGTCTAGAAACTTTCCACAAGGACAGCTCCTTTCCGCCCCTCTCCTGTATTCTCTTTCAAAGCCCGATTATTCATGCGGGAGTCGAGACTCCCCAGAGGTGCGGGTGGTGTCTGCCTGTGGGTCTCCTTTCTGTGTGCACCCTCTTAAATACCTCTTGATTGTGGCCACCTCCACCCCCTTGCAGCTTTACACAGTCCGCTAAGCCCCTCCCAACTGCTCTGCTCATGTCAGGTGAAACTCAAACCTTTAGGGGCTTGTTTTTATTTTTATAAAAGGGGTGGGTAGTTGGAAGCTTTCCTCCTCATCTGTCTTTCTCCCAGGTGGGAGGGAAGAACAGGAAAATGCAGGACTTTCCAGTAAATGCATCCTCTTGGATGTTAGCCTCCTCGGTGAATAATACCCTGACATGTTGAAGAACAGGACAGTTAAATCCCGTAAGTGGAAGAGGCTTTGCAGGCCTTCCAATTAGATAATAAAAATGAGATCGCCCCCTCTTGCAGGAGCTTGTCCAATCTAAAGGTCTTTGTTAAGCAAGCAACCCTGAACTTGTGGTATGTTTTTTCTGGCTGCAACCATGGAAAGGACCCAAAAGCCACCGGTGCAAACTCACGACTGGGGAGAAAGGACCACATCGTGCCACAGAACTGATCTTCTGCACAGAACGGGCCTGCCAAGCATGCAGCTCGGGAGCAGAGCCTCTATTGTAAAATATGCTGCATTTGACGTTGGGGAAGCTTTGGGGGCCATGTCTGAATGGCGACTGAAGCCAGACATGCCAGCATATTTTAGTTTGAAAGCGCGAAGGGGGGCTGTACGAGAGAAACCGCTCTGCTAGCAAGAGGTTGCTCAAGGGGAACTTTGTTTTGCTTTGGCTGTCAGACCGACTGACTAGGGTAACATGTTACGGTGACTTCGCTATTGGGAACAAGGTGGGACAAAGCTGCCTCTTTGGGGCCAGATTCTCCCGCAGCAGCTGCATCTCTCCAGCGCAGCTTAGCGTGAGGTGACTGCGCTTGATACGCGTGAGATCTGCGTGCTTCTTGTCTTGGCTCTCTGGTCAGTCTTAGGGCCTTGGTAGACCAGCAGTTCCCTTTGTTGCTTTGTTTCGTGTATGCATGCAGTTGTTTTTTTAAACAAACTTCTCTAGCCTGTGGCTTCCAAGGCAACGTTTCCACGTCCATTCATCTGCTGAGGAGCACCAGCCCATCTGCTGCAGAACTGGCGTGCGTTCAGTCCTGGTGGAGCGCTGCCCTGGTCAGTTGGGTTTTCCCGGTTCATTACCCCATGCGAACCGAGAGGAGCATGTCACGTTTTCGTCTTTGTGCACTGTGAGGAGAAAAATCATGCTGGGCACCGTCGCTGCTCTTCTCATTCGGGAATTGTAGAGAGCTGTCGGTGTATCCCGGGATGTCCATAGCTGCTCTGGGCTGAGTACACAGGAACGTGTCCCTCCACTTGTAGAGGCAGAATCTGGATTGCTGGGGCTGCCTCTGCTGTGCAACACCTTAAAAAAATCCAGTCCTGTGAGAGATGCGTTGAGCTGAGGAATATTGCGTTAAGCCATTAGTGGATGTGTAGAGGAGGATATGAACCATCTTGCCAAAATGAAGGACGTTTGTGTTTGTCCAGTGCGTGCAGGAGAGGTCACGTGGGGTATAAACTTTCCCAGAAAACAGTAGTGGCTATATGGGATTGCAGGTAAGTCCGCAACAGGAGGGGCAGGAATCTATTAGCTAAATCCTCTTCTAGGCTGTCAGAGCGATGCAGCCGTGGAACCAGTTGCCCCGAGAGCTCGTGGGCTCCCACACACTAGAAGAAGAGACTGGGCAGCCATCTGTGTGGGATGGCGTGAGTGAGTGTCGTGCGGGGCTTGGACCCAGGGGCCTGCATGGCTCCTTGCAACGCTGCTCTTCTGTGATCCTACGACTTGGCTTAACGTGGTGAAATTGGGCTTTGTGCACAAAGATGGGGTGTGCTTGATTGAACTGTGTGCTGAAGGGGGGGGATCATAGATCCTTCCAAGCATTCTGGGGTGTCATTCTCCTTTCCCCGTGTGGAGAACAAGAGGTCCCTCTTCGTTGTCTGTCCACAAGTAATTTCATATACACAAGACTCTTCATTGTCGGTGTGCGCTAGCAGTAGAGCGTCAGCACAACTCCAGCCAAGACCGTAGTGAATATATGCATTAGCACGCTGCAGTGATGGATAACACAGGACGTCGCAGCAGAGAACTTCCGGCAACTTCTGCACATGGTTTTCATGAGCTGCAAGTCTTTTGGAGGGCGTTTGGTGTCGAAACATTTGCCTCCAGGCTTAGCTATACGAATTTGGAGAGGCTTATTATTTTGTTTTTTCAACCCTCTTGTGGCTTTCTGGTAGAGCACTAAGTCGCTGGCCCTCATTGTTTGGTCATCAGAAACAAACTACTGGTCATCAGTATGTTCTTCACCTGTGTGCAGCCCCTGCCCCTGGCTTCCACGCCTTCCATTACCTGAGTGAGATGTGATCAAGTGCTCAGAAACAAGAGGTCCTGCTTGGCACAGTGTGAAAGTTTCACCTTTGGGACTGGTCCTCGGATGCAGCTTGTATTTCGGCCAATTATTTTGTAAGGGGTGCTCAAATAGAACCAATTGCTTTTAAAGACACACAGAGGCTATCACCAATTGCTCTCACGCAGCCCAACCCCTGACCTTTTTCATTCTCTCTGTAATCCTGTCTGAGTCCCCTCCTAGCCACCGTTCCTCTTCTTCCCAGGGGCAAATTCTTCTTTGGGCCTCTTGTGATGAGAAACAGATTTGTCGAACGGAGGACTTGAGCGGGAAGTGCATCTGTTGCCACTTCCCGCGGCTATCCCTATTTTCCCTGGTATCGCTTTCTTCTGTCCTTTTTTGACTCTGTTAGGACCGAACCGCTAAGATTGCCGGGGTTGCCGTTGCCGAAAGGCCAGCTGTGCACATCTGCTCCGTCAATCATACGGACGAGGGTGCTTCTGTACATCAGTCCTTCTCCAGCTTTGTGCCCTTCATCGGCCTTAGGAAACAACTCCACCATCCCTGCTCCCTCACTGGGGCTGATGGAGTTGCAGTATATATTGGGGAAGGCGGCATTAGCAGGTACCAGAAGTTCTGCGGGGCCGGGCTAGGTTGGCAGGATGCTGTTCTAGGGATAAAGCCAGCTGGTGATTTCTAGCAGTAGCTAGTATCCTGTTACGTTAAGGCCGCTGCAGCAGCTTCCCAGCAGCAAGACTCTGTGCTCCATGGATGCCACATCACAGCAGCGCCTGCCTGAACAGTCCATTGCTTATCCTGAACAGCCAGGCCCTAGAAAACCCCAGCCTTGGAGAGTGCCTGTAATCTGAAAATGAAATAATTTGGGACCACGATGCTTAAGAGAGTGCCTTCACCCTTACCAGGCTGTAGATTCACTGAGTTTCTCGAAGAGCATGCTTTCGGTGACTCTGTACCGTTTGGCATCGACTCTAGAATCAAAGCTTCAGTAGTGTGGCTTCTTTGGTGTAAAACTCCCTGCCTGTTGGTGTGAGGCAAGCACCGATGTTGCATTTGTGTCGCTTGCAAAAGACATTTTTATTTCAACAAGCCTTCTCTGACTTGACAAGTCATTGGCTTTAGTTCTAACTAAACTAGTTCTACCTAGTTCATGACTAACAAGTCATGGCATAATTGGATTTTAAAGGGTTAATTATCTTGACTCTTTTGCTGTTCACTGCACAGGTATCATTTCAGGTAGAGAGTGGTATACAGACCCTTCAAATAATTAAATGAACAATATCCCAAGAGATGGCTTTGTGTAGCCGAGCTCTTGCTGTCTTTCTCTCCTTCCATCCGTCTGTCCGTCCGTCCTTCCCCACCTGTTTTGGGCTAACAGACCTGCAGGTTGTCTTTTGCTGCCTTGTACTGCCACCTCTGCCAGTTACTTACCCCCCCCCCTTATTTGAACGGACAGGTAATAGCCCATGAACTCTGACTTCTGCAGGCCCTGACAATTCGCTCTTCGTTGCTATGCTTTGTTTGAGCGTCTGTGTTTGTCCTAAAAAGCCATTTTGAACAGGGTAATGACACTGTCGTCTGTTTTGCAGAGGTAAGGCACTGATGCTGGGCTCCATGGCGCAGCTCCGGGCTTGAACTTGTGTTTCCCTGGGATACTTTTTCCCAGCTGCCCCACATCCAGCTTCCCATCTGTTTGACCACACAAGCTGTGGCATCAGATCATGCTTCCGTACTGCTAAAGAAATAATTTGGAGAAGAGTTGTTTTTTCCACTACACATGGAGCTTATTGGTGGCTGTTGTTTTTCCTTTTTATGGGCCAGCTTCAAAGCCCTTAAAAAAAGAAGCCAACCACAAAAACTCTGCGGCATGGGTTTATGAGAGGATCTCAGAGTCTTAGGAAAACCAAAATAAAATTTATATTGATGATGGGAAGGTGATGATATCACCAGGCAGCCGATCTTTCTCCAGTTCGCAGAGTTGTAGAAGAACTCCATAAGAAAACAAAGCCGCCGCCGCCGCAGCACTTCTCAGGGAAGTGTCAGGCTGGCGAGAGGTTCAAGTCTGTAAGAAGATCTCTTGACAGTGTGTGACATCCTGATTCCCTGTGTTACTTGGACTAACTTGCGTGGAACTCAGGATGTAAATGTATGTAAATGTCATGTTACCAGGCTGAAACCTTCTGTGCTGCGGGAAATGGGCTTCCTAGGAACACTTGCATGCATGAAGCAACGTGCTTGTGGTTGTCTCAGGTGATGGAACATGCCAGGTACATGCACCTGGAACAGGCCGATTCCTGCCTCCTATTGTGGAGTGTGGCTTTCCGAGCTAAAGAACCTATTTTCCCCTGCAGGGCGCACTTCCCAAGTTGCTCTCTTTTTAGCTGGAGTCCTAAACAAGCTCACTGAAGACTAGATCCTATTCATCTCAGTGAGATTTACCTCTGAATTATTACAGTGCTTAGGACTGCTTTTGTTTTTAAGGGAGCCCTCGAGTTCTTTTTTCCTAACTCCAGAAAACCATCCAAAGAGAACAGTTTCTTCAGAATCGGGCAACCAGTGAAGAAAAACACCCACCTGTTGTTTTTTAAACCAATGAACTAGTGAATTCCGGCATTTGATGTGTAAGCTGTTGATGACTTTGATAGGAATATTAGCCCCTTGGGAGCTATCTGCGTGACCCTGAATATTTTTTCCACTCTCATGCTTCTGTTTTGTCAGGCAAGAATAGCTGGAAAACAGTCTTGTAATTCTTTAAGAATGCTAAAGAAGTTTGAAAGCGGATCATCTGAGTTGGAGCATGCATTGCCAATTTCCCGTTGTATCTTTCAGAAATAGGGAGTTGAGGGGAAAGAATTATTTTAAAATGTATGCTTTGTCGATGCTGTCACAGCTTTGCTTGGAAGCCAGTTGACTGGGCTCTTAGTCACTGGCTTCTAGGAAGGTACGTAGACGTTCCCACCTCATCTGTTTCTGTACTATGCCAAATTCATAATCCACTGTTCTGACTCCCTCCCTTCTGAAAGCACACCTTTTTGCTCATGATTTCATACTAATACCTGAGCTTCCTTTAAAAGAGCGGGGGGAAGACGCAGTATAATCCTGGCATACATTGAGCAATTTGCTGCGGCTCACGTAGGTACTACTTCTGATGAAGCACTTGATAGTCACTCCAGCTTTGGGGGGGGGGGAGGGGGACTCAACAGGATCCCCCAGTGGGTCAGCTTTCTCACCACTGTAGTCAATATTTGCTAATACTGCTGTCCTGTTCCCCATCCTGGCGACTGCTTGCTCCTTTAGAGGCCAGTAAGGCAGAGGTGTCTTCTCTTTGTCTTCTCTGCTTCTTCCTGCTTTATCTGTGCCCCTGAGGGCACCGCCTCTGAGGTGAGAGGCTCAGGAACCAGGAGGTGGAAATGGTGAGGCGTGGGAGCAAGGCAAGGGGGCTCAGCCCTCAGCAGGTGCAGGTGCCCGATCATACCTGTGATGCTGCTTTCCCTAGATGGGCTGAATTGGATCAGATCGATGGCTCGGCTAGGTATATGCTATCTGGACGATGGCACGTGGGCTTGAACTGAGTTCAGATCCATTATTTTTTGATTCAGAAACATACCTGGACATTTCAGGCATGACCAAAAAAGGGGAAACTGGGTGCACAACTGACCTGTGCTGAAATCAAACCTGGATTGGGCTACAATGCGGTGGTACAGTCCTTGGCATCTCCAGGTAGAACGGAGATTTCGGGGGAGAGGTGCTGGGAACTCGGATCCTTGAGAAATGCGAGGCTCAGAAAGTACCCAGTTCTGTTTCCTGACCCATGTCTGCGACAATCTTCTGTCCACATTCTGAGGTCAGTAACTTCCTAAAGCCTTTCTGTTCCTCAGTGGAGTTTGCATATTGGAAAATCCAAGCAGATTGTAGATTTGACACTCTCTCTGAGTTTCTGTATTTTTCTCCAGCTCAGTACTTCTGTGACAGCAACTGTGGTCTAATGGTTAAGAGTGTGGGACTAGGATTCAGGAGATCTGGTTCTAGTCTACACTCAGCCATAGAACTAACTGGGTGACTGGGCCAGTCACAGACCCTCAGCCCAATGTACCTCCCAGGGTGGTTGTTGTGTGGATAAGATTTGGAGGAGGAGGAGGAGGAGGATTCTGTAAGCCACCGTGAGTTCCTTGGAAGAGAAAAAGGCAGGTTATACATGTAATAAAGTAAATCATAAAGTTACTGACAGCCCACAACCGCTGAAGAAAAGAAAATTGATCATAAGCACTGTTTTTGGTGAAAAGTTGGGATGTGTCTCTAAAGAATATATTGGAAATGATGTTAAGTTGCAGTCTCTTCGTTGCACCTCCATGTCTCCATTTTCCACCTTATAGGAATACGTCTGGTCATACTCAGCCTTGCTTGAAGTACAAAGTGCATTTTATTCTGCCTTTGACAAGTTGTAAAGAGAGAGCGAGAAGGCAGGCTCGACAGGTAAACAACAGCAGCAAAGTCACAGTGATGCTTCTACAAGAGGAAGGAAAAGATAATGGCCAATTTGTCAGTAGGTGTTGACAAGAGAGATAAAGCTGAAAATAATTAACCGCCTGACATGCTTCTGGCCACCACTGGGAATGCGATGGCCGTTTATCACTTTTACAACACTGTGGTGATAGTTCTTGCTCCTGGAAAGAAGCCGCAGGCATTCTAATTCTCTCTCTCTCTCTCTCTAGAACAGCATCCGCTTATCTCACAAGTCCATCCCTGTCTTAGAGACAAGAGGGCCCCCACTTGCTGTTTCCTTGATAGCACTGGTGTCAACAAATAATTGGAGGGCAATGGAGGAAGCTTTGGCTGGCTGCAGAAAAGGGCACTCCTCTTCGCGGCGGCAAGGAGGATCTTAGTTCAGTGGGGCTTAAAGCACTATGATACCCTGCTTCCTGCACTTGAGCAAAGGCTGCCCCCGTAAGCCTCGGAATCTTTGGGGGAGAGTGTTTCACGCAAACTGCGGACCCCGGGATGCAAACTGAAATTCCTGCATCCCCACAGGAGGCCTCATTACAAGAACCCGACAGAATCTGTACAGTCTTCTTATGCAGAGTCCTGTTGAACCCGAGAAAAGACCCCAGCTAGTCCTGCACCATGTTTTTAGCGGTGTATTATTCAATGCACAATAGAGCACAGAAAGCACCTTTAGAATCTTCCCAGGCAGGATGAGCAAGTTAATACATTCTATCCAAAGGAAGATAAAGGACTGGGTTTCACTGATGATTAACAAAATGTTTTCCGAATAACAAATTTTGGCTATCCTGCAGCAAGGAGCAGACAGGTGTTTCTTGCGATTTATCATCCTGTGAAATAAATTAGGGTGAGATGAATCAATGAAGAACCTTCTCCACAAATGTGGAACCTCTGTGAATAGAGATTGTGTTAGTTTTGCCGTGATCCAAACCTCCTAGGATCAGCAGTTTCAGTTTCTCTGGGGCAAGCTGCTGAGCCAAATTGGAACTTACCCTCTCTAAACCAGTGTTGAGGTTAAGTGCTATTAGGTGTCAATGAATCAGAACTAAACTTAAGTCTAAAAAAGCCCACTACTTTAAATTTAACCCAAATACTTAGTGGTGCAACACACTTGTTCCGGGGCCTAGGAAACCTGGCTTATTCATTAGCCACTTTGTTGATTTAACCTGCCCTCTGATCCTCTGATGCCCACTCACTTGAGAGAAAGCCCCATTGAATTCAGTGGGACTTAGCTCTGAGCAGGTAGAGTATAGGTTACACTCTTAGGTTCTCTGCTGGTTTTGCTAATATAGATCGTAAAAATTAATAGTAGGCTAATGGCGTCTCTCTATGGTTGTCCCTGCTTGAATCTTTAAATCAAATGGTGGAACCTGGCATAAGTTCTGTGCCTGAATGTCTGGAAGTACAGGAAATGGCAATGGGAAGTTAATTACATACATATGAAAGAAAACAAAACAAAAGCCTGATGAATTAGTTAATAACTAGGTCCCTTTTTAAGAAGAAAATCACTTCCACATTTACAAAACTCTTGTGATAGTATTATCCCTGTAATCTTTCTTCTAACTGAGTTTCTTTACTATCTGAAGTATATTCACATTTTAAAATAAACTAGTAAATGGGATCTGGACCCAAATACGGACTGGCTCCCTTCTCTGATCAGGGGTATATACCAATTTGCCGGCTACGGTTCTGTTGCTTAGAGCCGGGGTCTTGTTTGTGCCCGTCTGTCATGCTCTGTCCCCCCACCCTTTCCTAGAATCCCTTGCTTCACTGATCTAAGCTTTTAAAAAACCTGTAAACCAAGAATGCATTGACCTTGAGAACAACCACCAAAAGAAACCACTTCCTCAATTATATTCCAAGAGCCACATATTCCAGCATTCTGTGCAAGAGGCTGCAGGTGCAGCTGGTGTCGTGTGGACCGCCAGATACTGACAAACCGAAATAGATGGAGGGGAATGGGTATTGCAGTGGTGGTCTTAGTAAGAGGGAGCTGCAGTCAAGAGTGACGGATGTGGGGCTGTTTGCCCCTTCTCTGAGGGGCGAGTTACTCAGAGCAGCAGATTGTATGGCTAGTGCTGGAAGAGACACTCGCTTAATATAAAATGTTTATTTCTTCCTCTGATCTTACAGGATTTATCTTCAGGGCACTGAACTCTCTCTAATTCTTAAAAGAGATTAATGGCATTTCTTAAAGGGTGGGTGTAGGAAGTTTGTTTCCCACCCAGCCAAGGAGGGCTGAAATGCTTGTGGCTTGTGATTTAATGGCCAAAAAGCGCTTGCATGCATGGCTGATCCGGAGAAGGAGCGAGTTGAGGGGAGGAAGTCCCAGCTTAATGGAGTGCAGCCTAGAGGGAATTAAATTGAAGACATGAAATAGACATATAAGCCTCGTTGAATTCCCTTGCTGGTCACTCCTGGCTAAATCGCATTCGAGGGTTGGAAGCACATGGTAGGGCTGGCGGCAGCAGTTGGGGGAATGGGAGGGTTGGTGGCCGGGAAAGTCGCTGAAGCCAAAAGGGGTGGGGAGCTCCGTCAAAGAGGGGTGCCGGTCTCCTTGCAGCTGCTGCTGTGGCACAAATCAGAAGCTCCAGCCAGCATCAGCGGCTTCAGTAGCCCGCATGAATGTCAGATACAAGCGCAGCGACCTGATTGCTGGTGCTTCTTTGTTTAGATGGCTTGAAACTCAGCATTAAGAAAACTTAAGATCGGGGCATCTGGTCCTCTCACTTCCTGGCAAATAGATGAAGAAAAGGAGGTAGTGGCAGATTTTATTTTCCTGGGCTCCAAGATCACCGCAGACGGAGAGTGCAACCAAGAAATTAAAAGATACTTGCTCCTTGGGAGGAAAGCTGTGGCAAATCTAGACAGCATACTAAAAAGCAGAGACGGCACCCTGCTGACAAAAGTGCATATAGTCAAGGCTATGGTTTTCCCAGTTGCAATGTATGGCTGTGAGAGTTGGACCATAAGGAAGGCTGAGCACCGAAGAACTGAGGCCTTTGAGTTGTGGTGCTGGAGGAGACTCCTGCGAGTCCCCTGGACCACAAGGAGATCAAACCAGTCAGTCCTAGAGGAGATCAGCCCCGACTGCTCTTTAGAAGGCCAGATCCTGAAGATGAAACTCAAATACTTTGGCCACCTAATGAGAAGGAAGGACTCACTGGGGAAGAGCCTGATGCTGGGAACAATAGATGGCAAAAGAGGAAGGGGACGGCAGAGGATGAGGTGGCTGGATGGAGTCACTGGGGCAGTGGGTGTGAGCTTGGGGGGCCTCCGGGGGATGGTGGAGGACAGGAAGGCCTGGAGGAATGTTGTCCATGGGGTCGCGATGGGTCGGACATGACTTCACGACTAACATAATAACTTCTCTGTTGGCTTTTACAGCTATGTAAATAGATGTGCGTAAAAAAAAGACTGCTTTTCAGAACTCAGATAATTGTTTCTACAGCGCCCAGTCTGCTGCGAGTCCTTTGCATCTCTGCTCACGCCGCAGACTGTGTGCACGTGTTCTGTGCATCCAGCCAGCCTTCTGGGCCTCTTTGGGCCTCTGCGTGAATCTCACGTGTACCCCAGAGCACACTCCACCCTCTCCCATAGCTGAAAACACAGCTGGAGAAGAGCGCTCCACTAGACCTTCTTACCAAGACCTTTCTATTTTGTTTTCCTTTCATGTGTTAACTTGTGGCATCATTTCATTGTTTTGAGTTTTGAGTTTTTTGTTGATGATCACGCTTAGGTTTCTGTGCCAATGTATCAGAATATTTACATTGAAGGAAGTCAGGCAAATCCATTCAGTAAAATGCTGTGCAACGTAAACAGTAAGCCGGACCTCCCAGTACTGAGAGGTGTCATGTATACTGCTTGCTGGAATGGCTCCGTCTGCCCGGATTCACTCCCCTCTCCTCCTCAATGTCTTTGCAGTATCAACAATAAACTGCAGCAGCCCGAGGCAGCTTCCGGGGTGCTGGAATATGCCATGAAGCACTTTGGGGAGTTGGTAAGTGAGCCCTCGTTTTTCTGTGTCTGGAGTGCATCCCAGCATCTCTGCAGCACTTTAGAAGATTATTTATCCCCTTGTTGAATTCGGAGCGGAGAGTGCATGGAGCCCGGCGGGGCGGGGCGGGGGGAGTGCTTTGCAGGCTGGAGCCAGATCCATAAAGGTCTCACGTGGAGGGGCACAGAAATGTCGTGTGCCTAGCTTTATCCTGCCTGCAGGCCATGAAAGAATCCGCTGCTTGGCATCCGCCACAGCGAGAGCTGCCAGCAGCTGAGCGGAAAAGAACATTGGCCAGGAGCCCACGCTGGGGCAGAGGTGGCGGAGTAAAGACGTCTAGGAGGATTCAGAGTGGTAGCTTATTTCAGCTTTTGCGGGGGAAAAAACACTATTTTTTGAAAATCCTTAAAGAAGCAAATGGTTGGGAGAAGATTTGGAAAGCTCAAAGCCACTGCCAGTGGGTGATTTTGTTGTTTCTGCATTTATCTTCCGAAATGGAGGGAGGTTAAGGCCAGCTTATGTCTCCTTCCCTTCTGCAGGGAGCCCTAGCCGAGCCTCGTGTTTGCAGGCTGGCCCTTGGCTGTGCCGTTCCCAAGTGCCGGTCCCAAGGTGACTTGGGCCTGGACCCTGTGGGAGCATACACAGCATGGGGGACTGCTTCTGTCACTGGCCTCCAGTGTCCTCTCCTCCCCGACCCCAGTCCATTAGCATGGCTTTGTCCAGCCTTGTGCACGCCTCATCTGCTGAGTCCTAACCCCGAAGTGCTCCAGCCAGGATAGGGGCCACCCAGCTGGGGAGGCCTGCTGCACTGTCACACGCCGTGGGGTGCCATGCAAGGATAGGATTGCCTGGAACAGAAAGGCGTCTTTTTTTGAAAAACCAATATGTCTATTTTAAGTATTTTTAGCCTGTTCCACAGTTCAAGGTCACTCGTATGGCTTACAGTGAATCAGTGAAATGCGATGGTCTCCGCCTGCAGATTTATGGACTCAAAAGACAAGCAAAAGAGGACGGAGAGATGAAAGGGAAAATGACGTGCGTTTCAGCAGGGCTGGTGGAAGCTGTTCTTTACCAGGGCAGAGTATTCTTCCCCCTCTTCTTGCTCTGCCTACTCCAGCCGGAAGCAGCTCGCTGGGGTCTCAGTCACAGGGCTTCCCCATCCCCTGCTGCTTTTGGAGAGGCTGAGGGTAGGTCTGGGTGTCTTTTCCATGCAACGCTCCCGAACAGCGGCTCTTCTTCAACGAGGAAGCCCAGGGTAGCCGTTGCCCACCCGGCCCTACCAGTAGAGCATGGCTGCCGGCCCAGCAGCTGGCCAAGCGACGGCCGTTCCTGGGAGGTTCTGTTGCACCTGATGAGCTTCCCACAGGCTGCTGGTGGACGGTTGTGAGAGCAGAATGCCGGACGAGATGAGCCTTCGGACTGATTTGGCACTTCTTGTCTTAGGTCCTTGGGTCACTTAACCTGCAGATGAGCTTTTAATGGACTGAGTCAGCGCTGTTTGAAGTGTAACCTTTCCCACCCTCCTGTCCCTCAAATGCGATGGGCAACAATTCCTGCCACGGCCATGGCTCCAGCAGGCTAAGAATGCTGGGAGGTGGCGTCCAGCTCACTTGGAGCGTATTTACCTATTTTTAATTATTGTGACAGGTTTATTCGGTGAACTGCTTTGGGCACCGTTTATTTGTGGAAAGCAAACCCGGCTTTTCTCGCTTTGAAGCTGCCGTTTTTGTATGCTTCCTTCCATCCACTCATTCCAGGAAATCCAGGCAACCTGGTATGAGAAGCTGCATGAGTGGGAAGATGCTCTAGTCGCATACGACAAAAAGATGGACACAAACAAGGATGACCCGGAACTGATGCTGGGGCGCATGCGCTGCCTGGAAGCCCTCGGGGAATGGTAAGAAAAGCCATCGCTTCGGAGTCTGACCTTGCCTTGACTGCCTCGGATCCATTTCCTCAGTGTAGCAAAGCTGTTTCAAAGTGCCTCTCTCTCTCTCAGTAAAAATCACACAAAGTGGGTACAACAAGGATCCATACAATGTAAATTAAAAGATCAATAACATCCCTGAAAAGAAAGATCGCTAATTAAAATCAGCCAAAGCAAACCTTTCTAAGAAAAGCCAACAGCCCAGACTTTCACTTCAAATTCAGTGCTGTGAAAGCCAACAGAAATGGCCTTGTCTTCAGAGGTAATGATCTGCAGAGGAGGGGCCTGACGCATTAATTAAACTCCTCCTTCACACAACATTGATTGAAACTATGGAATTCGATGCACAGGAAGTAACTAATGATGGCCATCGGTTTGGATGGCTTTCAGAGGGGGAACGGACAGATTCATGGAGGAGAATCCAGGGCCGCTGCCCTCCTGTCAGACGAGGCATGCGCTCACGCGCCAGGTCCTGAGCAGCTTGGGCAGGTGGAACTCTTGGACACACCCTGCTTGAGGGATCCCGCGGGCAGACGTTTGGTCCGATCCCACCTGGCTTTTCTTACGTTCTTCCATCTAAGCCTGAAGGAAGCTGCTTTCAGAAGTGCTGCCAGTGCTCCCCAGTCCAGCTGCCCTTGGCAGATGAAAAGGGGCCTCTAATGATGACCCTGGAGTGCAGGCAGACTGGTGTGGAAGATGGTGGTCCTTTTGCTGGTTTGCAGGGAGGTGGGGCATCCGGAAATCCGGGGACCAAGCCTCACTTCTCCAGCTGCTGCCTTCACACGGTGCTTGACCGGCTATGGGATGTACCACAGCCCCTGCTGTCTTTGCTGGAAAGAAGTGGGACATGCAGTTTCAAGGAACATTCGCCTCTGTGCGCCTTGAATTCGACTGGGTCTGCTGTGTTCGTGTGCAGCTGCTGTCCAAGATGTGTCTCTGAGGACAGGGCCTTTTGGATGGTGGCCCCCTTCAAGGAATCTGTTCCCAAGAGAACCCTTCTGTGTAGCTCCTTACCGAGTTTTGGCTGTGGCGAGATCATTCGAGCAGGTCTTCTCCGATTCCTTGTATTTCGCCCAGTTTGCACTTGTTGCAGCTCAGACCCTCTGTCCACCTAGCACAGCCTTTTTTCCCAAAACCGGCAGCGATTTTCCAGGGGCTCAGGCAAGAATCTCTCCCGGCTTGTCCTGAAAATGTTGGGGACTGACTCGTGGCCTTTTTTAAAAAACTGCTCTGAGGGCTTTTGCTGACAAACACAGCAGGCGCTTTCGAATGAAGTATGTCCCAGCATGGCTTGCTAAGGGATTCGGGGATCAAAGGACCGTGTCACAGAGAAGCGCAACATGGGTCGGGGGTGCTTGGCTGGGCCTCCCAGATCACGCCTTCTTGTGTCCTTATGCCAGTAATCTACAGACATGCATATGAAGTGGCTGACTGCGCTTTGGTGAGGCTGACTTGAGACGGCAGTACAGCGTGCAGTCCACCCGGAGGGTTCAGCGGATCCGAGCAGCTCTGCCCGAGTCTCTGAGCAACTTGAATCATTGGGCCTCCAGCCGGAGGCCAGTGCTGACCGTACAGGGGCTGTCGGGGAGAGGCCCGCTCATGGACGTCAGTAGGCAGATCATGAGGACTAGCGGAAGATACGAAGCAGCGCAGTTTGTGCCCGCTGAATCCCACCTCTGCATCCTGGATGGCTGAAGGAGAAGCAGCTAGCTGCACCAGAGGTTCCAACACATGTGCTTGTTTCCGTTCCTAGGGGACAGCTGCACCAGCAGTGCTGTGAGAAATGGACCTTGGTGAACGACGACACCCAGGCGAAAATGGCGAGGATGGCAGCCGCGGCTGCTTGGGGCTTAGGTGAGTCCCTGCCCTGCCATTTCCAAGAAATAGCGGTGTGATTCTTACTCAGCAGCCAGGTGACCGAGTGAACAGCCCCTTGCAGGCCATCCCTTCCCTAACCCAGGGAGTTCTGCCTTGTAATTTTGCTGCAGGTTCACCTGGTGGATGAAATGACTCAGACGCGCACCGAGCCAGTTTCCAAGGAAGCCAGTGTTCGCATCCACTGCCACTTCAAATTCATTGCTGAGTTTGTAGGAATCATTCTTCTTTAGAAAGAAAGACGGAATCCAAATTGGCCCTGCCAGAATCCGTCTGCATTTCTGCTGATGTGAATGAGAGAAATCAGTCAGGCATTCAAAAGAACTAGGCTTCTGTAATTAACCTTCCTCACACTCTGAAATGGAGGCCGGGAACCAAGGAAAACGACAGAGGCAGAGTTCTATAAGGCACAGCCCTGGAACCATATTACGGGGTCCTGTTTTCATTTGTGCAAAGTGAAAGGGTATCTAGGTCCATCGAGTGCAGGAGAAACGCTTTGGTGCACATAATGAGGAAGCCTGTTTAATAGAACATGCCGAATGTTCTCGGCCTAGCGGGCCTGTGGCTATTAGCCCTGCAAGCGTGACATCATGATAGGTGCAGTCCTACAGGTCTGGAGGGTGGGGCGTGGGGCCTGCTCCCTTGCCTGGGGTGGACTAGGCAGGGGCTAGCTCAGCATCCTCCTGGATCCTTTCTACCTGGGCCATTTATCCAGGCTGTCTGTCTGTCTGTCTGTCTGTCTCCGCAGGCCAGTGGGACAGCATGGAGGAGTACACGTGCATGATCCCAAGGGACACCCACGACGGCGCCTTCTATCGGGCCGTACTGGCGCTCCACCAGGATCACTTCTCGCTGGCCCAGCAGGTACCGCGACGATCCCTGCCGAGTGACCGCTGGAATCATCCTGCAGGCTGCCGTTGGGCGTCGTTCAGGGGAGGCTCTCGCCGAGTCCTTTGGACAGGCCTCGAGTGAGCTTCTGGAACGCTGTCCCCTGGCAAGCCTCCGACCGGCGTTCTCTTTCCAGGCTCTCTGGCTGTACTAGCCTTGCTGTCTAAGAATACGTCCCTGGGGATGCTGCGGGGGGGGGGGGGTGGCAGGGGTGCAGAAGGGAAGCATGTGCCTTGCAAGCCCGAACCAGCCCATGCAGTCTCAGGCACGCAGGGCGAAGAAGGGGCTTTGAGGGGAAGGCAAAGGTTGGATTTATATACAAAGTGGATGCAAGCAAGGTGACAGGCCATAGCCTGCCCAAAAGGGCAGCCTTTTCCTGCCCCCCCCCACAACATCTTTGGCCAGGATACATGAAATCTCCAAATTAAGCCCACCTAGCCAGCTAATTCAGTTCTCGGGTTTCCGGTTATTGATTCATATTCCCAGCTTTGGCCTCCTTTCCCCATTCTGAGAAGTTGGAATGCTTTTCCTAAGTGCTTTAAGCTGGTGTCTCTCTCTCTCTCTCTCTCTCTCTCTCTCTCTCTCTCTCTCTCTCTGTGTCTGTGTGTCTGTGTGTCTGTGTGTCTGTGTGTCTGTGTGTCTGTGTGTGTGGAGGGTGATGTTGTATTTTAGGCTTCACTCCCTTCCCTCTGGCCCTGCCTGGTTTGCCTTTTACTCTGCCACCAAGGACTTTTGGAGAAGTCCATCCCTTAGGGCCCAAAGAGGATCTCTTCCCCCCTTCTTAATTTTTCCTGTTGCTTTTTTGCCTTTTCAGAGTGGTTTTCCTTCTCCTCATTGTAACCTTAAGCCTTTTGTGCTTAATTTCTCACGTTCCTATGATTTTGTTCCTCTAAATCAGGGATAGGCAGGCCTCTGGCTTGTGGGATCTGCTTTAGTTTTTAGGAGAGCCCCAGGATTCCCCAACCAGAGCCCGGTGTAAAAGTTGCACTTGGGATGAAAGAATTCTGAGCCCAGGAATTTGGAGTAGCAGAACTGGGCAGAGCTCACAGTACTTCCAGTCTTGGTTACCCCCAAGTAGCACAACGTAGGGTGGGGGAAGAATCATTTTACTGTTGTGATTATGAAATAGTTGGCATCTCCTTGCTGATCTCCTGCAAATCACTCAGAAATCTGCTAGGAGATATCTACCTTCCGTCCACTCTTGCTCCAAATCTATCTTTGCTGCTTCTCAAAATCCAAGTTGCCACCTTTTCCTGTTTGCTCCTCCTCAGAAACTTCTCTGCATGAATATAACTCCTGGTTTAAACCCAAGATTATCCTCCCTTCCCCAGCCACCTCCCTGACCTTTGCATTTCACTTTCTTGTCTGCGATCGGACAGCCTTCATCAGTCAATACATTCGAACGCCTCTTGGAACCTCGGCTAGTTATCTTGGCTCTTCCAATGAATCTTCCCGCTTTTATTTTGACCTTTTCTCTAGTGTGTCTCATCTGTAATTTTAAATGATAGACCTGCATCTGTCTGTCTGTCTGTCTGTCTGTCTGTCTGTCTGTCTGTCTATCTATCTATCTATCTATCTATCTATCTATCTATCTATCTATCTATCTATTTGTCTTTCAGCTAGTATAATGCTTAACGATTTTACATGCTTGATTAACAAAAGCAATCAGAGTGTCCTTGGCAAAGTTTCTTGGGCAGTCCAGAGGTTTTTGCCGCATGACAGTAGTGAAAAGCATTAAGCAGAAGCTTTGGGAAAGGGAGGGCCACTTTCTCGCTCTCTTTCCTTCCATCAGTGCATTGATAAAGCCCGGGACTTGCTGGATGCTGAGCTGACAGCCATGGCAGGGGAGAGTTACAGCCGTGCCTACGGGGTGAGTACGTCAGGCCCCATCTCGTGCCGGTCCTGTTCCAGGCTTGTTCCAGTGCAGTGGTGACTGGGATGGAATGTGATTGGCTGTTTCCTCTAGGCAATGGTCTCCTGCCAGATGCTATCAGAGCTGGAAGAAGTAATCCAGTACAAACTTGTACCAGAGCGCCGTGAGATCATTCGGCAGATCTGGTGGGAAAGACTGCAGGTAAAACCGCACTCGACGGGCTACTCACGTGCTTCTTTATTCTTTACTGAATTCTTACTCTGCACTTCGTCTAAAAAAAAAAAGTCATTCCGGGTGGGTTAGAAAGATTTAATAATGAATTGGGCCCTGTTCTCAGGCTTACAGTCGATAAGACATGACGCGAAAGGAATTAGGAACCGACTCCTCAAAGCAGCTAACTCAGGCACCAGTTCTTCACTTCAAGTTGTTTCTGTCAGCAGATAAAATTTCAGAACTCTCCCAAATAAATAAAACTCTTGTGTTCGATAGTATAGGGACACTGGGAAGCAGGAAAAGCTTCTGGGTCGTAGGTCCCCCTCTTCTTTTCCCCTCCCATGAGTGGGTGTAAACTCCCAGGAGTATATGCCCCTGCCTTGTACTGATTCACCTGTACCATGTAGCCCAGCACTACTGATTGCAACTGGCGGGGGTTCTCCAGGGGCTTCATGCAAGATGCTTCCTCCTACCTGGAGATGGCAGGCCTTGAACTGGGGGCCTTCTGCACGGAAGCTGGTCTGCTTTACCCCTGAGCCACAGAGGGCTGCACACCTGCTAGCCACATGCGCTGCCGTGCCCGCCCAGAGAAGGCCTTTCTTCACCGTGGCTCGCTCTCTCCCGCTGTCCATGTGCGTGCTTCCGTGCTGTGCAAGAAGTTGTTTACTTCTCGCTGCCAGTGTCTTGCTTGCTCTCTCCCTGTGCCATTTGGGAAGCCGCGACAAAGCTTTCTGCCTCCAAAATTGCATTCCTGTCTGGAAAGGCTCAGGGAACATTCCGCCGGAGAGGAAAAGCTGAGGGCGACAGGGTGGGTAGAAGTCTGTGTTTATAGTGCCGGGGAAGAGAGGGAGAAGCAGGACATGGCGTTCTTGTACATTTTATAGCATCTCACTAGTAAATACACAAGGCCTGCTGGACCACTTGTGGGAATGTCTTCTTTGAAGGTCAACGAGTAGCAGATTTCCTGGCTAATTTGAAAGGGTGGGTGGTGGGGACAGCCAGAAGCATGGCATACCTGAACTCTGAGGCAGGTCCTCTGGCAGCGAGGTTCTTCCCGAAGCAGTCCTTCTGGCCAGCGCTTGGGTATTTTCCTGGGATGCTGCTCAGGCCCACCGAGCCATCTGAGGTAGGTTTACCCTCTCGCAGGAGCAAAAGACCCACTGATTTTAGCTGGCACATTGGTGGAAGGTGTGGGGAAAACCCCACCAGGCCCTGGGCATGTGGGCACCCTGCTGATCCGCTGTGTTGGGTTCTCATGCCTGCTTTTAACTCGCTGCCATCCGTGAGAATTGGAACTGCTTCCCTCTGGAAGCTGACCCAGGCCACGTGCGTGAAGCCGCCTTCCAAGCACATGTGCAGTGGGGCTGGCCGGTGAGGGGGGCCTGGCCAGAGGCTGCATGGGCTGGGACGTGTGCCAGCGCAGGGGAGCAGAAGGGCGGATGTGGCTGCCCCACATTCTGGCATGCCCTTCAGCTGCGTAATTAAACTGGAATCTGCTGCCACAGGATGGAGTAACAGCTCCTCACCCGGGTGGCCTTAGATACAGATGACTGTAGATCACCTGAACGATAAGAGGCGAGAAGCGCCTGGGCACGATTGACTGGGGAACACGAGCACTCGCTTCTTCTGCTCTCCCGTCCCACTCATGGGATTCACAGCTGGTTCGCCACTGAGTGCTGGGCTGCACGGACCCTCCGGTTGATCCAGCGTGGCCGCCCTTGTGCTCCTAAATTGGAAAGCACTTGCCGAGAGGCAGTGTGGTGTGTTGGGCAGAGCACTGGACTGGGGACCCGGGAGATCCCAGTTCCAGTCCCCACATGGTCATGGACCTTCCTGGGTGGCTTCAGGTCAGTCGCTTTCAGCCCAGCCTGCCTTGCAGGGTGGTGGTTGTGAGGGTAAAATGGAATCATGGAAGTTGTCTTGGTTTCTGTACCAGAGGAGACGGGTGGGATATAAATGCAAGATAGCGATAATAGTAGCGCCTTGCGCACCCGTATTCCAGGGGCTCACGTGGTAGCTGCATGTTGCTGAGAGCATTAGCCGTGTGGGTACGTTCCATGACGGGTGACTGGGGGGAAGGGGGCAAGGAGATGGGAAGCAGCACAACGTCCACATTCAGATCACGAACCTGGGTCAGGTCCAGGTGCCAGGAAATTACAGGGTGGCGGAGCAGGTGATGGGGCCCGTCTGCGCCCTCACGCCCGGAGAGCCAGCGCTGCTCAGAGCAGACAGTCCCGGCCCAGATGGGCTGGTGACCTCTTCCCGGGACTTGGAGGGAGGGCAGCCTCTGAAGCGGGAATGCCACTGCCGTGGACGTGTTGCTTCGTCCGATCGGCATCGTCCACGTGGTTCTTCCGACGGGGAGCGTGCCGGCATCCTTCCCCTGCTCCTCTGCATGGAGCTGACTGGGTCCTTTTGAATTCAGCCCCAGGCACCGCGGCCTCCTGTGCCGTGGCAGGCACCGAGCCGTTGTGGCGCTTGGCACAGGTAGGCCGGGGGAGACGGCATCTGCTAGTGCAGCCCGCCTGCCAGCAACGTGTGGAATGGCCAAGTCAGTCTGGCGGCGGCAGGATGCCAGCCCTAGGCAGAGCGAACAAAACAGAGCAAAAAAAAAGCACAAGGAGAAAAGCTGCTGTGCTAATGCTGCCGCTTGCCTCCTCTCTTCTTTTCCGAGCGGGGCAAACCAGCAGCTGCTCCCAAAGCACGCCGCGAGGTTCTTTTTTGGAAGTGCAGTCAGAACTCGGAATTGTTCTTTGAAAAGGGATTTAGCACTGAAGGTATTGCTGTGTATTTTGAGGTTGTTCCCGCTACAGGAAGTTAAGCGTTCTTTCTCTCCTCCCCCCCCCCCCCTTTTTCCATCAGTGGAGGCTGTTAATTTTGGAGAACCAGGCCTGTTTCTAGGCCTGCTGTTATGTGCAGTCCCCGAGGACTGATCAAAGTCCGCAGCCAGCCATGTGTTTGGGATGGAGCGGTGTGCAAGCGGGAAGCGTTATGGATAAATTGTTTGGTCTAATGAAACAGAACTTCTCCCTTCAGGAGAAATAGCTGTGGTTCACCATTAGCGGAAACATTAACCGAGTGTTAGTACGCAGAGCGCATCCCGTCCTTGGTTAAATGTCCTAATTGCAAATCAAATTAATCTGAACTGTTCTTATTTTAATGTTCTTACTGTATTGTGCCTAATCCACAGAGAACTTTGGATATTGGGCAGTTCTTAAAAATACAGTTAGTAATAAGCTTTAGCTTTTGGGAGCCTTCCCTTTTCCTCTGTGGCTCCATCGGGTACCTGTCGGATGTGGCGGAACGCAATTCTTTTCATCTCTGGTGTCTGGAAGCTTCCCCACTTGCTTCAGAGCAGACTGGGGCAGGGCAGGGGAGCACCACGGCACCAAATTTCGACAGCTGGTACAGTCTGGGGCAGCAAGGGTGGCAGTCCAGGGAGACAGCACATCCCTGGACCCCTAACCCACCCCTGCTCTTCATAGTGATGTAATACTATTCAGGTTTTCCCTGCAGGCCGCTGTCGAAGCACTCGGCCCAGTGAATTCCGCAGGAGGCTGATGCGTTCCATGTATTGCTCCCTGTGCCATTTATCCCCGCTGCCGGTTTGCTTTGTCAGCTAAAGAGGAAGAGCACCGAACACCACCCTAGCCTGGGGCCACCCGGCAGGCATGGGGAGCGCTTAGCTCCAGATGGTCCCCAGCTCCCTCCCCAAGTGGGGCTGGAAGGAGCCCTCCCTGGAACGCCGCAGAGCCGTGGCAGCCCGTCCGCGTTAGACAGACCGAGGCGCGGCCTCTCAGTAGGAGAACTTTACAAGTCCTGGTGCTCACGCCTACATGTCCCTTGTCCCCAGGGCTGCCAGCGGATCGTGGAGGACTGGCAGCGGATACTCATGGTCCGGTCGCTTGTGGTCAGCCCCCACGAGGACATGAGGACGTGGCTGAAGTACGCCAGTCTGTGCGGCAAGAGCGGAAGGCTGGTGAGTGCCCGCCGGGCCCCGCCGGGTGACGGGATGGCTGGGACCCAGGGATGGGCTCCGAGGGGCCTTGCGGCACAGCCCGTGCCAGGGAGCTGGGTGAGCAGGGGCCTAGATGGGGGGAGGTCCTGTGGGGGTTTGGAGCACTTTCCCCCTGAAAATGGAACAGGCCAGCACGGTGTGTTGTTGTTGTTGTAGTAGTACTGGGAGCAAAAGTGTCGCCCTCTCTCACAGACACACAGCAGCGTTCCTTTCCCAGCCTGCTTTCGTATGGCTGTAATACTATTTAAGATGCCCACAGAACTTTTCTTACACACCACCGGCAATTTTTGCTTGGCATTAGGGTACTCCGGGGGCAAAGGTCATTGCCTCCAATGGGGGGAAATCGCTTTACGTGCAGGAGGCAGCCTTTGCTATAGCTGTAGCTGTCCTGCCCTTCGTTGGAAAGCAGTGGGCAAGGGACATGGTCTGATCCTAGGGCAGCGATGGCGAGCCTTTTAGGGACCGAGTGCCCAAACTGCCACCCAAAACCCACTTATTTATCGCAAAGTGGCAACACTGCAATAAAACCTGAATACTGAGGTTTTAGTTCAGAAAAAAACAACTCACAGCCAGTCCGAGCAAATCCATCCATCCATCCTTGGCAGCGCGCTGACCGGCCATGCGAAAACTCAGATGAGTCGCGGCTACGGATTCACAGCTCGTGACGTCCTCGCCTGAAACTACTCCTGTCCGAGCATGCGCATGGCCCCTCTGTGCGCTGTCATCCAATGCTCGGCTGCCGGGGCGATGCTGGGGCGACTGGGCTCGCGTGCCGACGGAGAGGGCTCTGCGTGCCCGCTGCGGCACATGTGCCACGGGGTCGCCACCACTGGCCTAGACTATGCACAGTGATCAGTGTTCTGACTGGGGGCCTTTGTCCTCGTGGTGGTTAGCAAACTCTGGTTTTCTGTGGCAGAGAAACGAAGTGTGAGCAGGGCAGGCACACCTGCCTATTCCCTGGCCCGCTTTGCCCCTTAGGAAGTAAAGAGGCGGGTGGCACGGTCCTAGCAGGCGCGCAGGAGAGGTGCGTGCAAGCCTGTGTCAACCTGCCCCTCCTCCTCCTCATTCCAGGCGCTGGCCCATAAGACCCTCGTCCTGCTCCTGGGGGTTGACCCGTCCCGGCAGCTGGATCACCCGTTGCCAACTGTTCATCCTCAGGTGACCTATGCCTACATGAAGCACATGTGGAAAAGCGCCCGCAAGGTAAATGTCGCAAGGAATTCCAGAAATGCTTTTCTTCCCTCTGTCAGTTGCTCCCAGTTGCTGGAATGCCAGCACTGCTGAAAGAGAGGAAGGCTTGACTCCCCTTCCTTTTCCCCACCGCTCCCTCCAGTTTTGCGGTGGATCGTCTCCGTCCTTGACGCTACTGCTGTCTTGGCTCTCGGTGCGTGTGCTTGGCTTCGTGATGTGCCAGTGGCCAGCACAGGAGCACGCTGGGTAACCGGCAAGGATCCTTGCAGACAGAACAGCTCTTTGCAGGTTTCAGGCGTCCGGCTCACAAACAGCTGGGGAATGCAGGCACCGTGCAAGGCCAAAGCGTTCGACTTAAGAGGGCCAAGGGCTCTGTCTCCCTGGCACTGCCACACCGGGACAATTTACATAATCAAAGCCAGCCTGTCTCAGACTGGCTCTCCCCTCCCCGCTTGACGTATGGCAAAGCTGCTCCCTGCTCCTGCGTGTGCTGCCACATCAGTCCTTTTATTCGGCCCCTTCTGGTTTTGCCCGCTGCCGAAACGGAAGCCGTTGTAAGCATGTGGAGGTTTAGCAAAGGTGAGGTGCTACCAAGACAGTGCGCAGAGAAGAAAGCTCTGGTTTTGCAAACGTGTCAACAGAGAGCATGCGTTGATCCGACGGTCCACGCAGTCAGCAATAAAAGCAGTTAACAGGCCCTCGTTAAAACTATTTCCTGCTATGCCAAATGTCTGGGAGAAGAGCAGGTGCTTAATCCGGCACGGGCAGCCGAAAGGGCAGCTCCTGGGGGAAAGCCCGGACGCGCAGCCAGTGCCTTTCTTGTTGTCCTGTCCGTGCCTCCGGCCGCCTCTGTCCTCGGGCAGTGCATGCAGCGCGGGAGCCCGCATGCATTGGACCCCTGTGGCCTGTTGCAGATCGAGGCCTTCCAGCACATGCAGCATTTCGTGCAGACGGTGCAGCAGCAGGCCCAGCACGCCATCGCCGCCGAGGACCAGCAGCACCGGCAGGAGCTGCACAAGCTCATGGCGCGGTGAGCCTCCCGCCCGATCGGGCCCCCTGGGTTTGGCCTGCCTGTTTCTGGGGCGGTGCCCGGGCGCCCCGGTTGCTCAGCTCCCCAGGGCAGCGCTCGCGGGCTTGCAGAAGCGCTGCTTGGTGCCTGCCTGCCCGCCCGTCCGCCCGTCCCGGTAGACTCCTGTTTTTCTTTCCCGAGACGGTTTTCCAGTGCTAAAAACGGCCTTTCAGCTGGAAAGCTGGCCGGCCACAAGGTGATGCGCTGCCCTCCAGTGCCACCCGGGAAGCGAGCATTTTGGGGACAGCCAGGCCCAGCCTGAGCGCTCCAGAGGTGCCAGCCAGCCCAACATGGTGGGAGACCTTTCTGGGCCAGCCTTGGTGCCCTGAAGAGGTGCTGGACTACAATCCCCATCATCCCCAGCCAGCAGAGCCACGGATATTTTGATGGAGGACAACGTCAGAACGGCCCAGTAAACCAGAACATGAAGCTTCTTTCTGTTTGCGCCGATATAGATTTAGCCATAGGTTTTGCTTTTATTGGTTAGCTTCACTGTGCGGCCACTTAGAGCATCCTGCCGTGCTGTGTATTCTACGTCCTTCAGCTGGACAGTTGCCTCACAGCCCCACAACTCTTCTCCAGCAGCCCCACAGCTGCCGAGGTGGAGCCGGTGGGCCCTGCCTCCTTCCTTGCCAGACGGAAACGACGCACTTGCCCCGGGCTCTGGGCGGGCTATCTCCCGACAGCAAGCCTGCTAACCAAGATCTCCCTCTCACTTCTCTCCTGCTTTTCCCCCTGTTCCGCCTCAGGTGTTTCCTGAAACTGGGCGAGTGGCAGCTGAACCTGCAAGGCATCAATGAGAGCACCATCCCAAAGGTCCTGCAGTACTACAGCGCCGCCACGGAACACGACTGCAACTGGTACAAGGTACGCTGAGGAGGGAGGTGAGGCGCGGGCTGGAGCCCTGGGCGCGGCTGCTGCCTCGTTCGGTCCCCGCTGTCTGCAGGCAGAGTTGGGAAGGGATCCTGCCTGAAACCCGGAGGAGCCCCCCAGGCTCAATCCCCCAGGCCTCTGATTTAAACCAGCCCTTCATTTCGAATCACAAGCGCCGCAATCCTTTGGGGAAATGCTGCGGCTGAGTGGTGGGAATTCATTTATTTATTTTATTTATTTATTAAAACATTTCTGTGCCGCCCCATTTGCCGAAGCCTCGGGGCAGCTCACAACATAAATTAAAATACAGGAGATAACAATATAAAATAAGTCGCCCTGGCCAGATAAAATAAGCGAATAATATTAATAATTAAAAGGACGCTTAAATGAAAAGGTCTTCGCCTGGCGCCAAAAAACAAATAACGAATGGCCCGCTTTGCGGACGGAAGACCCTGAGTTCACTTCCTGGCATTTCCGGGTAGAGCTCGAAAGGGCCCCGTCCTGAAGCCGGGGAGATGGCTGGCAATTGCTGCAGGCGCAGCGGAGCTAGATGCGTCCAGGCCCGTTCGGCGGGAAGCCCCGGATTAGTGCGGGAAGGGGCGCCAGTGCCGTGCTCTCGCGCGTTGCTCACGGTGCGTCTGACACTCGACAGGCTTGGCACGCCTGGGCGGTGATGAACTTTGAGGCGGTCCTTCACTACAAGCACCAGAACCAAGCCAGGGACGAGAAGAAGCTGCGGCACGCCAGCGGGGCCAGCGTCACCAGCGCCAACACGGAGGGCAGCAACAGCGAGAGCGAAGCGGAGAGCGCCGAGAACAGCCCCGTCCCGTCCCCCGTGCAGAAGAAGGTGACAGAGGTGAGGGGCGAGGGTTCGGCAAGCCCCGCCGGTTCTGGGTGCGCGTCGGTGCAGGAGAGTCCTTGCATCTCGCGCCCGGATTGTCAAAGCGTCCGTTCCCCCAACAGGACTTGTCCAAAACGCTGCTGATGTACACAGTTCCAGCCGTGCAGGGTTTTTTCCGGTCCATCTCTTTGTCACGAGGAAACAATTTGCAAGACACGCTCAGGTGCCTGATGTTCAGCTGTCTCCTTTGAAAACGTTAGTTGTCGGTCGCGCCCGTGAAGCTGCTTTGCTTAGCCAGAGCAAGCCGTGGGCCTTGTGTGTGACGAAACACAGCTCCCTGGGCTAATTCATTATTTTAAGTAGTCTGGGGAGAGAAGGCAGCACTGGTCTTGACCTCATTTCCTTTTTTCCCCCTCCAGAGTCCTTACGTTATGGTTCGACTATGGCCACTGGCCAGAAGTAAATGAGGCACTGGTTGAAGGAGTCAAGGCAATCCAGATTGATACGTGGTTACAGGTAAGGGTCCATTTTAAATCAAGATTCTTTTTCCTGTTCACGGAACAGTGACAGTAGATTCCACAACAGGAACGCTAAACAAATTGAGCCTGTGTATCGCGAACCCACGGTTTATTTGTCTTGTGGGCACCCGACCCGTCTGGCAGACTGTCAAACTAGCCAATGCTTTTCTCATTGCACAGGTTGTCTGTTTCTCTCCTTTTCTGCCTGCTCCCTCCTCGTATCTTAAAAATCTTTGTGGCACGTGAACACCTTGGTTTTTGACCACTCTTGCCTGCCACTGGGGTAGCCCGGCAAAACCAACCCACAAGCAGCTGACGGTTGTGCTTTCACACATAATGACCACCCAGAATTCACAATGCGACACTAAGCCATCGGTTCCCTTTCTGGTATGTCCACGATGAGCAAACCACGGTTTGTTAGTGCAACCCAGTTCACACAACAGTCCCGACAGTGTACACCATGGATCGGCATTTTGTGTGAACGCAGCCACTCGTGTGTGTGTGTGTGTGTGTGTTCTCAAGCCCCATCCATTTATGGTATGCATCTGTAGGCTGGAATTTGGCATCTTACTATTTCCCCTGTGCTTGTCCCGGTGTCTTTCTTAGAAATGGGGATCAGAACATGATACGGAACTTGGGACCACCCATTCACATGGGCTGGCAGCCAATTTGGCTGAGAACATTTCTTCATGCAGTTCAAAGGAGCTTTGTTGCAATGGCTCCTACAAGCTTTTAAAAAAGGATCAGGCTGTTTCATGGAAGATCCGTCTCAAGTGCCAATAACCAATAATGAGGACTCCATATATGAAGGCAGGGTGCAGTCGATCGGCTGTCCTTGATTGTTTTTTCCCCCCCGGGGTCTGGCTGTCACCTTACATCCTGCTTGCAGGCTTTCCTGGGGATCTAGCTAGTGTTAGAAACAGGGCACTGGACTAAATAGGTGGTGGACTGCGCCAGCCCTGCTCAGTGGCTTGGCCAAGGGCCTGCCATGCTGACCACGTGAAAGAGTGGGGTTTCTGCCCTCTCCTTCCCACCTGCGCCTCCCACCTGTGCCCGCTTGTTACGTGTGCACAGCCGAGTTGGTTTATGAGAGGCCGATGAAGATACTCTGTAGGTTAAGCTAGAATATTGAATTGTGGGGGGAGCTATTATGATTACATTCCTTCCCCAACAGAGTGATTTGGACTTCAGTTCCCATCAGTCCCAGTTGGCTTGGCTTAATAGTGGCCAGGGAGCCTTGGTATTTGGGTCTGGTCCCAAGCCGGGGGAAGATGAGGTAGGACAGCTCCGGCTTGGACTTTCATGGCCAAGCAATTTGACTCTGCCGTGAGGATTCCAGATTTCAAAAACGGATGTTCTGCTTTCCGTGGCACATAATTAATCTGCGGAAGTCGTTTTACCTGGCTTTCAAGGCTGGGTTAAACAAATACACGAGTGATAAATCTGTCGAAGGCTCCTCGCCCCGATGGCTGGATGAAATCGCCAGTGAAAACCACAACCACTTAAAGATTAAGGAATTTATTCTGGCCTGAGTTTTCATGGACTATAACGCACTAAAATTGAGCTCGTGTTTACAGAGCCACGAGGCTCTTGTTCATTTTGCTGCAGCAGACTAATGCAGCTGCTGTGTTGACTATCCCTCGGAGCACGGCAGAGGAGTGTAGGAAGAGCTATGCTGGACCAGAGCGAGGCCCATCCCCTTGAGCCTTCCGTGGACACAGAGGCCAGCCAGCTCCTGCCCGCTACCCACATTCCCCGACTGCCCACTACTGCGCACAGGCTTCCGATACAGGTGGAGCCTACTGCTTTGGGGGCTAGAAACCCCTGGTAGCTGCCTTCTCCGTGATTTTGTCCAACCCCTTCTCAAGCCATCCAAACTGGGGACTGTCACTTGGCCCTGCTGTAGTATGTTCCATAGCCATGGGCTCTGTGAAGTCCTTCTTACCTGAAGCTCCTCCATGGAATGACCGCTTCGGGTTCTAGAAGAACAGCGGAAAAGGGCTGTTTTCTCTAAGCCGGGCATCTATCGCAAGATCTACTTGGCCAGCTTGAGAAAGGTGACTGAACCAGGTTTGCCCCTTCGAAGGATCGGCACTTGTTGAATAATGCCTGAACTCAGTAGTATTTTTCTTGCCTCACTTCCCTTCTCAAAAACCAGGTCATCCCTCAGCTCATTGCTAGAATTGATACGCCTCGTCCTTTGGTGGGCCGACTGATTTACCAGCTTCTCACCGACATTGGCAGGTACCACCCACAGGTGAGTCCTTCCTCCGCTGCCCCTCCGACCCTCTTCAGGCTCCAGACTGCAGACAAGGTCCATTTATAAATGACTGTTTTCTGATATTTGCCTTAGGCTTTGATCTACCCGTTGACCGTAGCTTCAAAGTCGACAACCACCGCCCGTCACAACGCTGCCAACAAGATCCTTAAGAATATGTGTGAACACAGTAACACGCTAGTCCAGCAAGCCATGATGGTGAGTGCTGCCTGCGCCCTCACATTTTTTTATTATTATTATTATTATTATAACATTACTATGCCGCCCCTTGCCGAAACCTCGGGGCGGCTTACAACACGATAAAATACATTGAAATACAATAGCACATAATAAATTACCATTAAATACAAAAAATACATTGATTTACAAATATAAGATTAAATTATCAGTATAAATTAAGTAAATAAAAATATAGGAGGAGAAAGAGAAGGAAGAAGAAGTTGCCCTGGCCAGATCATATGTTTTAACAATTAAAATGATGTTTAAATAAAAAGGTCTTTACCTGGCGCCGAAAAACCAGTAACGACGGTGCCATTTCTCTTGCCTACGCTCCACACCAGTGCGCTGGAGAAAGCTGCTATCTGCTCATTGTTACGCATTCATTTCGGTTTTCCTCCCAAAGCTCTGCTTGGGTTGTATCATTTTAATTAATATGTCTCTCCACCTTGCAGTTCAGGAGTCAAAGTAATAATTATGTGGCTTGCCTTTGTACAAACATTCTCCCCCTTGTTCTTTAAAACAATTTCAATTATGCGTTCCAAGCATGGCTCCGCTTAGCCTGCACGGGTTGGTGTATTTAATGTTAAGCCTGCAGAATGTGAAATGAGCCGATCGAGGGCAGAATCGGTGCGCTGGCCGGTTTATTATTTTCCAGGAAAAGGCAAGCCCATCATCCACTGATCCTGCTGGTGCCCCGCCCCTGATGGGTGTGGTGGGCGCCCTGGTTCTGGGTCTGGTGTATGTAATGTAATGCTCACTGTCCTCACTCAGAGCTGGGGTTGCCCACCCCTTTCCAGGAAGCATCGGCTTGGCCGTGGTGATAGCTATCCTTGATACGTTCTGTTGTTTTTTAACCAAAAGTCCCCCTGGCCTTCTTTCTTGGTATTTTGCATTTCAAAGCGAAAAGGTGTCACCCCGGGAAGATTTTACATTCGCAAGGCTCACACAGGAAAGGTGCTTTGAGCCTTTTCTGGCCCTCCCTCTAGCATCAGCCCAGGAGTGCTGTTGTCTGTGCTGATTCTCTATGATCCAGACTTTTTAAATATATATTTTAAAAAATCATTCTACTCAAATCTTCAGAGGACCTGCTCTCTGGGGAGAGCAGGGGTTGTAGCCGCTGGTTTGAGGAATGCAGATTCAAACAGAGAGCCCACAGCTTGCGGGATCTGCATCTCTCCTGGTGGTCTTCGTTTAGGGTTCCTCCATATAAAGGAGTAGGAAAGATCCCCCGCATGGGAGAACCTTTGCCACAAGGGACGACCTGGATTAGATTAAATAGTTCCCGTTGCCGGTATGTAAGGCAATGACTTGCGTTTCCTCTCCCATCCAGGTGAGCGAAGAACTGATCCGTGTAGCCATCCTGTGGCACGAGATGTGGCACGAAGGGCTGGAAGAGGCGTCTCGCCTCTATTTCGGGGAGCGGAACGTTAAGGGGATGTTCGAAGTGCTGGAGCCACTGCATGCGATGATGGAGCGTGGGCCCCAGACGCTCAAGGAGACCTCCTTCAATCAGGTATAAATGGATGTTAAAGCGATCCTGATTCCCTGAAGACAGAGTGGTGTGCAACCCAAAGAGTTCAGCTTTGTAATTGAGAAAGTTCTCCAGCTTCAGTTTCTAGGCCTACAACAAATGAAAATATGTTGCAACCTCACTCTTTTTGCTTCATGGCCCACTGTGTCTCCCTTAAACTGCCGGCAACTAGTAAGCTGCTGGAGCCTCAACTGAGGATTAGGACCAAGGCTGGACTACATGTCACCTTCCAGGTGCTTTGGCCTACAACTCCCACAGTGCCACACCATTGGCTGTGGGCTGATGGGAGTTGTAGGCTGCGACAGGAGCCCCAAACGTTCCATTCCTGCTATTAGAGCATAACCACAGAATGAAGGGCTTAAATTCTTCGTGGTCGTTGCAAATCCTGCATAGTGGCTTTACATCTGTGTGGGACCTCATTTCAGGAAGCGTCCATGGTGGAGAGATATTTTTTTTTAATAAGTTTTATTAAAATTTTTAAACACTAAAAACATTAACCATCAATTACATCAGACATACTGGGTCAGCCCCCTACTCATTTTTTCTTTCTTTTTAACATTCCTTAGTCATATTCAAATCCATTTATAATAACTTGAAAGCATATTTAAATCTAAGCCAAGTCCAAAAAAAAAAACCATGTTTAAATCTATGCAAAGTTCCGTTTCTCTAGCCAATAATAAAGGAAAAGATCTCCAAGTGTGATAGAAGTCAGTATCTTCTTATTCACGGTGGAGAGATTTTTGACAGAAACCTTTCCCTGCTCTCATAGTACCTCTGTATTTATCTATTTATTTATTATTTATTTAGAATTTTTGTATGCCGTCCCATCGCAAAGCCTCGGGACAGCTTGCATCAAAGCCTCTGTACCCAACAGGTTCTCTGCAAGTGCCTTTGTGGCTCCCTCACGGAAGCTCATTCTTGTATTTCACCTTACCGAGGTTCTGAGTCTTTCTCTCTTTGTATCTTGGGCTCATTCATCAGGCTTATGGCAGAGATCTGATGGAAGCCCAGGAGTGGTGCAGGAAGTACATGAAATCTGGGAACGTCAAGGACCTCACTCAGGCTTGGGATCTGTATTACCACGTCTTTCGGCGCATCTCCAAGCAACTGCCTCAGGTGTGGCAGGGTGGGGAGGTAGAGCTTTTCCCCAGCGGGGCTGTGCCACTGGCCTGCATTCCTTCCAAGCACCTGCATGGGAACACCGTCCTTTGTTTAATTCTTTGTTTTGCTCCCTCACCGGTAGCTGACCTCCTTGGAGCTCCAGTACGTTTCACCAAAACTGCTGAAGTGCCGAGATCTGGAACTGGCCGTGCCGGGGACATACGACCCCAACCAGCAAATCATCCGCATCCAATCCATTGCTCCGTCGCTCCAAGTGATCACGTCTAAGCAGAGGCCGAGGAAATTAACTCTAATGGGTGAGAACTTGGCTCTGATGTGGGGAGGGGTGGACAAGAGGCAGGCCTACCTTCGCACTTGGTTTTCCCCTCTGCTCTTCAACTGCTGGGGGCGGGGGGAGTGATGGAGGACCCACGGAGATGAAAAGACCCTGGGTTCCAGGCTCACTTGTGGGATGCCTGGAAAGAGCTTGCTGGCCCCTGTGGGAAACAGGATACTGGACAGCGAAGGGCTCCAGTTAAGAGTTTTGGACTCTGGAGAGCTGGGCTCAATTTCCCACTTGGTTGCGAAGTTTGTGTTGTGATTTTGCATCAGTTGCTGACAGCCAACCTCACAGGGTCGTTGTGAGAATAAAACGGAGCGGAGGCGGAAGGCCATGGGTTCCCTGGAGGAAAGGGGGCCAATCTAAACATAGCAAGAGAGAAGGAAAGAGGGCGCACCAGGCCCTTCCCAGCAGAGGGTTGCTTGCATCGTATCTGGAGGGCAGATTCCTCCCGGGGTCTTGCAGTCTTCATGTGGATTTACCTGCCTTAAGAGAGGCCCCCTTTCTCACACAGGAAGCAATGGGCACGAGTTCGTGTTCCTCCTGAAGGGCCACGAGGACCTGCGTCAGGATGAGAGAGTGATGCAGCTCTTCGGGCTCGTGAACACCCTGCTGGCCAACGACCCGACGTCTCTCCGCAAAAACCTGAGGTGCTCTCAGGAAACCGCCTCTGGCCCTTGGGGAGAAGGGCTGGGCGGGGCCAGGCTGCTCTCTGCAGGAGTCATCTTAGCTTCGCATAATCCTCCCGGAGAAGATTTGTGGGTTCCCCCCCGCCCAGACTTCTAAAATAAGTTTTATTTGAAATTATAATCCTAAAAAACAAAGAAAAACTAAAAGCAACATTAATCATCAAAAACATCGGGCCTGCTGGGTCAGCCCCCACACCCTTCCTTTTCCATTTATGATAACTTAAAAACATATTTGAATCAATGCGAAGTCCCGTTTCTCTAGCCAATAATAAAAAGAGTCCCAAGTTTGACAGAAGTCAGTATCTTCCTTCCCAGAGAAGATTTGTTGTTGGCAGATCTAAGAAAAAGCCACACGCCTCCTGCTGTTTCTCCGGGTCCTTGAGCTGGGGCACTTTGATTCGCAGGCCCCGCCCCTCTTAAAAGCACGGGTGCCCTTCTCGCTCTCGTTCCAGCATCCAGCGGTACGCCGTGATCCCGCTTTCCACCAACTCGGGGCTTATCGGCTGGGTGCCTCACTGCGACACTCTGCACGCGCTCATCCGGGACTACCGGGAGAAGAAGAAGATCTTGCTCAACATTGAGCACCGCATCATGCTGAGGGTAAGGCCGTGGCTGCCGCAGGGGATTCTGGGCGCTGCGTGGAGGAAGAGTGCGTGGAGGCCTGGCCAGCCGGTCGGCAGCAAGCAAGGCTTGGCGGACTTCCCGATTTCTCCCTGCTATCTTTCCTCCTCTCGAGGGAGCAGCACAGCCGCCAAATGTTGTTTCTCCCCTCCCTTTCCAGATGGCGCCTGACTATGATCATCTCACCCTGATGCAGAAGGTGGAGGTTTTCGAACACGCTGTGAACAACACCGCCGGCGATGACCTTGCCAAGCTCCTGTGGCTGAAGAGTCCCAGCTCTGAGGTACAGCCAGCTCAGGCCGCGTGCGCTCGCTCTGCAACACCCCCGTCCACAGGCACGCCAGGGAACAGCTCACCGAAGCCCCTGGAGCTCAGTCCTCCAGGACTGACGTTGGATGGGTTTGCACAAACCTCAGGTCCTGCTCTGCATGGGTGGAGAAGAGCTTCTATGGGTGGAGAATTGCTTCTGGATGGGTGGAGAAGAGCTCCTATAGCCAGCTGACCTCCCACATTTCCAGCTCTGAGCGTGCCTGAGCTGGGTGTGACATTGGAACCCTGCAACCCAGGAAATGAGGAACAACGTTAGAACGACGTTTGTGGTGAAGCCCACAAAGTTACAGCTCTTTGAGTCGTGGTTTTGGAGGGGTGTCTGAACCACCCCGACAAAGTAGAGAGCGTCAAGAACAGCTGCTCAGAGAGGGGTTGGGGGACTGTACAGACGCCGAGAAACCTTGCAGCATTCGGTGGGGTGGAGACGTCGCTTGTGCCGTGGAGGCAGGCCAGGCTGAGATTAGATCTCACTGGATTTGAGATCTATTTGTGATGGAAAATAGACTCCCCCCCGCCACCCCCATCTCTAGTTGCCTTTTCCTGCCATAAATTGAACAGCTTTCATAGTTGCTCCTTGACAGCACCCCCCACCCCAAAATCGATTTTCTGGCAGGCCTGTTTCATTCCATCCTTTGATTCACGCCAGGATCTGTCTTCTTTCTCAGGTGTGGTTTGACAGAAGAACAAATTACACTCGTTCGTTAGCCGTGATGTCAATGGTCGGCTATATTTTGGGGCTGGGTGACAGGCAAGTGAAACCAAACATGTTTTCCTTAAAAAAATTAAAGGCATTCTATAATTGGAAGCCTTGTCGGCTGTGAGCAAGACCTCTGAGCCATAGAATATACTCTCCCTCATCTCAATGGATCAACCCACTACCTTTAAAGTACTTGGACCAATATGTAAAATTTGCAACCAAACATTTAAAATATGTCAGCCAGTATTTCAAGCTGCTTTTCCATGGAGGGGCAAATGGGAAGCGTAAGCATTTATTTGCATATTTTTTAAACAAAATGGATAGATTGCTCTATTTTAAAAGGATTGTCAAACAGTGAACAGTAAAGGAGGGTGGAATGAAAGCACAGGAGTATAAATTAATTTTAAATCAGGTTATCCCAATAGAACTGTGACTGGTGCTTCAAGAAAAGCAGCCCCTTGTTTGAATAAAGGTGTCCTTAGTAGGCACAGAAAGCAAACGCACTGTCAACTGGGGAGAAATTCATCGCAGTCTCAGCTCACGTAGGCAAAATCACAGTAGGGAAGGGGTAGGCGACCCCTTCCAAATGGTATTGGACCACAGCTCCCATCAGCCACAGGAAGCTTGGCCATTGACTCTAGGGGCTGTGGGAGCTACGGTACCTGGTGGAGGGGAGAGGTTGCCTGAACCTGCAGCTGGGCATGGGGAACAGGAGGGGTTGTGTGGGCGTAACTGACCTGGCTGCGGTGTTGGTCCTTCTCCAGGCACCCCTCCAACCTCATGCTTGACAGACTGAGTGGCAAGATCCTGCACATCGACTTTGGAGACTGCTTTGAGGTAACGTGTACCTGGATTTCGGCTGAGAGGGCCGTGGCTATCGGGCAGTAGAAAAATACAGTGAATGCCTGAAATACATAAAAGCAAGTTGGTTTTGTAGAATAAACGTACGGCCTTCTTCAACACCCAGGGCCCAAGCAGTGTCTCTCCTCAATCTTGGCTTTAGGTTGCAATGACCAGAGAGAAGTTTCCGGAGAAGATTCCTTTCAGGCTGACAAGGATGCTGACAAACGCTATGGAGGTAACTGAGAATCCACAGTTACTGGTTTGCAAGCAGTCGAAAAGCATTTCTTAGAGCAGAACCGCATGACGCAAGAACACCAAAGGGGAAGACCTGAGATCTTGGATTTTTAAAGCAAAAGCATTGGCTGTGCCTTTAATATCAAGCCAAACTTTGCTTCATTTCTTGGCCTAGAATCTGGGGAGCTAGAGTGAGAACGTGTGAACGGTTCCTAGTCTATAAACCTGTGAATCAGAGTATGTGAGGCTCTGATGTAAATTGCCCAGATGGGCCCTTCCATTATCCATGGATCCAGTTTTCTCACTTCTGTACATCCCCCCCACACACACAAAAGGTGGAAATACCCCTGCTTAGAATTAATTATTGGCAGTAATAAAGCTAGAATTAGCTAAAACTGGTTTGTGCTTTTGGCCCTTGCCTTTGGCCCAGCCTGCAACTGGCACAGGGGCCCGAGAAGCACCTCTGAAGCAGAAGCCAGCCCTTGCCCTTTCCCTGAAAGGGGTCCCCCGCGCCTGCCTGCTCTGCTGAAACTGTCGGGGTCTGCTCAGAAAGACAGCGCTGATTTGACTTCCTCTCTCCTTTCCCACCCCCAGGTGACTGGCTTAGATGGAAATTACAGAATCACCTGCCACACGGTAATGGAAGTTTTGCGAGAACACAAAGACAGCGTCATGGCCGTGCTGGAAGCCTTTGTGTACGACCCCTTGCTGAACTGGAGGCTGATGGACAGTAAGTTGCCCTGAAACAGAAGATGATCAAAGACAAGGATCGGTTTTAGGGATCCAGGTGCCCCGAAGCGTTGGTCTGCTGCGCAGTGTCCTGCTGACCAGTGCTGGATCAAAACAAGCATGATCTTAGGTAGCACAGATACTTTCTCCCAGACTTCATTATCTGAAACGGAACGAGATGTAGCCTTCTGCAGCATGCAGGAGAACAGACGATTCAGAAGAAGAACCTTTCATGTGGACGTCTTTATTTTCTTTGCAGCAAACACGAAAGGCACTAAGCGGTCACGAACGAGGACGGACTCCTACTCTGCTAGCCAGTCTGTAGGTGGGTATTAGCCAAACGGCCGCTTCGTTTTCTATGTACTGTACTCCTCACTGGGTGGAGTAAAGCCATTTGAATTCCTTCGTCTTCCCCTACGTTCCTTGGACTGTGATGAAAAGGAATGTTGGCCAAACCGAAAGCTGACCTTAAATCTTCTCTTCTTGGCCCCTTCTAACGATGAAATAGAAGCGGAACTGCCCTGAGAGCAGTTGGGGGAAATGAGAGCCCCAGCGCTGCTGAGGTTGTTCCGTGGCGTCTGAGCGCAGCACAGAGCATCCCCTTCACTTACTGATGGGCAGGTGTTTCCCCCAGGATGTTCCCCAGGATGCAGCCCCACCAGCCTCAGTAAAGCTATTGATCTGGCCTGCATACCACAGCTCCTCAATATCTGCTCGAACCCTACGTAGTCATCAACAAACTGGCGAGCTGGCTCCCAGCTGCTCTTGCTCAGTTAAAAACCCGCTCAGGGATGCTTGGTCCCTTACGAGCTTTTCAGGATGAAAAGACCTGGAATTGCGGGTTGTTGCAGAGCCGCCGACCCACAGTGGAAACCCATACTTAGGACCCGTTCCTGGGTTATTTAGCTCTGCTGTGTGAGCAATCAGATGGCAGGAGCTAGCACATCTGTGCTCACCGGCTCCATCCATAATGCTGTGTGAACCAGGGCCTTCTCTGTCTTGCTCTGTGAGAACAAAGCGGCCGATAGCCAAAGCCCAGCCTTTGTCGATGGCCGCTTGAAGTGGCACGAAAGAGAGGTTTATCCCTGGGAGAAGAACCGTTTGCCTGATATCTGACCATTCTCCTTTCTTATTAGAAATGTTGGACAATGTGGAGCTTGGTGAGACCGCCCATAAGAAACCTGGGACCACGGTGCCTGAATCTATCCATTCCTTTAGTAAGTGCACCCCGACTCGCCCCGGCTGCTAAGTCCCCTTAATATCATTGCGCTCATATAATGGTATCGTGTTAGCATGTGTCATAAGCAAGAATTCTTTAAAATAGGAATAATGCATGCACATTTTAAAAAAGCAGGTGTGATCCATCCACATTTCACAGTATGTTTCTGGTCTGCTGTGGGACTGAATTGCTCAAAGTGCGGAAGGCAAATGTCTGGCAGTATGAGAGAGGGAAGAAAGGGGGACAGTCTTGTCTCAGACCACAGGGTCTGCCTAGTCCAGGATCCCACAGGAACATAGAATGTTGCCTTTGATGCCTCCACATTCTTGGCCCATCTAGGCCGGGACTCTGGGCACTGGCTGGCAGCAGCTCCCCAGAAATTTTTTCCAGCCCGTCCTGGAGATGCTGCAGACTCAACCTGGGGCCTTTTTCATGCAGAGCTGCAACCCCTCCCCATTTCTCACAAGTCCCCACCGGGCAGCTCCAACAAGCTGTGAAGACCGGTGTCAAGATCACGCTGCTTCCCTGTGTCCAGTGGCTGGGCATGTCCAGTGGCCAGGGAGAACGGGAGTGGAAATCCAAACATCTGGAGGTCCATTTTCTGCCCGCTGCTGCTCTAAGCGCACGGTCATTGCACCATTATTGAGGAAGGAAATTCCTACTTCTGTATTGTGTGAATAGGCATCGCATGATGTTTGCCCTGCATCTGTTACCTATCCATTCTGTTGGATGCTCCCAAGCTCCAGAAAGGGGGGAAGAATTTTTTGATCCCCCCTACCATACAAAATCTTGCAAACCCCAGTCATGTTCCCACATGGTCACCTAGTTTAGCTTTTAAACTAAAAAGCCCCAGATACTTGAAATTTCTTCTGACAGAGCGGGTTCTCAACCCTCCAGTCACCCCCTTCTGTATACGAAACAGGGATGCCTAAACCTGGGCAGGGGGTGCTGCGACTGGCAGTGCTTCCTTTTCTAGCCAGTGTCGCAGGAACGGGGCTTTGCGATGTAATGATGCAGCTCTTTGCTCCCGTTTATGTTCTCTAGTAGGGGATGGCCTTGTGAAACCCGAGGCGCTGAATAAGAAGGCCATTCAGATCATCAACAGGGTCCGCGACAAGCTAACCGGTAAGTTCTTTCTTTCAAAGCACATGGAACTCGGGGAGCTTTTCAGCGTCACTTGTGATGCCTGTGTTGCCGTCACTGCGCATAGCAGTTTGCCGACCACAGGAGGACAGGTCCCTGCCCCAAGAAGCTTGCATTCTAAAATCCAAGATAGGAGAAATGACGGAGGGCAGTGGACGGGAGCATATGTAGGGGAGCGGTATCCGTTTGCCCCGGCTGGGTGTGTTTTAGCTGGGTGACGGTAAGGCAAGGGAGCGTGCGAGGAGAACGGTGGGTTTTGAGGAAGGAATTGATTGAAGTAGCAGAGGCAGCTTCATCTTGGTGTCCTGCGAGAGACAGGTCCAGGCAGGGGAGAGAGGATAAAGACTTTTAGGGAGCAGGAGATGTTCTCCAGAATGCCTCTGAGGGAGGTTTGCCATCCCGGTTTTATCACCAACAATCCCTCCCACTCTCCTCCTCTGCACTGGACTTGGTTCGAGAAGGGCAACAGGTGCAGCTTGTGAACCCCCCTAACCCTTCTCCCCTGCTCCCCCCTTTTCCCAAGGGCGCGACTTCTCCCACGATGAAACGCTGGACGTGCCCACACAGGTGGAGCTGCTCATCAAGCAGGCCACCTCCCACGAGAACCTCTGCCAGTGCTACATCGGATGGTGAGTCGGTGGCGCCTCTGTCGGTTCCGCACGTGAAGCAGCTTGCTCCGTGCCTTCTCTCTCCGAGGCCTCTAAATGGGAGGGAAGCACAGCCAGCTCTTTCACCCGATTCTTTAATAGTCCCTTCTCATGAAGAGGTGTGCCTCTTGCTGGTTCCATGCATTTTGAACGATTTCCTTGGCAACTTTTTCCCGGAGTCAATATTGACTTGCCATTAAGGGTTGCTGCTTTTTCTTTGCTTTGCTATAAGATGATTTTAATGGAATATGGATCATGATTTGTGAATTTACGTGTTGGAAGTTGCCTTAAGATGATTTGCCTCTTAAAGGCGGAATGTTTAAAATGTTACAGAAGTGTTCTTTAAACTATGAGAAGTAACAATACGAGGGCTAGTTAGGAGCTCAGGAGGCGTCTTGCCTTGAGTCAGGCTCTTGGCCCACCTAGCCTTACAGTGTTGACTCTGGCTGGCAGCAGCTGTCGAGGTTTCGGGCAGGAGTTTGGAGATGCTGGGATTTTGTGTTGGTCAGGCAAGTCTTGCTGCAGCTGTGCTGGTCCATGTTGCTGGGTTTTTGCTGGTGGAGACCAGCTGGGTCTTTTAGAAGAGTTGTCTTTAAAGCACTGCCAAGGCACTCTGTGGTTAATCCGATTGCTTCTTGGGAGTTGTCCTTGTTAGCTGGTCCAGCGAGGCATCGTAGGCAGGCCACAGGTGCAGGCTGCTGGCCGTTCTCACTACTGTGAACTCCGTGGGTGGAATAAAACTCAGCTCACTCCACTGCACCAACGAGGCCTTCATGTCCAAAGCAGGGGTCCCTCTACTCCAGCATTTGGCTCCCGCCGTGACCTACCAGCTGCCCCATGCGAATGGCCCCATCGCGCTTTCCCGCTTATTTATTTTCACATTTGTATGCCACCCCATGCTCCCAAGTGGAGTTGGCTCTCCCTCCAATGTATACAGAACCACACCGACTCTGACCCTGGAGTGGATGGAGCACCCGCAGGAGCAGCTGCGCTCGGTATCCACCCTCTCCATAAAATTGCCTCTTCCCGTTTCATGCCATCTTGCCCGGTGACCACCATGTTTTGTGGAAACAAGCTGGGTACTTCAGTGCCGCGTCTTCCCACTCATCTCGTTACTCCTCTGGTCTTGATGTGCTTTGTACATGGTTGACGACGTGGTTCTGGAGTTGGGTTTTTTAAACCTCATTTTCCTTGGAAGAGCAGACAGGTCTCTCATCTCTATCACAGACTGTCTTCGAAACTTCAGAACGAGATTTGCCGGGTTGTGTGGGATGTCAATCAATTTATGGGCCTTTGTTTCACGTTTTCTCTTCTTTCCTTCCTTCCTTCCTTCCTTCCTTCCTCCCTTTCCCCCTTCAGGTGCCCTTTTTGGTAATTGAAGACTTGTGATGACGCACTTAGAGCCTTTCAGAGGCTTTGCATTCCAAGTTTGTTCTCCTCAAAAGTGAGAATTAGGATGGGAGAAACTAGGTCTGTGGTCAGGCTGCAGAGACTGCCTTTGTCAAATATTTTGAACTATAAATGAGAAAACTGAACTGTATATATTAAAAATTGTTTCAAGCTGACTTAGAGCTGCTGTTTTCGGGGGGTGGGCTGAGCCATCATGAAACACAGGGGGTTTCAAAGTGTTTAAAACAAAACTGAAGCATAGCGACCAAATAATTGCTAAGAATAATTTGGTCTTTGGGGAGTAACTTGGCAGAAAGACCGTCTCTTACGACAGACTTGGATACAAGCATATTGGTATTGTGACTGACCAATGATGAATTCATGGGTGTGACTCCAAGTGACCTTGCTTCAGTTTGGGACGGTGCAGAGCACCTGAAAACCTGCTCTCTTGCTCTTGGGTTGAATTGCCTGCCTCGAAACTTCAGCCCAGACTAGACTGTGATGGATGCTTGTGGTGATCACACACATATAGCATGTTTCTGCATGGAAGGGCCCGAAGAAACTATCTTTAGGAGCAGAGCATTGCAGTAGGGATGGACATTTGCAGAATGTAGGTTTTGTGCATCTGGAGGAATTTTCCATGCTGGCACTGAGTGAAAAGGAAAAGAAAAAAATCTAGGGGGAAGCATTAACGTCAAGTGTAAAACGTCAAGCAGTTATGGGTTTGGAAGAGGGGGAAATGAGTGCTTAAAACACGCGGGCGAATGCCTGCGGTTGTTACTTTATTTAATAAAAAAGCAAAATGCACACGTTGTACCCATTTTAGATTCCATGTTGTAGTCTAATATTTTTGTGCCAATAAAGTACAACTGTGTAAACCTGTATTCTAAATGTGTTTATTTTTAATGTGTTTTCCTGCACAAAAGGAGGAGGTTTTACAAGCAAGAAAACTTTCCTGGCCTGATTTCATATATAAAGTGGTACAGTCTTCTCCCAGGGGATCATATGATTTCAGTATTTTCTTTGGGAGTCATGAATTGAATTGGGAAACAGCCTCCCAGCAGCAGTAGGCCTGGCACCTTCCCTGTAATCTTTTTGGTACCAAGTGAAAAGAGTTTTATTCTCTAGGTATTTTAATCCTTGATTTTATTTGGAAAAAATTTAAGTTGTTAATATGGATCGTTTTGACTTAATGTGCCCTCGGCTGTGCACTGTTTTGTCTTATTGTTTTTTGTATATTGCATTTTTAATTACTGCATTTATTGTTGTATGCTTCATGGATTATAATCAGCTTAGATGGCCTTTGGGCTGATTCAGCAGATAAGTAAATAAATAAACAAACACATAAATACCAATACACACACAAATGTTTTTTTTTAAAGTCCCTAGCATGCCAAAATTGAAGACATGAAAAAAAGCTTCAATTTTTGAACAGCTCCGCCTCTCCCAAAAGGAGAGGTAATTTGTATTTCTGTTTACCATATAGCATTTTGAGATCACAGTGCAGCAAAAAGGTTTGTAGTTCTCTTCCAAAGTAACAAATTCAAATATAACCAGATCGTTAAAATAGGGGAACTGAGATAGGAATGTTGCATGTTTATTTAAGTTGATTTCACTGTTCCCATAAAGTTTCTGGTGTCAATTGCAACTCCACTGACAGCACACCCCAGTAATAAAAGACAAGTTTTAAATATTTTGAACGTAACTTTCAAATCAAGCTGGAATCCTGTATACCTGGAAGGAAGCCCCACCGAACTCAATGGCGCTTACTTGTGAATTGACGTACAGACGGTAAGTGGCTCTGTTATTCAGTTGTTGTTGTTTTCGTACCACCTCCAGCCAAAGCTCTCTGGGCAGGGCAGCTAATTATTCGAAGGAGGCAGTACAGAGTTTGCCAGCAGCTTCCTGGCAGCAAATGGGCGTGAGCACACTTTGTAGATTCAATGCACGGGCCACAAGGGTGCCCACCCACCTGCCCACCTGATCCCCCACCCCACCGCCCCAAGCTCCAGAAAGACAGGATAAGCTCTTCCAACTCTCCTGCACAGCAGTGCTGACCAACTGTCTTGCCAAAGAGTGTTTGGGATCCACGCGTGTTCATCCCTTCGCACGCGCTTCGACAAGTGTGCTGGAGGGCAGTGACGAGGGAGTCACACTCGCGGATGGAGTAACTGAGGAGGAGGAGGAGAGGAACTCTGCACGTGCTCATGTCATTTCTTCATGGCTCAACTGCTGAAGCTCTTGGGGCAGTTCACAAGGGTTCGTAAAAACACGGGTGTCACGAATTCACTCCCTGTGGTATGTTTAGATGCGGTATTTCTTTAACCTCCTTTGATAATTCCCTCTTTCTCTCAGTATGTAATCACTGCCACCAGGAATTTAATTCCGATCTTTTAAATTAACTTCTTCCACAATATTGTGCCCAAGCTATAAGGCTCCTTCACTGGTCTACATGGTCCTGAGAATGAGACGCTGGTATTGCAGCAGCCTATGACTGACATGGGTCTCCTCTGAGAGAACAATACGCGGAACAAATGTTTATTTGACAATAAATCCAGTAACTTAGGATAAAACAATGTGTGATAACAACTTGAGTGTGATGACACGCTCTCAAAATCTTCCCTTCATTTCTGAATGTATTTTGGCCCGTCTTTATTTAAAACTTACCAAAGTCTTGGGACAGTTTAACAGCAAGACAGAAAATAAAATTAAACACCCCATCCTAATCACAGCATCCTAATTTTATTTCTCTCTGTTCTAATCTTCCCTTCTGTACTCAAGTTTCAGTTAGCTTCTGTCAGTCACGCTCTTTAGGATGCTTGATAATATGAGGTTCTGACTCTCCCTAGTCATTAATATGTCCTCTATTCTACTTCTTGTAGGCTCTTCAATGCTTTTCACAGCATCATTGTGGAATTATAATGAAAAGGCCACTTTTTCAGCCTCTATGAACTGCTGACCGACCATGACAAACTCTTAACCGTCAGGGGAGGTTTAGTGCGAAGTTAACTGCTGATGGACTAAAAGATAAAATTCTCTCTCCTTGTACCTTTCCAAGCTCTGCCCGCACATCCTCAGTCCAGTCACTTCCCTCATCTCCCTCTTATCCTCCCTTGCTCTTTGGAAACTTACCAATCTTTAAAGGAACACACTGAAAACAGTACAACGGGCCACAAACACAATAAAAAGCAGGATCCCCCCCGCCCAAAAAAGCAGCATTCCAAAACAACAAAAACAGTATTTGGACCTGTTAAACACAGCGGTTATCAATGCCCCCAGCATGCCAGGAACTGTCCTTAAAGGCCGAGCACAAACTACTTATTGGTGCGTTCACTCAGGGGTGGAAAAAACCCCAAGCAAGAAGAGCGTAAACTGCCTTGTGTTTTGAGCTGAGAAAATGGAGGACTTTTCCTTCCCACACAGAACTGTCTCAGGTCAAGTGAGAGCTGCTGTCTTACTCCTTGCTAACCCATGTGTGAAGATCTTGAAGTCCTGTTGGGTCCTGCTTCATATCCAAACAACGCTGTTGCTCCTGTGTGCAGCAGCTGCAGATGTAGAGCTCAAAATTGGCAGAGAAGCTAGCACATGCCTGTTGCTGGGGAACATGAGCAGAAGGGCGCTGCTCCGCTTGTGAGGGACTCCTCAAGAGCAGCGGCAGGAATATATGCTCAGATCCACAGGGGGACACGACACCTCAGCCTCAAACCTCAGCACTTTCATTGGTGAGAACAACCTGGGTCACCCCCTCTGCACAGCACAAACCTACGACAGCACTGCTGGATAGAAGCACACCCCGAACTACAAAATGCCAGAACATATACAGAGTGTAGTATTGGGTACATACCAGCAGATGATGTGAAGAAACTGCAGAGGGGACATGACAGGCCAAGACCTTTTTATTACTGATTTTAAATGTTTACAGCCAGGGTGAATCCGGATTTTAATACATATTATTTATTTGCTTGTTTGTTTATTGTGTTGGTAGCTGTCCCGAGGCGCGTGCGAATGGGACGGCATACAAAAACTCCAAATAAATAAATAATAGTGCAGTAAATATCAGTGATTACACAGTACTGATAACGGCAAAGCGCAAGGGCCATGAAGAGGATTAACCTGGTAACTACATGTAGGAGTGGAGAGTCTTAATCTCTTAAAGGAACAGATGAGTGATAAAGCTTCAGAACAAAGGAGCCTGGCTTGGAATTCTGGTTCTTTCTGGGCAAGAGGCGCAGGGACACTGCAGGTCCGATGTTATATCACAAAGGCACATATAAGCAATCTTTCTCTCTAAAGAGTTATTTGGACCTCCTGACCTACTTACGGGATTCTGTAGGCATCTGATTGGACACTGACTGGTCTGATCCAGCAGGTTTCTTCAGATGTTTCTGTATTCACAATATCCGGAGCTGGGATATAAACTGCAGTACGCATTTCGAGGCAGTTGGGGGAAGTGTGTACAGAAATGATGGAAGGCATCCCATAAGGAGACCTTTTACCAGAAGCCATTGTCGTAATCAGCAAAGCTGTCACTCATGGCCCAATGTTCATCATAATCATCATCGCTGTCACCATAGTAGTCTTGAAAATAGCAATCAGTGTAGTTGTCCTCGTAATAACTTGAGGAGATGGTAATGCTACTTTTGGTGGTTTTCATGCGGTGTTTGAATGGCTCCCCTGTCATGTTTTTGCCTTGGTGTTGAAAAAGAATGTGGCGGACTCCAGGCGGGCAGAAGAAGGTGTGTGTAACCTGGAAGCCGGTGAGAAAGGGGGAAGCAAGGACTTGGGGTTAGTTCAGATTGCAGGATTAGTAGCAGGAAAGTACCCCTGCCCAAATTGGTGGTGTAGCGGTCAGTGTGGACGTTCAGGTGCCCCTCCTGAGAGTCCCCATAGCCCTGCTCCCATGCAGAGACCAGAAATGGAGGCAGCAGGTTAATTCTTGGCCAGCAGACCAGTCTGCACTTACTCTGATCCAGAAAATGCAAACTGAAAGTGTTGGGTTGCTCCTACAGAAGCTACAAGTTGCTGTCCTGAAATAGGCAAACAGCCAGGCATAGCTCGGCCACAGTGACAGGTGCTAATGACCTCTGGATTACTGTGATGCACTTTTTGTGGCTGCTCTTAGGCTGTTCGGAAGCTTGAGTGCATGTAGGATGCAGTAGCTCGGCCGTTGTTGAGAGCTGTCCCTTTTAATTGCAAAGGGAACTCTGCTGGCTGCGGATTTGCTACCGGGCCAGGTTTAAGACTCTGGTACTGGTGCATGAAGCCCCAAAACCATGTGGAACCAGAATACTGGAGGGAGCACCTTCTCCCTTACAAACCTGCCCTATCACTGACATTATTGGATGGCGTGTTTCCATTGGACCTATGCCCAACTGGAGTCTACATGAAGGACAACCTTCAGTGTGGTGGCTAGCTGTCTTTGGAGCTCCCTGCCTCCAGGTGGCTGACTTCGATGGGTATCTCCTGAAAGCACCTTTATTTCAGTAAGACTTCCTGAACTCACCAAGCACACTCAAATTGACAATTTTTTTAATGTCATGTATGCTTTGATCTGCTTTATCTCCTACTGTATCCCATTAGGAAGTCTCAAAACAGGAATATGGAATGAAGTAAAATAGTTGCAAGTGGAGAAATAAAGGGTCATTTTGAAGACCCAGAAGAAAACCACAGAGACATATCTAAGAAGAGTCCCAAACTCCTTTTCCAACCCCCAAACCTGAGTATACAAGGACCTGGACTTTGTAATATCTGATATGTAATTCTGTTGGGAAAATATTCTGCACCAGCGTCCTTTCTTTCGCATTCCATAAAGCCACAAAGAAACACGACTCAGCCTGAGGCCTCAGAAATTGCTTACAGAAAGAAGAGGGATGTATATAACCTAGCAGTCTGCAGTGTCGTCAGGTCCCAGCCTTTGAGGGCTGGATTCGCTCACCTGTTTTGGTGCCCTAGTGAGTCAATTGTCAGCTGAGACCCGACCGCCCCAAGAGCCTTGGAAACACCAGCGGGACAGCTCCTACCACAATGTGGTGTTGCTGGGGAAATCTCTCTGGCCTTTACTGTTCTGGGAATTGCAGCTAGGCTGCGAAGGAGTCAGCGATCGGAGGAAGGTGTGGGAGGCAGGTGAAGTAGCAGCTTCACTGATCAAAGCCTGGTTGGCTCCAGCGCCCAGCACACCACTTCTCTGCACCTGGCATACTTACCCGATGCCATTTTCCCGATCTGCGATGCCCTCCGTATCCATTTGTGAAAGAATGTTCTTTGAGAGTTGTGAAGTCTTCTGCCAGTAGCTTCACAGTGAGCTGGTACTCATTGCCAGGGGTGGAGTAAAACCTGCACGGAGAGAAAAAGGCGTCACAATCAGGTGCGACGGGATTTGAGCAGAGAAAGCCTCAGCCTTCCTCCCATGCCGAGCCGATGATGGAGGCAGCAGCAGGTGTTTGACGACTCCGGGTTGAAGAACAGGGATACTGGATGTCATCCTTGCCTCTTGCTTCCTGTTCTGTGTCACTTCTTAATGCGGAACTGATGAGGAACTTTTCGGGGACTCTGCATGGTGTGGAACTGATTTGAGGAAGGGGTTTAGCACCTTTAACATTCAGACTGAAACCTGGAGTGGATTCACCGAACCCTTATAGGCCATCTCCACCTACAGCTCCAGAGACCACTGAGACACGCTGGCCAGACGGGCTGTTGGAACGTCATGGTGCGATCTTGGGAAAGCAGCGTGTCCTTTCTAGGAGGTGGTAGTTCTCTTCAGAAGACCAGGCCTCCAAGCCTTGAGCAGATGTACAAGGGCTTTGGGCAGGGCAGGGCAGGCCACTGCCAGAACAATTCAGCGGCCGTGAAGTTCTCCAGGGTGCTGCAGCCCACGTCTGGTCAGAGCTGTTCCTCTTGGCCATCAAACCTACCTGTTACTTTGGATCTCCTAGAGACCTCAAGAGGGCTTGTCTCCTCCCCCCGTGTGCTCAACTCACCAATCTGTCACGTTAATGTCTGGTCTGGACTCATCCATCAGCTGGTCCCAGTAGCCGTGGTCCTTCAAGGTGATGCGCTGGGACTTGATGCAGAGTCTGAAAGCAGATGGGGGGCCCTTGAGGAAGCACCCTTACTGGTGGTTCAGGGTTTCCTCGATTCTAGACCAGAGGGTGGGCAGCTTCTGGCTCTCTCCACATATTTCTGCCTACCACTCCTGTCCATCCTTTCTCTCATAGTCAGTGGTGAAGGGGCATGGAATTTGTAAGCTGGAAAAACCGGAAGGGCCTGAGATACCCACTCCTGTTTTAGAGGGTCAGCAAATGGCATCTTTGGGTCAAGCCCAGACCCATGAAGCGTTCTTATCAGAGCTGGAGTTTTTATTGCACAGCCATCCCTGAAGGCACAAAGCGAAGCCCCTCAGTACTGCTCTTACTAATCTGACAACTGGAGGCCAGCTCCCCCGCCACCCCCCGAAGAATGTTTCCCAGCTTGTCCACAGGGTTGATAATGCAGAAGGAAACCATGGAGGTTGGGGGCTGCAGAATTTTCTAGCCACGCTCTCTGCAGAACCGGGAGCCAAATGCTCTACTGCTTTGGGGAAAAGGTGGTCTCCACCCATCCCCACCCTTTGGGGTTCCCAGTGACCCGCAGTCTCACCTTGCAGGGGGGTTGTGAGGGTAAAAGGGAGGCCACAGAGAATCTCTGATGAACGGGAAGTAGAATCCCTTCGCAGGTGAGTTCTAAAACCTATTCGATTCTGCAACTAAGCATCTCGGAGCTGAATTAGCATTTTTCCACCTCTTCCCCTTTCCTTCTGTGTCATATCCCTTAGAATGTCAGCCTTCGCGGCGTGGTGGGATAAATGGGATAAACAGATGGGTTTAGAATATATTAAAAGGAATTTAGATTAGGTGTTCATATGAATCGCTTTGCATTTATTTTGTTTTGATGTTTTAAAACTGTGTGTAGTGGGGAGGCAAAATTTCATGTGCATGAGAATTCTTACAGGGAAAATGGAATTCTTACTCAAAAGTAGCTATGGTACCTACCCATTATATGTAGCGAAACATTTGTTGACCTGATGTTGGGCCTTGTATTCCACTTCAGAATTCTTCATCAGAAAGTCGGTTGTTCGGACCTTCGTTTTTCCAAGTCCAGCAATCACTTCAACTTTCCACTCACCTTCGGAAGGTGTCTCAATTTCCCAGAAATCCAAGCCCTCTGTGGGGATGGGGAGGGGGACAGAAAGGGGAACAGTGAAGGGAGAGGCTTTGAATGGGTGTCTGTAGCAGAAGGAATCGTCCTTGTGAGGTGAAGGAAGTTGGTCCCAGGTCCTGGAGCAAGTCAGGCCATCATGAACCCATGGTCTGCTTTCAGATTCAGCCAAGGTTGTTAAACCCTTGGATAACCCACAGCCCTCGATTCAGGCAATACCCCCATAACACTCAAAATATATGTGAATATATTTTGTCCACTTGAACTGCAGCCAGTCGCCAAACGAGCTACAGTGGGTTGCATGATGATACGCCCTGGCCTAGGGCAGAGTGTGACTTTGAGTGGGTGGCTGTACCAGGTGAGTTAGTCCCTGCCAGGAGGAGGGCAAAGACCTCAGATCTTGGAGAAACCAAGTCCTTAGACTATGGAATGAGCCCCCTAGAGAGGCCCGCCTGGCACCGTCATTATATGCTTTTCGGCGCCAGGTCAAGACCTTTTTATTTGATCATCATTTTAATGTCAACCAGTTTTAATTGTATATGATTAATTTAATTTATTTTAAATATGTCAGTTTTATGCTCAGTTCATGGAATAACTGATTTATTTTGTTTAGGATTTAGAATTCTGCAAGCTGTCCAGAGACGACGGTGATGGGTGGCCTATACATTTCCTAAATAAATAAATAATAAAAATAAAAAGTATCAGAGTCACAACAAATGATTTCACTAAGATGGGCAGCATAGTGGCTACAGCACAGCTGGAAGGAAGACACAAACTTAATTTGTACATATTCCCCAAATAAAAACCAAAGATGGTCATTCAGTCAGAAGGACAGAGGTGGGCTTAGATCATATTTGGCTTTAGCTCGTGGGCAGTATATAAACAAAGCAAATAAAATTAATTGGAAATGCTTCCGGATGAAGATAGTTTAGGAAAGCATATATAAGAAAAAGCAGTCCTGCTGTTCTTATTTCCTTGTATTTACATCCTGCCTCTTTTCCTTTTGAGGAACCCAAAGCAGCTGACACAGCCTCCTTTTCTCTCAGGAAGGTGTTTATTTTCTGTCTTGCTTTTTAAGCTGGAGCATTCTTAAAACATGCAATCCCCCAGCCTGAAGGGGGACATTCCCAGTGGAATATACAAAACACTTTCAGAAAAGCCGTCCCGAGATACTTCTATAAAGGACAGCATACCAAAGCTTTTAATAAATAAATAAAAAACAATAAAAGCTCTTATCTATAGGTTTTCTGTCTGCTCAACTGAACAGGGACACGCACCTTCTCCACACGGGTTTTTGATTAAGTTCTTCTCCAAGTGGCAAAATAAGTAGTAGGCATCCTTGATGCCCTTGTTGAGATCTTTGCAGTTGTGCCGGTATTTGAGTTTCCACAGAAGCAGTGAGTCCACCAGCTCCCGCCACTGCAAGCAAACCAGCCGGCAGCTGCAAATGAGTTCCTTTGTGGGGACCAGAGACAGCACCTCCACCAAGATGTCTTCGGGTAAATCCCAGAAGTTTGCCATCTTCTTCACAGAGCTGCGAAAAAGAAACTAGGACGGGTGAGAAGAGAGCAGAGAGGAGCACCCACACCCAGTCCCTGGGTGGAAAACAGGGTGAGTACAAGCAAGGGGTCTTTTCAGGGGTGGCTCCACGTGCATTCAGTGGCTCATCACCCCCTTTCATGCAGATCTTCGGGAAGCCACTGGAGAGGGACGAACCTGGCCGCCTCATGATCAGTGGCCGGTGGGTTTCATTGGCGTAAGCTGTTCGTGCAGCGTTTGCTATTCTTGTGAAATTGGTCTGTTTCTAAGTTTTAGTGTGGTTTTCAAGCCTGGTGACCGTTTCCTTGAGGGGGTTGACTCTAAAGCAACCTAAAAAGGGTGTTAGAAAAGTAAATGACAAGTGGGTCTCCCCAGCAAAATGTCGGGGTGCCTCCGAGTCGTCATTCCAGCCATTGCAGGACATTCCCTGGTTTTCCTGCACCTCCAAAATAGCTATTCCTCTTTTCCTGCCCAATGAATGTGCTCAGTTTTTGTTGGCCTCTTAGATCTTTCTCGTTTTATTTTTATTTATTTATTTTTATTTATTTCTTTATTATGTATATCTTGCCTTTTTCCTACAAAGAGCTCAAGGCAGCTTACATCATTCTCCCCCTCCATCTTATCCCCACAACAACAACCCTGTGAGGTTGGTTGGGCTGAGAGTCTGTGACTGGCCCAAAGTCACCCAGTTGGCTCCATGGCTGAGCGGGGACTCGAACCCGGATCGTCTGAGTCCCAGTCCCAATCCCATGCTCTTAACCACTACACCACACTGGCTCTCACCTTTTTTTTGTGAGAAAAAATTTTGTCACCTTTTCCCTCCCCCGTGTGTCCATATTTTATGGGTGAGGGAGACACAGTTGTGCCCATCCTGGCTGCATTAAGGGAAGTGTGGGGGAGGGACTCCAGGAAGACTTTTGTGGATGCCTTCACACTTCAGATGGCTTAAACTTGGGGCCATAAGTGGGGATAATGAGAATGACCCTTTGCACATGCCCAGTGGCAACATCAGCACTCTCTTATGCTGCCAAACTTTCCTGGGGGTAAGCCCAGCGGTGCAGCTAGGAATTGACCTTGGGGACAAAGTCTAGAGCCCCATGGCACATGGTCCCAGCCCCCAAGAGACCACTCAGAGTAGCAGGAGCAGACAGAAACTCCCATTTTCCTCCTGGATTGTTTACAAACACAGGGCTGGCTGTTTTATCGCTGTCCTGATGTGACCGGGACGAAGAAGCACTTCCAAAGCCCCAAGTGGCAGCTAGAGAAAGCAGAGAATCTGAGATGTGAGCTTAGCGGGTATCTTGACACCCCCTTCTCCCACCCTAATAAGGCTATTCAATTAAAATTACTCAGTTGCCGCCCTTAAAATTACCTCTCTTGCCCAGAAAGCACATTAACTCCAGGCTTTACAGGAAAGCATCCTGTGGATGCCTGCCAAGCCAGCCCCTGCCCCACACCCCAAAATGCCGCTCCGCGGGTTACCTGGCTCTGCAGGACACGGAAGGCAGTTGGGGTCCCCTGCGAGGAAGGCTCGGCTGTGCCCAGTTCAGCTGAAGGCAGGAGAAAGGAATCGAAAGTGATTCTCATGTGCAGTTTCAGGAAATGCCCCCACCCCTCGCTGGGCTGCCTGCCAGACTGGCATTGTGGTTGAAAGAAGAATCAGAATGCCCTCCTTCCGTCCGAGATAACGCGAAGCATACAGATGTAGCCTCAAAAGATATACCTAGGGAGTGCCAGCGTTTGTATTCTGCATTAGAGAGGAGGAATAGGGAGACTTCCCCCTTTGAGATTTGGGTCCTCCACACACTGGGTTTGCAGGACATGGGTGGTAAGAGGAGGCGAGCAGGTCCCTGGGGAACTGGAGAACGGGAAAGCGCCAAAGCTGGGTATGTTTCCTATGGAATGGCACAAGGAGCACTTAAGACCCCGGTTCAGACAACAGAACCCATGCTTCAGGGTTGTCGTTGTCGTCGGAACCAGTGGCCGCTGTGTTGTTTGCACTCAGCTGGGATAACGGGCCGTGATGTGTTCACCATGAGTTAAACCGTGCGGACAGGCTGTGGTGTTGCTGGGTTGTGAACCGTGGCTTGCTGTTCGGACTGGTACCTTTTCGATGTGCCTTTGCAGCACAGGGCAGGGTGCGAACCTGTGCATATTTTGGATGGACTAAAGTCCAGGAAGGCCCAGCGTGCCCTGGGCAGCTGTGCTCGGAGGTGCGGGACGTTTTCCTGTAAACAGGCATAGGATTATGCCCTGAGCTTCCATGAAATTGGATAATTAGGAACGCAAGTTTCCCAGAGGGGCCTTTCTTGTTTCAGCTCTAATTTAAGAGATGTTATTATAATTAAGCTTATATCCTGATATGTTTATTCTCTCAAGGAATCCAATTGATTAATCTCTATACAAAGAACCCTGTTGGGTAGGGGAGGCTGAGAGGCAGTGAGTGGTCCTGAGCCACCCAGGGAGTTTCAGGGCCAGCCAGAACCCAGATCTCTTGAGTCCCAGTTCAACACTCTAACCATGGTGCCACATGGGTCTTGTTGTGTTTCCAGTTCCTATCATACCTAACCAGAATAGCTTATGCTCAGGAGTGCTAGGAACTGTAGTGGAAAACATTAGATTGTGAGAATGCTCGGATGGACACGATGCCCCCCCATGCCTATGACTACAGTTCCCATCATTTTATGGATTGAGATAATGGGAACTGTAGTCCAAAACATCTGGTTGGTACCAGTTTCTGGGTTGCCTAGAATGGGGAGCATGGCACTGGCCAGGCTCTTTGGACTACACCTCCCATCATGTCTGGCTGTTGTGGATGATGTGTAGCCGAACCCACCCAGCTAAGCAGACGTATGGGATGGGCAAGGTGTCTACCAATAGGAAAGGCAAGAGAACGAGGCTCCGGGGGAAGATCCGCCCAATCAAAAGACGGAGTCTCATTCGTGCATTTACATGAAAGGACTCCGCCCCCTCCGCCCTTAGACGAACTAGCATGAGATCTGCGCATGCGCGCGAGCGCTCTGTGCCTCCCCCTCCGTTACTATAGAAAGTCAAGCGGTGACTTTCGGTCTCGGTGCGCGAAGGTGCGTCGCTGAAAGCGTCCCCCGCTCGTGGAGCAACGGCTCCAGTGTAAAGCGCTTACCTTAAGTGCCGGAGCAGATGCGCATGAGTATCCGCGCGCGCCTCGGCCGTGCAACCACGTGCGCGCTGTCTAGTAACAAGACGCTGACGAAACGTCACCGAAACATGTTTGCCCATCTGACATGACTTGGTGGCTGTTGCCGAAATTACTCGAGTAAGTGCGCAAACAGTCCTTCCAGCTTATATTTTTTTTGTTCTGTTAGAAATCACGCTTGCTTTTTATGGCTATTCATTGCAACATCCTAATGATAAGGGCTTTTTTTTCCCCCTCATAGGCAAGTTTCGCCCTGGGGGACCATTTAATGATTTGATCTTGGGATGCAGAGAGAACAAACTATTTATTTGGGTTAGGCGTTAGTTATCTTTTTCAGCTGGATTCCCAACTCTAACCTCTCGTGTCGGATCACTAAGTGAGAGTAAAAAAGGCGACGGGGTGGGTGGGTAGATGATGCGCAAGTAAATCGGATTTCCCTCCTTTGCCCGCCTCCCCAAACAAGATCGTTCTATTCGTTTAGACTGACTTTGTGAAGTTGAAAGACTTGACACGTATGTAGCCCAGGTTCCCCCAGCCTGGTGTCTTCCAGATGCTGGGGACTTGAGCTCCCATCAGCCTGAGGCAGCCTGGCCAATGGTCCGGAGTGCTGGGAGCCAGCATAGACCCAGGCCCTAGCCTTCGCTCTGCCATGAAGCTCCCTTGGGTGACCTGGCGATGGTTGTGAGGATAAAACATGGAGCCGTGTCAGCCACTCCGGGTGCCTCCCAAGAGGGGCCAAGGGCAGGATATGCAACGCAGCCTTTGCAGCCTGTAACATCTGGCAGGGCCAACCGGGCGGGAACTTTCTCAGCCTTGACTGATGCGTGAATCATCGTTAATTGTGGTGCTGCTCCATTCGGCTGTTTTCGAAAGGGCTTTCAAACCTGTTTTTCGTAGTACAGCTTAAGCAATAGTTTTAATAGAGTTGCATGTAAAAATAAAAAATTACACCCTGGAGATTCTTAAGCATTTCATGGACGTCGACGGTGTGGTCCTCCGCAAGTTCAAATACAAAGAAGGCATTGGCTGGGCCGTGCTGGGAGGGGCAGGGATTTTATTCTATTAGATGGCTCGTATTCTGGCTATGTATCTATCCTAAGACTTGACCGTTTTTTATTTTTAGTTTAGCGCCGCAGTGCTGTTCATAAATTTCTCTATTGCCCTGTACGGTGTTGCATTTTGTAGCTTTCGATGAGTGCGAGCTGCGCGCAGAGTTTTGGCTGTCGGGCGGTTTAGAAATTAAACTGCGGGGTTTGCGGCGGGGGGCGGGCAGAGCGGGAGATGCAAAGATTGCTTGGGAGAAGGAAATCGTTTAAAGAAGGCTCCCTTTGCTTGTGAATTTATTTATTAAAACATTTATATGCCGCCCCATTCGACGAAGCCTCGGGGCGGCTCACAACAAAAAATAACAATAACAACAATAGAAAATATAAAATAACAATATAAAATAAATGACCATATAAAAGAATTAGCGTGGCTTCATAGAGCCGCAGTACTGCTCAGGAGAGAGACGAATGGACGTATAAAAAGTCAGGGACAAAAGAGTCCCTCGTCCCGGCCCCGGCGGTCGGCGGAACGGAACTCTCGGCTCGGCGGACTTGTTTCCCTGCCGGGCAGTTTTGGGCGGCGCACAGCGCCCGCCGTCCGAGGAGGCAGAGGGCTAGAGGTGTGGATGGCGCAGGCAGAAGTTCCCGGGAAGAGCGAAGGCTTCTCCAGAGCGTCCCTGCGTCGCCCCATGGTAAGACTTGGCGGGGCTCGACTTCCCTCCGCCCCGCTCTTCCCTCGGAGTGAGCGCTATGGACGGGGGAAGAGGCACCGTGCGGACGGCCACCGGCGGAGACGGGGGACTGGGCGAGGGGGATTAGCGCAGCCTCCAGTGCAGTAAATGCACCCGCGCGCACGGTCTGCTTTCGTACCTAGTCTGCTTTACACACGTGCGGCGTCTTGTCCTGCATTGTGTCCCACTCCCCGCCTCTTGCGAGGAGTGCAGCGTGGCTTCCACGGCTCCATGTTATCCTCACAACAGCCCTGTGGGGTAGGGTAGGCTGAGAGTGAGTGACTGGTCCAGAGTCACGCAGAGAGCTTCACAGCTGAGTGGGGACTGCAGCCCAGGGCTCCTGGGTCTTCGGTTCTGTGCTCTGACCCACGTGCAATGCTGGCTGCATTGTATATGTAATAAATCTATAGAGAGGGGCACATGGATATAATGTTGTTGTGTGTTGCAAGGAAACAAACCCGTAAAAAGGGAATTACAGTTTTTCAACACCTATTTTAACAAATCACTTGTTTTATGACACTTCTAATAAAAGGGGTATATTGTTGCATATATGGAAACACAACAGAAAGTGCTATTGCATAAGTTTCAGGAAAGGCAGACCGAATGTCCATGTATTTATCCATTTGTGGGATAAAGTCATTGTGTTTTGGTAGTACATGTGCCAGTTTTTGTATGTGGAGTGAAGGTGTCCATTGGGTTGGGGATGAGATGAGGATTTCTAAAAAATGGGCAATGGACTAGCTACTTTCCATTACAAAAATTGATAAAAATCTAAAGTGGATTCCTTTAATCACAGGGAAAAGCAAGGCGAACTGGTTTTTATTTTTAAATTATTTTAAGGTGCAGCCCTCTAGGTGTTTAGACAGGAAGACTGTTTTTCAGAGCCCAGCTTTCTCTTCTCCTGTCCTAACTCTCTGCTGCCAGATGTGTTTCACTACAGCTCCTAGCATCCCCTGGCCAGCATGGCTGTCTGTCTGTCTGTCTGGGGGTGGGTGCTTGGAGTCATTGTGCAACACATCTGGAGACTGCTAAGTTGGGTAAGACTGCTATGCTTTCTTCCCCCCCAGAAAAGGTACACCTGTTGAAATTATACTAGCTTTGCAGCCCTTAAAGGCATCACACGAAGGTACGGAGTAGCTTAATTATACTGAGTCAGCCTGCCACTGGTCCATCCAGATGGCCAGGATCATGGGCAGATGTCTTTCCCCATCTAGTTTTGTGAGATTCCTTTTTCCAACTGGAAAATGTAGGGGATCAGGCCTGGGGTGTGTGGGCCTGTTTCTCCTGGTGCTGTTTGCATCCAGGGGCCGGAGCTTGCTTTCGCTGAACCGGGGCAGCTCTGTGGCAGAGGAAGTTAGAAGAGACTTGCCGGATCAGGGCTTAGTCCATTTAGTCCAGCATTCTGGTCTTGCAACGGCCAGCGGGGTGCCCAAGGGATACCCATGAGCAAGGCTGGAGGGATGTGGCACAGTGACCGGGAGGGTTGGAGTCACAAGGACTTCTTTGAATTCAGCAAAGCTGTTTTTGAGGAAGGTGCGTTCAAATTAGGTGGCCTTGCTCCAGCTGGGTGCTCTTAGACTACAACTCCCATCATCTCCTGACTGGGTTGAAGCCTGTGTTTGGGGAATGATGGTCTTGTATTCAGGAAGCATCCCCTGCTATGTTTACAGATTTAAACATAGAAGCATAGAAAAAAGCAAGTTAGAAGGGGTCTCCTGGGCCATCTACTCTGACCCCTGATTCCAGCCGGCTCCACTCATGTAATCATTTTGTACGTAGTTTTGTGTTGTCTCTCTTCATTGTACTTCAAATCTCTTGGTGTTTCATCATCTTTGAACTGTGTTTTCTTTGGGCTGGATTTCTGTTATGGCTAGCTGCCTTGCTTTTGCCGGAAAGGTACCGCACAAATCAAACAGATAAATGTAATTCGGGAGCCCTCCTTAATGCTTACGTTCTGTGTTGAATTCTGTTTTCTGGAGCAATTCTGCTGATCAATTCTGCATTTATGGCTCTCAGTTTGCAAACTCCAGCTTGCCTCTTTCCCCCCGGCTTGTGTGGTTGTTCTCTGCCAGCCCCCGATGTCTGGGGCACCTCCTCAGTTGGCATCAAGTCAGGCCTTTTTCTCCAGTCCCTTTCCCCCTGGCCTTCCAAGGCCAACCGCTTCCCATGGTGCTCTAGGGAGTGTCCTCCTCTCATTTCCGTCAGAGAGGGGGAGGATTTCAGTAAAAGGGGTTGGGCACGTCGCTTTTCCCTGGAGGATTTCCACCACTGTGCCATCTCCTCCTCCTTTTTCCAGATCCTCTACTGACACCTGGTTTTGCAGGAGTGCTCTAAACCATGGAAACCAAAGAAGAGGTGGAGAAGATCCGCATCGTGGCCGAGAACCACCATGCTGGCGAGGCAGGAGGCGAGGGGGCTGGCCTGCTGGGGCCCCCAAGGGCTCTGCCCAGTTCCTGGCAGCACAAATGCGCCTCGTACGTCCTGGCTCTCCGTCCATGGAGCTTCAGCGCCTCCCTCACCCCCGTGGCCCTGGGCAGCGCCCTCGCCTACCGCTCCCAGGGCACCTTGGACCCCGGCCTCCTGCTGGGCAGCGCCGTGACCGTCCTGGCAGTCCATGGCGCGGGGAACCTGGTCAATACCTACTATGACTTCTCCAAGGGCATTGACCACAAGAAGAGCGATGACCGGACGTTGGTCGACCAGATCTTGGAGCCCCAAGATGTTGTGAGGTTTGGGGTCGTCCTGTACACCTTGGGGTGCCTCTCCACCGCCTGCCTCTACTGTCTCTCCACCCTCAGGTTGGAGCACCTGGCCTTGATCTACTTCGGAGGACTGTCCAGCTCCTTCCTTTATACCGGAGGTAAGGCTGGCCGCGCATACGCCTGCTTGTTGGCAGCCCCGGGAGCTGCCTTAGGTCGAGCTGCCCCTCGGCTCAGCCAGCCCAGCAGAGTCGACACGGACAGGCAGCGGGAGCAGCTGCTCAGGGTGGGAATGCTCCCTCGCCCAACCTGGAGAAGTCGGGTCCCAGGCTGGGGCCTGTGTGCAGAGCAGCCGCTTTGGTGCTGGGGGCAGTCTGCCCCCCTCCTTGACATAGAAATCCAGTCCCTCTCACCGTGAGTGGTGGCCTTTTGTGGCGTGCCGGGAATCCCTCTTCTGCGTGGGTGGGGATGGCACGGGTGGCTTTTACGGGGAGGCTTCTCAATCCGGCCAGGCTGCTTGTCCAGTCACCGGCCTGCTCAAAGGTCCCGCAAGGCCATTGCTGCGTTAAAGTTCCTCAGTCCAAATTCTGTGCCGCCTTCGATGATCTCTATAAAAGGACCCCCAAGAAGCAGGAGGAAGTCACTGCCCTCATGTCCTCCTTGTGGATTTGCCGCCGGGGCTCCTGCATATGAGACCATCAGAGGCTGCTAGTCCTCATGGCTCCATGCTGCCTCTGGTGTCAGAGGTCGTGTGCCTGTCTGCACCAGTGGCTGGGAATGGGAATAAGAGGCGGTACAGTTTTTTCTGCTGTGAAAGCACAGCAGAGCAATGAATGCCAGTTTGGAGGAGGAGGAGGATTCCAGACACCAGGAGTTCTGTGCAGGAAAGAATGGCAGGATAGAAATGTAATAAAAGAAATTAAAGAGCCGGGAAAGCCCACCCTGCACTGGGGGAGTAGGATCCAAATGCAGCGGAAGCGCTGCCGCTTTCCCTTCTCCTGATGTCCTCAGCAGCCGGGAGCCATCGCCAGCCCTGCAGTGTTGTCCAGTGTGGACCTAAAGAGCCTACAGCTTTTTCCAGCCGGGCTGGGCGCTGACAGCCTGTTTCCTGTGCTTCGGCACCCGGCCCTTGGGCTCAGCTTCCGTGGCTGCCCCTGCCTCCGGCTTGCAATCTAAATATTGGACCATCAGGAACACAGAAGTAGGAACAATTGTGTCAGTTTCCCCCCACCCTCCACCTTTTCCTCTGAAGCTCCTAAGGAAATGCCATTCCATTTTATCCTCACCACAACCCTGCATGGTAGGGCTGGCTGAGAATCCATGTCGGGTCCCAATCCCTGGGCGAGCTGCGGGAGGACTTAAACCCGGAGCTTCCCAGTCCCAGCCTAACATTGTAACCACTGCACCACCGTGTTGGGTTTCATTTCCCATCATCCCCACCCCTTGGGCCATGCTGGGACCGGCCCAAAGTCACACACAGAACACAGTCGAGTCGAGGTTTGAACCCGGGTCTCCCCAGGACAGCACCCCAGCCCCCTGTGTGACCTCACCCTTTGTATTTATTTGCGTATCTTCCGGATATCCTGCCTCGTTTCCTGTTAGAATCCCAGGGTGCCTTGCACCCTCCTCTGTTCCTTCCTCGCCACGACCGACCGACCGGGCGAAGCGGGCTGGACGAGTCCCGGCCTGTGCCTGACAGGCTCTCTCTCCTCTCTGCGCTTGCCCTAGGCATCGGCTTCAAGTACGTGGCCCTGGGGGACGTGGTCATCCTCATCACCTTCGGGCCGCTGGCGGTGATGTTCGCCTACGCCGTGCAGGTGGGCCAGCTGTCCCCCTCGCCCCTGCTCTACGCCGTCCCCCTCGCCCTCAGCACCGAGGCCATCCTGCACAGCAACAACACCCGGGACATGGAGTCGGATCGGCGGGCCGGCATTGTCACCCTGGCCATCCTCCTTGGGCCCACGCTCTCCTACGTGCTCTACAACACCCTCCTCTTCCTCCCGTACCTGATCTTCTGCGTCTTGGCCACCCGCTACACCATCAGCATGGCCCTGCCCTTGCTCACACTCCCCATGGCCTTCTCCTTGGAGAGGCAGTTCCGGAGCCAGTCCTTCGTCAAAATCCCCCAGAGGACTGCCAAGCTCAACCTCCTCCTGGGACTCTTCTACGTGTTTGCCATCCTCCTGGCTCCCCCGGGCAGCCTCCCCAAGCTGTAGGGCCCCCTGGGTCTCGGGGAAAGCCTTGCCCACGGTGGCCAATGGGGCAATGTCTGCGATCCTGCCAGATCTGGGAGCGACGGGTTGGTTTCTGGCTCCTCGTCGAGAGAGTTGCTGGAGACTCGGTGGTGATCCTTACGGTTTGGGTGACTCAGTCATTTTGTACCTGCACCCTTTGTAAAGCGTCTCACACTTTCTCTTTCAAAAGTAGGGGGGGAAGGATATTTATAAAGCTTCACTTGCAAAAGTTTTGCCTGTATTTCTTCCCCACGTTGGCTTAAAAGAGGAGTATGGGACCTGGGAACGAGGCTGCCCCCCCCCCGGGCTTCTCCAGAGGGACATGCGTTGCCCCCCAAAATCCTTTGCTGGTTTCCCAGCCCTTGTGCATTTTTCTGTCCCGTTCAGAAGGTTTCTAATGCCTCTTCTAAGGCAGAGTTAAAGACAGTAGGAGCCTCAAGATACGGCATGCTGGCTTGGCTTGGCTTGGCTTAGTTTTTTCTTGCCCAGCACTGCAAAGTGGTCTCTGAGTGTTTCCCTGAAGTTGAATTTGGCCCACTTTAAGAAATTATTTATTTATTTATTTATTTTTCCATTTATATCCTGCCTTTTTCCTACAAAGGGCTCAAGGCAGCTTACATTTTCCTCCTCCATCTTATCCCCGCAACAGCAACCCTGTGAGGTAGGTTGGGCCGAGAGTCTGACTGGCCCACAGTCACCCAGTTGGCTCCATGGCCGAGCGGGGACTCGAACCCGGATCGCCTGAGTCCCAGCCCCATGCTCTTAACCACGACACTAAACTGGCTCTAATTGCAATAGTCCTTTGATGCTTCAGGCCTTTTGCAGTCATAGTAATAGTAATAATAAGTTTTATAGTAATGATAATGAATTACTAATACTGCTTGAAAAGAACCTTACTGTGGAAGGCTAAGAACCACGGTTGTTGATGACACAGGGCTCAAATTCACCAGCTGTTCTAGGAAAAAGACGCACCGTCGCTGGCTTCCCAGGCTGAGCAGCAAGCAGACCTCCAGATGTTTGCCACCTTGCTGGGTGGCATGTGTCGTCATCGCACCTCCTGGCAGAGGCTTCTGGGGGTTGAAGTCCCAAGCAGTTGGAGATCCTCTGTCCAGGTGGGGCTCCCCCGGGCCTCCCCCGGAGGGAATTCGTCATGACTGACTGCAGAACAACACGGGTGGCCTTTGACTCATTTCTTCACTGGCAGATGGGAACTGTGCCAGCTCTGCTCTCGAGCTCGGCATTTGTCGCTGTGTCCTCTGCTGTGCTTCATCCGCAGCTGCCCCACCTTGGCCCCGGAGCCGCTCACAGGTGTGTGGTCACGTCGGCATCTCCCAGAGCCCTCGTGACACATCTTCAGCTTGCAGTGGAAGGGCTGGCGGGGCCACCGCTGGGCGAGAAAGGTCCCCTTCAGCCCAAATGCAGGGGGAGGGTGTTGGCCTGGGGCTCGGAGTCGTCGTCCTCACTTGGCCACACAGCTCAGCAAAGGACCTCGGGCTTCTCAGCTGAACTGGCCTCACCAGGTTGTTCTTGTGAGGACAGAAGGGAGATGAGGAGAGCTTTGTGAGGTCCCTCAAATTGCTGGAAAAAGGGGGATAGAAGCACAGTGTCATGGTAACAAGCAGTGTTTTACCTGTCAAGGGGGCTGGGCGAGGTCTGCTGAACATGGCGGCCTGAAGAAGGCCTCTCTTCCGGGCCCTGCCCTTCGCTCTTGCTTCACCGGCTGTATCTCGGCAGCAAACTCCCTCGGCTGCGACCTCAGGCATGCATCCCACGGTTCAGGGATGGGCACGGTGGCGACTCCTGCGACTTGCCTCCCGTCGAATCCTCGGCGCACACGGCGCAGGCTGCTCTTCTGACCCAACCCGGCCCTCTGGTTCGCAGCCTGGCCCGGCCGCGACGATCTGCGGCATCCTCGCGGGGTGGAATCAGGCAGGCGTGGAGCGGCAGGGAGGCCCGCCGTCCCTCGGGGCTGACTCTGCCTTCCTCCTCGGATGCACAGGGCGGCTCGGGGGGCCATCCCGGCGGTGGAGCATCTCCCAGACGGCTTCCATGACACACGAGGGAAGTTCGTCCTCGCTTCCCGTTCCTCACTGCGAACGAGCTTGTGGAACAGGTGTGCTGGCCAAGCAAGGAGACCTTTCTCATGTCTCTCCCACTGCTATCCAGGTTCTCCACATGGGACTTGTCCTCTTCCAGCTGGGAACCGGGGCCGTCACTGCAGCTCAGGCTTTCCTCGGCCTGGTGGCTGCCGGCTGTGGCGGAGAATAGCCCATCGTCCCCGGCCCGACGGAGCTGACAGCCCACACACGTGATGTGCTGCGGCACGTGGTGATTGGCCGGTGACACCGGGCCAGTCCCTGGCACGCCACCTTGTCTACCTCACAGGGCTGTTGTGCCGTCTAGAGGCCCCAGTCCGGCACACACTCTTCCAACCAGCAGGAGTTTGGCGGTTCCCCCCTTTTCCTTGTCCTAACAAAGCGGACAGGCCTTTCCCAAGGTTCAGTTAGCTGGAGCTTTCAGCTGTTGCAGGCGGGTATTTTCTGGCTCCCCCTAAAAGTTCCCCAAGGGCCAATTCCTTTGCAGGAAGGTTCAAAAATAAAAAGTGGTACAGTCCCTTCTCCCATCCCACCATGTGGTCACCTTTCTTCTGCTGAGGGTAATGTACCCTATTTTGGAAGGAGGTTTGGCAGGGGAGAAAAATCATCGCTGCTCCGCTGGAGAATCTGTTTCCACGTGCCCTGAAGATGGCAGTGTGTCCTTGCGAACTCTGCTTTGGACTCCAGAGCCGGTCTTTGTGATACCCTTTTTGCCAGATGCAAAGCACTCATCCTGCCCTGAAGATGGTGCTGGGTTTGATGCACCGTCTCTCCAGCCAGGAGCAGGGGCAGGAACGAATCCAGCCTGAAGCCCTGGATGGCCATTGCTGCCAGTCTGTGAAGCAGTGCTAGTCAGACCTGACCTGGAATACTGTGTCCAGTTCTGGGCACCAAGATTTAGGAAAGATGCAGGATAATTAAATTCAGGCTGGCCATCAGGAAAAGCTTCCTCACTGTCAGAGAAATACAACACTAGAACCAGCTGCCTGCAGAGGTGACGGGCTCTCCCACACTGGAGACATTAAAAAAGAAACTGGGACAGCCCTCTGAATGGGATGGTGTAACGTGGTGTCCTGCAACAGCAGGGGGCTGGACTAGATGGCCTTCATGGCCCCTTCCAACTCTTATATGATTCTATTGGCTGGATTGGACCAAGGGCTGGACTCAGTGAAGCACTTGCATATACACCTGGGTAATGCAAGCCTTTATTCAGAGGCACGAGGCTCGGGAGCTCAGGCTCTGTGGAATTACTGCTTTGCATGCAAAGGCCCCAGGTTCTCCGAGCAGAGCTGGACAAGACCTGCTCCCAAGCCCAGAAAGCCGCTGAAGCCTGGAGAAGGACAGTGTTGGGCATGGAAATGACTCCTCAGCCCGTGCGAATGGGCCCCATCCGGCCCTTCCGGACCTGCAGATGATGCCACGGCCACAGGGGACCTGATGCAGAAGGCCGTCTGGCGGGGGCTTGCAGGAGCGGCGTTCGGCCTCCCAGGCAAGGGGCAGCCTATCCAAGACGTGGTCTTCAAGAGGGGCCACTGCGGCTGCCTTTTGTGCCATGAACATGTCGCAGAGGGTGGCGCCTGCGGAAATGCATAAGCTGCCCCTTATTTCTAACTCCCCACTCCCTGGGGCAGAATCGTTCTCACAGAGCAATGGGCAGTCCTAAGAGCTGGTCTAAGAACCCCAAGTCACCCATTTTTAAAATGCATAATGTCTCTCAAAACGGGCCCTATGAATTCATCCCAAGCCCCGCAAGGAATGAAAAGCAATGCAGGACCGAAAAAGCCCGTGGGGTGGAGGCTGCCGCCCACCTAAGGGGAAAAAAAAATAATAATAATAAAAAAAAACCAAGCTGGATTTCTAGGACTGATGCCACAATACCACCCTGGTGTTCTGCTTGGCTGCGCCTCTTGGCCTCGGAGATGAGCCACCCCTTCCTGCTGGCCTCCGTTCGTCATCTCCTTCGTTAAGGGGCTAATCTTGCCAGGGCAGGAGGAAGCACAGGGCATCAGCTGCACGTGGCACTGTAGACTCGTCGCCAGGCTATAATGGTGGGGAAATTGCGTATAATTGAAAAGCCTTAATAACATTAGCTTAATGAGGAGGACTGGTGGCTCAAGAAGATAAGAGGGCTAGATTGCCGCCCTCTTCTCCCTGGGAAGGAAAAGAATGCAGGTTTTGCGAGCTGCAGGAAGTTACGGAGCTCGGTACCTCGTCTGGCTGAGGATGGGAGCAAAGAGGAGCTTTGGAGCATACGGAACCGTTCTGTCGGGTCCCAGCCAGGATCAGAACTGACCCATCTTCCTGTCTTGACTCTCTAGGAGGAGGTACAGTATCACACAGGTGTTCAGCTTGGAAGCCTCTGTACACCCTGCTGGCACATTTTCAGATTCTTTTCTATGAGGACTAGTAACATGTTTTCTTTTTCTTTCCCCCCAAAGAAACAAATGTGCAAAGTACCTGGGTATCCAGGTCCTGTGCTCTTTCCAAGGTTGTGGAATAAGGAATCACAGAAAACTAAGTCTTCAGATGTGGGATTAGGGCGAAGTAGGGTTACAATTTTGGCAAACTTGTTCGACATCCCAGAAGCTTCGTGCATGGCTAGGAGATGGGATTGGTGAGTGTTGGGTGGCAAACAGGCAAATGCCTGTCTTTAACCTGTCATTTCAGTGGGCTTATATACACAGGAAAATTGCGGGGGGGGGGGGGTACGGGGACCCAAGGCCAATCCAGAGCTCTGGAGGGAACCACCTTCATATTTTTCTTCTTCCTTCCCCATTGCTTTTCCTTGTGTGTTGCATCTTTTCAGGTGGTATGCCTATTGGCGGAGGCAGTCTTGCTTGATGGTTTTAAGCCATTCCGGAAAAACAAGCCCACCTGAGTTAGGCCATAATAGGACCCAATGTTCAGCTCCCTCTTCTTCCCTTAAACCAAATGGTTTCTTTAGCCTCGGACGCTCTCCGTGTACAGGACCCCACAGGGTTGGTCTAGAAATGAGGTGGCCTTCACCTGTGTCCTTGCCTGGAGATCCCTTTCTCCTTTCTCACCTTTCTCTCACTATGAAATGTATTCCTCAATGAGACAAATTGCTGTGCCAGCTTTCAGGAGTTTGTGTTTCATTTTAAGGTAGGACCAAAGGAACCTGCATCAATAACCTCGTCCAAAAAGTTCATATGTCACCATGTTGAAAAAAGGCTTCCCCACCTCATTTTAACTCCCGAACATGAGACAAAACAACACCCCCACTTCCAGTTTGGCCAATCTTTCATCCCATTTTTCTTCCTATTTCCTTCACTCTCTGTCTCTTTCCCTGCACCTGAGACTCCAGAAACCTCCTTGGGGAAGGGATTTAGTGGCCTGCTGAGCGCTGGGAAACATTGAGTGGAGAAATCATTGTGACCAGCGAGCCGGCTGCATCTGTTTCCGTGGAAACAGCCACACACGTGGTCCCCTGCCCCAGTTTTGGTGCTGGAGAGCATCACCTCCGGTGCGAAAGAGCCAAGGAACCTGTGTGTGGCTGCAGAAGAGCTGTGGGAAAGCGTGTGTCCGGTGTGAGAAGAAGCTATGTCGCTTGCATCCTTTTGTCCCTGATCCAGGCCATTTTTGGAATGTAGGGGTGCAGGGAAGGCTGGTTCCCCCCCCCCTTGGCCAGCGAGGCTCCGTATCCCCTCCAGATGCCGGTCTGGACATCGCAGCGGCAGCCCATGGGCACGGACCCCCAAGCCCTGAAGCAGGCGCAGCAGCACGGATGGCTCCTTGGGGTTTCTGAGTCAGATCCAGAGTGAACGTGGGCTGCAAGGCAATAAAGAACCAAAGGCCCATGTGGCTGAAGCCTGTGGTATCAACTTCAGCCGCTAGTGTGCAGACTTGGCTAACTAGCGCAGCATCAAGCTCAGCAGAGACTTTTAGGCCAAGGGACAGAGTAATATCATGGTTTGCGTCTGCCCCCCGCCCCCCACCATCCTTGTGCGGCAGCCCCTCGGGGGAACAAAATGGGGAAGCTGCTCTCTCGGGGGACTACAGGGACCACGATGAGGGCTGTGCAGCTACTCCGGCTTCGCTCAGATGGGATGGGTGCCATGCACCCACCTTGGACTGCATTTTAAGTTTGCTCGAAGGCTTCACCGAATCACACCCACGCTTCTTCCAGCTGATGTGCAGCTTTGCTAGCTCAGAATATAGAGAATAGCTGACACAATCCCAAACCAGAGCGGGGTTGTAGCAAGACTGGCCGGCCGATTAATTGGCAGACTTCTAAAGATTCCAGGTGTAAATACAGGACACTCCCTTTCGGGGTGTCAGCCCTTGGTCCATCTGGCCCAGATGTGTGCCCAGGCAGCGTGGCAACAAACACCCAGCAGCTGAGCATGGGCTGAGTCTGGGTTGCACCCAGACCATGGGAGGTTGTTGCTGAAATATGGTTTATTGTGTTGTCTGTACTCAGTTGCACTGAGCAACCGTGGTTGGTCAGTCACGAGCAAACTTTGAGAGGGACCCACAGCTTATGTTGGGGTGTCAACTGAGGGTTGTTTGTGGTTAACCAGCCATGGCTTAGCATCGACACAGACAGGGCAACAGCCCATGGTTCAACAGCAAGCCACATTCAGCCCCTGGTTGTGAGTTCTTGAGTTGTCTTAACCCAGTAGGTGGGGTTTTCAGACAGGTGCCTTTCTAGCTGTACCTGGAGATGCTAGGAATTGAACCTGGGCACGGAAAGAAAGTGCTGTACCCAAGGCTTTGTGCACAGCACTGAAAGCTTTGGTGGCACCTTGATATAATGACTGAACAAAGTCAAAAGAGAAATGTACTCGCAGCCACGTTCTTGGTTTCAGCTGCTCTTCCCCGTCGTTTCTCCCTTCGCTGAGAAAGAAAAAAAATGCATTTTGAGGTGGGGAACAGCCTCCATTGAAACTTTTGAAATATGGAAATGTATTTAGACACAATTAATTACCAGATTAATTGATTAAAAGCCAGACGATGAATCAAGAAAAGGAGAAGACGTCTGTCGGGCCCTAATTTGGTATCCTTTGCATTGTGGCGTAATTGCTGCCTACGGATGTCGGAGGGAGATTCCCTCGCAGTTAGTCAGCCCCTGTTGTCGATCTGCATGGTTGTGGAGATGGATGAAGGGGTGGATGAAAGCGCTGAGTTGGCACTTCTGCCCGGGCCCTGCGCAAAAAGACCCCCAAGCCCCAACTCGCATCTTCTCCCGTTTTGACAGCCCAGGGGCTCGTTGCAGGTTACAGACCTGAGAGCAGCATTGATAAACATTGGCAGAAGCACCTGTTGCGCTCTCTCTCTCTCTCTCTCTCTCTCTCTCTCTCTCTCTCTCTCTCTCTCTCTCCCTCTCCCTCTCCCTCTCCCTCCCTCCCTCTCTGCTCCTTTCCTGTTTCTCTGCCCCCTTTCTTCTCTCTCTCTCGGCTGCCACTGCCTTTATCATTCCCTCTTTCTACCACGGCCTTTCCCTTTCTGCGGAGGGGAGTGACAGATCCTCTTTTCCCACCTGCAAATACTCAAAATGTTTTTCTCTTCCTTTGCAGTGTTCGATGAGTGAACGGAAGTGTGTGTGGACCCTGGGAAAAGAAGGCAGAACAAGGACATCGCGGATGCATCCAGATTGAGGGCTCCTGGCCCAAACCATCCAAAGGTACCACATCCCTGGTCCGTCTGTTCTTTCCCTGCCAGTCCTTGTGGTAATACGAGTCCTGCGTGTTTTACGGGTGGAATTATGGAAGGAGATCTGTCCTTTCTGTGCCTGGTCTTTCCACTTCAGTGTGCAATGAGCACTTCCGATCGCTGCCGAGTGTGCCCTGGCTTGGTGCCAGCGGATAATTTCAAGCATCCCCCCAAATCAGTGGCGGCAGAAGCTAACACGTGTTGTGGGTATGCACACAGGTGCAGGGGTGAGACGGGAGAAAGAGGGAGCTGAGGAGACAGGGCTGGGTGGTCCTTCATGCATTTCCACCCTCCATTGGTTGCAAAGATGCGTCAGGTTTGATTTATGTAGAGAAAGCTGCAAATTTAGGAATCGGTAGGGCCATCTGATCAGTCAAACTGTAGCTCTCACCAGCATGTGTGGACATCTGCGGACAGGTGACCCGGCTTGTTTGGCCAGAGGGCCAGGGGCCACGGAAGAGCAACTGGAAGGCTCTTTCCCTCTTCTCTGTGATGCGCCTTTATAGTGTTGTGTAGTGGTTCGAGCATTGGACTGGCATCCTGGGGAAGGAATGGTTTGTAACTGGGGTGGATGCAGAAGGAACATCCATATGACCAGGAGTTTCAAGAACGGGGTGTGGTAGTTGTGTTGCTCAAGGAAGCAGGGAAGATAGGAAGAGCAAGAGCACTTCTGAGCATGTGTAAAGTGTCATTCTTTTGTGGCTGCGGACTCATACCCATGAGCCACTCATTTAAAAGGATCCGAGAACAGGTGTCGGGAAGGACCGCCCCCCCGCCAGTGTGTTCCTTGATAATAACGCCAGTCCACATCCCCCCCACCCCAGTGTCTTCCCCACCAGTGGCTATGGCACACTGTGTCTGCTTGGCCACAACAGGAGTATGGCCGCTCTCAAAGCAGTGCTCCAGAGCATCCGACCTGGCGCCATGTTGAGCGTTCTGCCGCACTGCATTGTGGGAAATGTCCACCAGCGCTGCTTGGCCCTCGAGGAAATGCTCCGATTCTCCCGTGGGGGCAAGCCGTGTCTCCAGGGCTGGTCTGATGGATGCCTTCTCCCGGGGGGCCTGTCAAAGAATGGGGCTCGTATGCACAGAGGGGCCCCCTTTCCGTGCATAGAAGCGGCTCTAGCGCCATTTCCACTGAGCTCCGGGACACGATCATGGAAGTCTGACACAGACTTGTGCCGCTACGGGAAAACGGAGCCTTCCCACAAGCGCTGGTGTTTTTGCACTGAAAAGAGGGCTAGAGAAGCGTTCATTGGACCGCAATAACAAAGAAGGAACAGGTGTGACGAAGGGTCACACTGCAGCCGTCCGTGTGTCCACACACAGGCTGAAAGACTGGAGGAGTCCCTTCCTGTGGGGTGGGAAAAGGCAGCCCCAGCAGCCCAAATCCCCCTTCACCACACTCCCTTTTTCCCTGCTCAGCCTGAATCGCATGACACCGAGTTAATTGGGTGCCTCGCTCCCTCCTGTCCCGCGTAACCACACTGCGATCACTACCCTGCGGGGATTAGGTGTCCAATTAACCGGAGAACAAGCCGAGCGGTTTCCGTCTCCCTCCCTGCACCGCTTCTGCTTAGTATTCCTCATCCGTGCCATCTCCCGGTGCTGGAACTTTCAAAAAGTCACCTCATAAAAGCAGGTTCGACTTCCCCTTAAATGGCTTCCATAAAGATTATCATTATCTAGTGATAACTCCAGCTGGGAGCCTATTTGGAATACCGAAAAGGCCGCTGGAGCTGCGGGGAGCCAGCTGCAGCCGGTCACAAGGGAGCTTTTGCCCAATTCTGCAGCCAGCAGGTTCTGGTAGGCATCTCGCCTCTCCGAAAGTTGGGGCACCCCATGTGGCTTGAAAGTTAGCCCTGCTGACGGGCACGGCCACGTGCATGCTCTGGGTACCTTCTTTCTGGCAGGCGGAGGTTTTCGGCCTGGTTCTCAGAGTCTATAAAGGAAAAGTGGCAAACAATCTACCAGTGTACCGAATCAGAAGTTGGGTGGGTTTAGTTTCTTAAGGTGGGCAAACCTGGGAGAGTTGCAACAACCTGGAGTTCACAACCCATGGGTTGTTTGTGGTGCTGTCTGAACACACGACTGAGCCGGGGTCCTCCTGTCTTTGCATCCAGAATCTTTCGCAGTCCATCAATAATTTTCCATTTAACCAGGGCACTCCAGCCGGAATGCTCAGTTCTGTTCAGGATCCACCGTTCTCTCTCTCTAGCGCGCGCGCGCGCGCGCTCTCTCTCTCTCTCTCTCTCTCTCTCTCTCTCTCTCTCTCTCTCTCTCTCTCTCTCTCTCTCTCTCTAGTGATCACCATTTCAGTATGGTGTGGTCCCGTTTGTGACGTGAAAATGATGGATAGAAGTGCATTGTATTGGAATAGGGATGCTTTTTGTAAGGATGCCATCCCAGGAAAAGCACGTAGAGAAACATATGAATTTTGACGCAGCCTCAGGTGTGGGTTTGCTTTTTGCTCAGTGCTACCATGTTCACAAAACGATGCTGACAACGTCTGGAATAAGCTTGCAGCTGAGAAAACGAGAAATTCAGCAAAACCCAAACATGTGCATTTCCCCGGTTCTGGTAGCTACATCAGAGCCGGGCTCAGGGCATTATGTCCGGGGGCCCATCCTCTTGATCTTCTGTAACACGTCTCCTTTCTGCTTCTTCATCGTTCATCAACCCTCCCGCTCTCTCCTTTGTAAAGTGCAGATTACAGTGCAAAATTATGTGGTGGTCTGTGAATGGATTCAGCTTGCTTGAAAAGGAAACGCATTTCTTACACTTAGCTGGAATGGCGATGAAATCATTTTCTGGTGGCACTGAAAATGGTGGGGCCCAAGAAATAGTTTAGGAGGTGTTTAGGTACTGGACTCGGACTCACCTCTGTCTCGTCGTTTCGAGGGAGAGCTGTCCTTTGCCACACCTTTCCTGGCAGTCGGTTTGTGGTGGTACCCAAGATGGTTTCCAAGATCGTCCAAGGCACTCACGGCCCTGAAAGTCTGCCTTCTCCCACTCGGCACGCTTATTGAATCGGCCCACGTGTTTCTGAGGTTCCTCTATGTATCCCTGTTGTGAAATGTGTGGTGTGATTTCTTGGCTCAACCTCCTTGTCTTCCAGACCCCGGGAATCTATTTCACAGGGAATCACCTGGGAATAGACCTGTACCGGCTTTTCAGGTATGGGGCACTGCAAAATCCACAGTCCTACATTAGTTTAATATATGTTGAGGGCTGCAAATGGAATGCCGCAAAACCGAGTGGAACAGATGAAATGCGATGAGGTTCAGGGATGATTGATAATGAGCAGGAGCTGAGAATCAATAGTGTTAATTCCTGGCCTGTCAGCGAGAGTGAAAATTAATGAGAAAATCTGTCTAACTTAATGGTATTTACACATTTTACCGAGGGCGATAAAACCATCTCCAGGTGCAGCGTAGCATTGCAATTATGGCATTCTTGCTGGTCCAGAGGGGTGGGGAAAAATTAAAAATGAGAACTTCTTGGCACCCTACAAACATTTTATGAAAACAAGTCATAATTTCTTCACACCCTATGAAGTTTTCGAGAAAAGAAGCAATAACTGTGTGGGATGGGGTTTTACAGAGGTCAGAGCAGGCCTCTCGTGCCTCCTGCCCTCCCGATGCTTTGGATTACAACTGCCAGTAATCCTGATTGTTGGCTGTATTGGCTGGGACTGATAGGAATTGAAGTCTACAAGATCTGGAAGGCATTGGGCTAGGTTAGGGACAGTGTTGGGCTGGGAACTGGGGAGATGTGGGGTGGAACCCAAATATCACACCCACGGCGTATTCTGTCTCAAAGCCCTCACTTCTTAGCCTCAGGAGAGATGCTTTAGAGTGGAGAAACCAGTACAAAATCCAGAAAACCACCAAATGGGGGAAAGGGGGGACTAAAGTGCCCCCCCAGCCCAACATTCTGCACCAGTGCAGTCAGTCAGGATTTCGGACCCAAAATTCTTTCATCAGAGCAGTGATAAAAAAGCACCACCCTGCAAAAGATCAGCTTTTCTGCACACTTTGTATAAATAAAGCAAACTTAAGGAATGGGTCTTAGGAGGAATTTTGGGTTTGGCTTCCACACTCTTGGGGTGCTCAGAACAATCCCCTGAGCTCGGGACTCTTTAATGCTAAGCATTGGTCTTTTGCATCTGCCTCTGGCTGGTGATCCTGGGGCTTCTATTAATCCAAGAGAGTAAATCCAGAAGCTTGCCCTGACGGAGACCAGGCCGGATTAGATGGGCTGTGAACAAAAAGCAAATGCCACATTAAGCTTCATTAGGAAAGGGACGCAAAATAAAACTGCCAAGATCACGGTCCCTTCATGCAAATCTGTGATGTGACTGCTGCTGAAGCCCAGGCCGCACTTCTGGTCACTGCAACCAGAAAAGGAGATTTTAGAGCTGGGAAAAGTGCAGAAAAAGGCAGTGGAGGGAAGCTCCCAATGGGAGGGGTAGTTTAGCTTGGACAAGGAAGGGGAGGCTTGGGAGGGGTGCACAAAACGATGCCTGTGCCTGAGAAGTGGGCCAGGGGGCACTGTTCTCCCTTTCTCACAATGCTGGAACCCGGGGTGGGGTCACCCCATGAAGCTGAATGTGGGGAGGTTAGCCAAGGGGGTCTGGGGCATAGCTAAATGGTGGAATTCATCCCCACAACTTGTAATGATGGGCCACCAGTTTGGCTGACTTTGAAAGGGATCAGGCCAATTCCTCAGGGAGAAGGCTCCATGGCTGCTAGTCCTCATGGTGTTAGGCTCCCTCCCAGGATCTGGGGCAGAGCGTCTATGTATGCCAGTTGCTGGGGAGCATGGGAAGGAGGGTGCTGGGGTGCTCACCTTCTTGTACAGGTCTGACTGCTCTGTGAATAGATGGTTGACCCGATCGAGTTTTGCTTCTCTGACATCCTTACATTTCTCTGGGTTTTGGTTCTTCTTTGGACTGGCTTTGGTGGTGGTGGTGAGGTTGACATTGCCGTGGTACATGGGCAGTCAAAAGGTTCAGGTTTGTGTGTTTTTGTAATGATGAGTCCTAAGTGTACAAGTCTATTCCAATCGGAAACAGCCAGGGCAGTGCTGGAAATGGCTTAGGGAGCCAGCAGCTCACAGAAGTGAGCCAAGCCATGCTAATTGTGCAGTGGGGGGGGGGGGGTGTCTGTGTGTGTGGGGAGGGGGGAAGGACTCCCCCTAGGGTTTTTAGTAGGGGGAAAGCCTCTTCCGTCACTGCTGCGAAGCTGCCACCTAACGCAAGCACTCCTCCGCCGACACAAGCACCCACGGGGAATTAAGCCAGCGACCCGAGCGGAGGTTAGAATAGATGAACATGGCACTTCACGCAATCCGTAATCCCTGCACTCCCTATTGTTTTAAGAGCGGCTCCCTCTTCTCATTGCTCCGGCACAGCCTGCACATGTGTCTCTCTCCTGCGCACCACGCCATCTTCCATCGCCCCGCCTGCCTTTGCGGTTTGTCTCGCGCCACGGGTGCGAGTGCAGGGCTTCAGACTCGCAAGCCGAATCTGGCCTGGCCCGCCCTTCTCCTGGCCACTTTGCCTTTCGTGCCGCCGCCAGTCGTCCCTGCCTTTTGGGCAGTTTCTCTCCCTGTTTCAAAAAGGCTGAAATGTCTCTTCGGAGGCTTAGGGACTTGCAGATAGAACCTGAAGCTCAAATCGGCCGATGTTTTGCGCCCCTCCGTCTGGCAGAATGTGGCCCCCGAGAGCTTCCGCGGAGGGGGATTTAGGTTCGGCTGCTGCAGTCGCTGCGGGCCACTGTGTCCCTGGGGCGAGGCTTTTGCCCTGCAACTTCCATGGTGTGCCCACGGGGGAAGAGCGAATGAGCACCGAGAATTCATGTTATTGATGAACGAAAAGCTTGTGAGCCCAGGGGCCTTCATTCCTGCGTGAGGTTCGATCTCTACCCTCCTGATGCCTTTTCCCTCTCCTCACGCTCTCCTCCTCTCTGCCACCCTCTCTTTCCCACCCCCTGGCTGCCAGGGAGGGACAGGCCCCCTTTGCAGACATCTGAGCTTGTCACTTGCAGTGTGTTTTGGAAGCAGGCCTTCAGGTCGCTCAGAAGCATCCTAGGCCAACGAGCGTGGCCTGTACTTGCGCACACTCATGCACGGGCTGGAGCTCGGCCATGTGCTCCAAGCTGCACCCCGTTCTCCACTGAGCAGCAGGAAGCACCTCTGCAGAGGATCTGCACTGCTCCCTTTTAGAAGGGAGCAGAAAACCCCAAACAAAGAGAGAAGCAGCTCACCGAAGACTTGTCTCTTTCAAGTCGAGATCCCTCTCCTCCCTGTGCAGACTTATCGCCTGGTACTCAGTACTGCATGATAAGACGTTGAGCTAAGGAGGAACAGAAGAGGCGAGGTGGGGGCATACAACCCATGAAGAAGAAAAGGATTAAAATCTAAAAGCCCCACACGCCCGGCCCTCCCAAGTCGGAGCTGCTTTGGTGAGCGAAGCGTGTGCATCTCTTTATTAGCACTGACGGGGAGCGTGGCCGAGGGAGCCAAAGGGTATCTCTATTGTCAGGGCTGAGCTGCAGCATCTCAAGGCTGTTTTGCGGCTTGGCACACGTGCATGTCTCTCTCTTTCTTGGACTCCCAGGTTTAACTTGCAGTTCCAACTACTGCCGGCCTGTGCCCGCAAGCCCCAGCATCCCTATTCCCAAAAGGGCGAGCCGGACTGGCACCAGGAGCAAATTTCTTGGGGTGCCACAGGAAATCAGTCACTCAGCCAATCCCTCCCTCCCTCCACCTCTCTGTCAAGGTGGCATTTTCAAGTCCATGGCTCAAAACCCCACAGAACTCAATGAGAAACCCTTCTGAATTGTGGGGATTGCACTATTAAAGAAGGGCATTCAGCACGTCCTCTCTCTCTGCCGCCCCCTTCCCCCCTTTGCACCCCCTTCCCCCCCACCATTCCTCTCCTTCCTCGCTCGTCTTGCTCAGCACCCTTCCTTTCTCTCTCCCTAGCACCTTTCCTCTGCCCAAAGGACCTGGGCAAAGAGAAGGCCGCCGCTTGCTTCTTTGCAAGACCAAATCCGTGCCTTTGCTTCTTCTGATCAGCAGTTCTTCGTCCCCTTTGCAGCTGCTTCTCTCTTTCCATAACTGGTTTTAATTTTGTCTCTTTCACTGTTAGCTTATGGGAAGTCTGATTAGAACAACCGCACCGTCCAGATCATCTCTCTGGGGCGACCATCTCATTCTTAGCACTCCGTGGAGCTCTCCAGGGTGCTGAGTCCCTTCCAGGGAAACCTGACTTGCCCCCAACCCTGGTAAAGACCGGGTTCTTTGTGGGGCTCGGGTGCCCCCTGTGCCTCAAAGGTTCATCCCCCTTGATGAGGGACTCCTAGGGTACCTCCTTGCTCTTGAAGTCACAACAGAGGGGTGCAGTGGGGGAAAAGGGTGAGGTGCAGAATTGTGCTTGGTCTAGACAAAGTAGGTGGGGACATTGGAGAAAAAGGTGATCGTAGAAGAAGGCTCCTAGTCCTCATGGTTCCATGCCACCTCCAGGAGCAGAGGCAGTATGTCTCTCTACCCCAGTTGCTGGGGAACATGGGCAAGAGAATGGGGCTGCACTCCTGCCCTACTTGGCATGCCATGGGATGCTTTTTGTTGACTGCATGAAAGTAGGCTAGAAGCCACCCTCCCCCCAGTCCCATCTCACAGGGCTCTCCTCGTGCTCTTGTGCGTTTGACGCACGTGCTGCGAGCAGCCTTCCACTTCCGTGGCCAATGTGCAAACAGCTCGGCAGAAGAATTCCGCTTTGGAAAAGTCACCCCAACCGAGGAAGCCGAGGCTGAGCTGCTTCTGGCAAAGGAGGCTGGGGCAGGTTTATTGATAATCTCTCACGAGCTCCAAAGCAGCTCAATAACTCATAAACCCCTCATTAACTCTGTGAAGTCTCGGAGAAGAAAAAAGCCCTCGCTGATGTGGGTGGGGAGATGCCGGCGTTCCTGCTCCGCCCACACCATCCCAGCGTTTTATGGAGAACGTCCCCACAAACTATTATCCTCGCCGAATTAGGAAAACACACACACAAATGGCTTATGTCCCTCCTGCACGGCCACGGCCCATTCTGCCTCGGCGCTTTGGCAGGCACGGTGACGACATGGGAGCGCACATTAAACGGAGAATGAAAGAAATTTACTACGGAGTCTTTCCTTGATTGTCGGAGAGACGTCAACTGAAGTACCCTTTGGTTTATTAGGAAAACTCGGCTATTGTCGTCCACTGTAAACGCCCAACTCCATGCCAGGATTGGTTGGCAGATGGCTCGGCGGAGCACCCAAATGGACAGCTAATGGGTTTGTTTTGCTCTCGGTGAAAGCGCTCCCCTGCCAGCGCCGATGGAGGCCGGAACTGGAGGACTGAGAACTGAGAAGCCTCGTGCGTGGCGGCATCAAAGGCTGCGCAAGACCCTTTCTCTTTTGCTGAAATGCACTTTGGTTGTTAGACTGTGGCAATGTCACTGTACTTACTAAATTTCTGGGTCACACGGAGTGGCCTGGGTGGGTCACAGAAATCAAGCCTTGACATATAACAGCAAAACACAATAGAAAAAAGAAAAAGAAAGTTTGCTTTTGTGATCCCTCTATCCTTCCTCCTCCTCTGTTCTTTTCTGGGATTCACTCTCTCCTTGTCCCTCCATCCTCCTCCTCTGGATTTCTTCTCCCCTCCCCTCTGCTCTCCTCTCCTTTCTTTTCTTCTCCCATCTGCCACTGCATTGGAATCCATCTGCCCCGGCTTCAGCCGCCTCCTTTGGATCTCAGCCTCCACCTTCTGGCCCACCTGCCTGCGCACCACCTCCCCACCCCCACAACCCACCCAAAACGGCTCCTGCACTTCCGTGCGCTGGCTCCAGGCTGCAGGGAAAGGCAAAAAGTCTGTGGCAAAAACGGGGTTCAGCTGAGGAAGGAGGCAGCAGGGGGCTGGGGTGGAGGAGGGGCAGGAGCCCCGAAAGGCATTTGCTGAATTAGGGACACCAGCCTCTTTTTAGGGAAGGAGCCGGCCCTGCCTCAAATCGACCTGCAGGCCTTTGCTACCTGGTGCACTCCAGGTGTTCGGCCCTCAGCTGCCAGCAACCCAAGGCTCCCTCGGGGTTCTGTTCTCCAAGCAGCCCGTACTTCCCTCCGGGCTGCCCCAAGATGGCTGGCTGATGAGAAGGAGGACTGCGGCCTTGAAGGCGGCTTCTGCACTCCCCTCGCACTCCAAAAGGCATTCAGGTGGCCGTCTGGGGTCTCCCAGTGCTTCCCCCACCATGCAAGAAGGGAGGCTGGCATCCTTCCGCGGAGGGTGGGGCCTCACCCCTCCTCTCCTGGCAGTCCTGTGCCACTTCTGCCACTGGGCTTCCACCCCTGGGGCCAGGTGGCCTGAGAAGCACTGCGCTGCGAAAGAAGGAGCCCCCTCCCAGGCCGCAGTCCCAGGTCCGAGGGTTTTTCTGAGCTCGCCGCGGGACGGCCTGCTTGCCGTCGAGAGGCCGTGCGTCCACAGCCACTCAGTGGGCATTCGGCCACGATCAAAGCAAGTGGTGATGAACGAAATGGTGAAAACAGCGAAACGAAAACCGCTCGTCCCAGCTCGGTGGCTCTGAGACTTGCATCCTCCGCCTTGAGGAGGGGGTGGATCTCCTTGCATGGGGGCCGTAGCCCAGGGGGGTGAGGGAGCGTTCAGGTGAGCCAGCGGACGGGGGAGGAAAGTGGGCCCCTGCAGGATTATCTGGTAGCACCTGCTGCATGCAGCTGTGCCCGGTTTGTGAGCCACAGAGGGGGAGTTAGCAGTGGCACATGGGCTGGTGCTGGCCGCAGGATCATTCTGCACAGGAAGACGTGGTGGTCTTGCTGAGTTCTCATGTGTTCTTGGCTGTTACTCTGCACTGACTCTGGGCGTGCTCCTTTCCTCTGCCCCCTAGTTTTGCTCCCGCTCTTGACGGGTCTCTGGTTTTGCCTCGCATCTCATCCCATGGGTCTTCGTTCCAGCTTTCCAGGCCACTGCCAAGCTTTGCCACAGCCTGGAGTTATTTTCCATGGTGGCAGCCTGGCTGCATTCTCAAGAATCCCATCGTTATTCTGAGCCCATTTTAAAAGAAACAAACAGCAACGCACAGAAGGGGAAACACTAAGCTGGCGTTTAGCAGCCCGAGTCCTGTAAGTGTTAGGAGTGCTTGTAAGTGTATTGGCAGGAGGTGTGATGGATGGTTCCTGCCAGCAGCCCGGCATTAAAATGGCAATTCATTAATTATAACCATCCTTTCAAAAGGGAATGCTGCACCGGATTGGCTCTGGCATGCCACAAGATATAAATATTAAAAAATTATGTCTCCCAGTAGCTTAAAGTACTTGGCCTGCTTGGAGAGGAGGCAGCTATGGTCCCTGTTACGTCTCTGCGTGATTAGAATCGTACAGTCCTGGCTGAGTAGAGCTGGACAGGGCCAGAAGGCCATCGGGTCCAACCCCCTGCTCTTGCTGGATACCAAGTTACACCATCCCACTCAGAGGGCTGTCCAGTTTCTTTTTGAATGTCTCCAGTGAGGGAATGCCTACAACTTCCCCAGGTGATAAGGTTCCATGGTCGTACTGCTCTGGCAGCAAGGAAATTTTTCCTGGTGTCTCATCTAAATCTGGTTTCTTTAAACTGAATTGGTTCTTGACTGATTCTTGGTTCTTCCCCTTTGGTACGGCCTGCTTCCAATTGCCCTCTCTTGACTGAGAGTGAGTATAGTTCTGCCATACCTCTGCGGCAGCGTTACTTGTGCTTCCTCCTACGAGGGCCTGGCAGAACCTCCTTTTCCCCAGCTTCACAGAGGCCTTAACTTCAGACTCAGACAAGGGCCTTTTAACAGTCCATTCAGCTCCTCCAGGAGAGGCAGAGTTGACCACGCTATAGCTCTTCTCGGCCTACATCCACCTTCAGATGGCTTTCGCTCCCTGCTGAGACAACATCCTCCTATACTAGGAGAAGGGAGCTCCAGCCAGCAGGGTTGCTTTGGAGCCATCCACGCTCTTATTTTCCTTCTGCCTTGGTCGGCATGTCCTGCCAGCCTCAAGGACCCCCAGCCAGAACAACTGAGGAGGGCAGGGTGTCTCCATGCACACGCTTAACCCGGAAATCTGTTTTCTTCACTGCAACGCACACATGGTTCTCTTGAGTTCAGCTTGTGAGTGGGAGGGCAAGTATTGTGCTATTATCGCGATAGCACTGGGAGTCAGGAATTCGCGTTGACCTGCTGCAGAACAGCTAGAGACCTTCCTTCTGCCCTGGATCCGCCAACAGTGAGCTGAGCTTTCTTGCCAGCCATCCGACCTGGGCCAAAGTAGGTCCGTGTGACTTCTGCCACCAACAAAGGCAAGTCAACTGCTGTCCTTTAATTTCTTAATAGTGTGGCATAATGACAGACTGTGTTTAATGTTCCACCGACACAGAGCATTACCAATGAAGATGACAAATGGGTTTAATTTGCGCGGAAACAAGAACGCGCCTGCCTGAGCTGAAATCTTGGAACGGTGGCTTTGGAACCCATCAGCCAGGGCTATATCGGAATTAGAGAGAAGCTGTCATCAAGAGACATTATTTCCTGGGCATTAGCAGAGTGCAGGCCGCCTCCGGAAATGTATTTCCTTTCCCTTCCACATGCTATAATCCATTAGCAGGATCCGTTTACTGCTGGCGGAGGGCAATTCCATCTCTTGGGAGAAAACCCCGGCTTCCTCCATTAGCACTGTACATTTCTTCCTAATGTTTTCTTTAATGGCGTATTCATAAAGCCCTCCTCACGCAGCAGGAAACATTCTTGTCCTTGCTGGAACATGGGAGAGATTGAAACGGACATAAAAAGGGGGCTTTGTGCAGTTACAAGCCATGACACTGTTGAGCCAAAGGAAGTGCACAGGTCTTTTCAAAACTTAGCTCCGTGCTGCTGAGCTGCAGAAGCGTAGATAAAGCGTAGAACAAGGGAGGGAATGGGCAGATTCAGTTGTATGAGGACTTAGCTTCCCTGCTGCTTAACAAAAAAGTCCCATCAAGTTTCTAGGCCTTAAGGTGCAAGTTTTGGCGATTCTCTCAGGGCTGCCTTCTTGTTGGGAGTGGGGCCTAAATTCTCCAGATACTCATGTGTTTTATCTTGAAGCTCTCATTGACTGCAACTAAGCCTTGCGAAAAGCGGTTCAACCGCTCAGAATGGGAGGAAAGCTGGGAAAACCAGCAAATGGTTGGCAGGTGGGGGAAAGGGCCGTGTCGCCTCCAGGGGGCACGTCTGAGTGGAGAAGCGAGAGGGCGGATTTGAGCAGCCAGCCTGAGGTTCTGCATCTGTGGCAGAGATCAAATGCACCTGCCAATCTGATCACGTCTTTTTTACATACTTTGGTGGGGATCTTTTAATAGTCTGGTCCTACCCTTTGCCTTCAGGGACTGCAGGTGGCGCAGTGGTTTAAACCGCTGTGCTGTTGGGCTGGTAGATTGAAAGGTCGCCGGTTCAAATCTGCACAACGGGGTGAGTTCCCGTTGCTCCGTCCCAGCTCCTGCCAACCTTGCAGCTCGAAAGCATGCAAATGCAAGCAGATAAAAAGGTGCCACTTCGGTGGGCAGGTAACAGCATTCCATGCACTTTGGTGTTAGTCATGCTGGCCACACAACCACGGAGACCGTCTGCGGACAAACGCTGGCTCCCTCGGCCAGGAAACGGGGATGAGCACCGCCCCCTGGAGTCAGGCGTGACTGGACTTCATGTCAAGGGGAAACCTTTACCTTTACCTTTTACCCTTTGCCTTTAGCTTGGCCCACCACTGGAATGTGGTCCCTAGAAGGACTCTGGAGTGGAATCCGGCCCCCAGCCTGGAGAGATTCCGTGCCCTTGTTATAAAGGGGGGATCAGCTGCTTTGTGGTGGAGAGGAAGGCAGGGGTACACATGCCTCGTGTTGCATCCGGCTCGTATTTAGCGGAACAGGTGCTTAAGAATAACACAGTGCACACACTAAATCCTCTCCCAAACAATAATAAAAAACCTACCCTTATTAATCCAGCCCTTTCCAAAGAGAGCGCGGAAGGACGAGTAATCACAGCATTAAGTCATTGTCGTCATAACGTTAAAAAGGACCTGCACTGAAAATCGCTGTTAAAGGCCCTGGGAGAGTTCAGCAGGAACAGATTGCATTAAGATAAAGCCAATTATAACAGTGGCAAACATTAAAGCTGGTTATCGAATGGAAAATCACCAGGGGGTGTCCCTGGAGCTGCTTTTAAGAATAGTCAAGGGGTGCGAGTTCTCACGGAGGTTTCCTTTTCCTGGATCTGTATTGGAAGTAAGGGGCTTTGGCTGAAATTAGAGCTTTAATTTCACCAGGCACATTGTCTATTTTGTAGCATCCTCTACCCCATCCCTGAGGCATGAGAGGTTAGACAGAGCTGAGCTTCTTGAAAAGGCTGCTTAACTTTTCCTCTTCCCTCCCCATCCATTTTTCCTTGTCTGTCATGCCTTTTTAGACGGTAAGTCTGTGGGTAGGGATTTGAGGGGTTTCACTCCTTGCTTCAGGTAGGAGAGCCTTTGGTGTTGGATTTGGAGTGGGAAAGCCAGGATGTGAGCACATGACTGGACCAGCAAAGCTAGCAGTGAAGAAACCCCAGACTTCCCTTGGGGCATTCTCTTTGGAGGAACTGGGGCTATACTGGGGTTGGGGTGGAGGCATGGGCGAGTAGCTTGGAGCCAAAAGACTTGGCATGGACACCATGAGCCACGCCGTAGAGGTTTTCAGTTTGGGGTTAATCCTCAAGTTAGAATTAGGGTCAGGTCAGGCTGGGTCTGAGAGTCTGTCCCGGGGCTGGGAAAAGCTTGGATTTTGCAGACCAAGCGTGCCATCAACAAAGACTTCCTGTGCATTAAGAACATGAAGACAATATCAGTTTAGGCTTGCTGTAAAGGTGAGCATCACAAATGGCTGAGTCTGGATGAAATGAGCCGTGTAAGCACCAAATTCAGCAGCATCACTAGTTTGGGTAGGAACGGGGTGGGTGGGTAGAATGCAGGGCTGATGTGCCACGTATCTGAATAAATCGCATTTTGCAAGGAAGCCGGTGGGTCAGGTGGATGCAAGAAATCCATTCTGAGGGTGGAAATGCAGTGCTGCCGGTGAAGCAGAAGGTTTCCGGTTGCACGTCCTTCATTTTCCAGGCATTCACGGATTTCCTTTCGGCTCGGCTCACTTTCTAAGACTAGGACAAGCACCAGAGGAAGTCTGCAAACTAGAAAGGGCCGGACTCAGCATCCCAATTCCTCATTTTATCTTCCCATGAACTAGTTAGCCTGTTGATGGGGCCGTGCTGCCATAGCCCACTGGTAGCTACAGCATGGCGCTCCAGCCCCACATCCTGCCTCCGAGTTAAAGGGACAGCAGTCTTAGGAATACAGCTGGAGCTGGGAGTGAAGCATTCAGCACTCTGGTTTCCCTAGTGCTCGTCTTGCGACTTTCCACCACGGCACCTCCTCCCTCCATCCTCTCTTTCTTACGATTCCAGGCACCAAGGCCTGCGGATGCTGTATTAAATATAACGCACTGTTGTCGACATTAACGGTAATGAACAGAGAGAATGAAAGAGAGGGAAAGATCGGGCAAGCTACTTCGGTGGCCGATGCACACATCTTCCAAACGATCTGCCAAGTCTGGAATTGGGGAACGGAATGTAAATTTCGGCTTGGAGAACCGAGAAAGATGTGCCGCGGAGCTGTCGGAAACGATCTCAGCTTTGCAGGAATCCCCAATATTTTATGCGGTTGCGGCTTCACGTGGTGGGTGTTTGCCTGGCGCCGCTGTCAGGCAGCTTTACAAGGTCCTCATGGGACCGGCTGAGGAGAGAGGAATAAACAGTCCCTGCTCCAAACAGAAGCCGGGGGTGAAATCTCTGTATAGCGATAATAAAAAGAGCATAACACGCCGTAACCGAGGCTTGGAGGCCCCGGCGGAAGGGAACACTTTGCATGCTGCGAATAGTGGGATTAAAAGCCATGTCTGTTCCCTTTCTCTGCAAAGAAAAGCTCCTTTACTTGCAGTCGAAACTCCCCTTTATTTTCAGCACATCAAAGACCATCTTGTTTACACAAGGTCAAGAAACAGTTCATTGGGAGTAGCCCTAAAGGACTCGCTCTAGCTCAGCCTTGCCAACCGTCTCTCTGGGATTTCAGGCAGCAATTTTCTCAGCCTCGTCCCCTATAGTATAGGTGCTGGGGCCCGTATACAAAGGTGAGCCCCACAACCTCTCTGCAGGGCTTCTTTCTGCCATACTTGCAGGTAGCCAGAGAGGGCAAAAATTTGGGATTTCAGCCCTGACACAAAACAGCAGAACCTGCCAATATGCAGGTGACGCAGCACGATTGCCTGTCCAGCTGATGCATTTTATAGCATTCCTATTTTAAAAATTAATTTTAAAATCACACAGTTAAAATGGTGATGGGTTAAGCAGTTCCTGTCAAATGCAGAGATTTAAAATGTTGGGTGTAAGCATGTGGGCACACACGAAGTTCTGAAAGATGGAACACTTTTGTATCAAACACCCGCTTGTTTTAGGAGGTTTCTGAGGTGCTTCAAGCTGAGCTAGGGCCCACGTGAGGTGGAAGTGGCTGCAAACCTTGCTCACCTGTCTCTGTTGAGAGGAGGGGCAAGGCAGGAGTTCCTCCAGGGTTGGGCTTCAACTCCCAGCAGCCTGGGCGGCATCACCCATGAAATCTGCCACTTCCCTCTCCTGCCTGGCTCCAGCAGACACACCTGTGTGTCCGTATATTCTCTGCTCCCGCAGCTGCAAAAATGATATGTTGATTGTGTATGGCAGGGTTGTGAAGGGGCTGCCCGAGGTCCCTCCATTGCAAAAGGACTCTAGCTGGGTTTCCCAGCATGGTATATTTCATCATCTCCTCCGGGAGCAAGCCTCTGGCCTCCCGACCTGGTCTGCAGGGGTGCCATGGGGCGATGAGCACCTTGGCTCTGGGTTCGCGTGGTCTCGGAGCTTGACTCTGTATGTGGAGCATCCAGCATGGTAGGAACCACACCGGCTGCCTCCCCATGGCCGGAAATCAGCCTTGGAGAGTGGCGTGCAAGCGGTGGAGGGTGGGGCGATGGCTTGTGCCCTTTCCCAGCGGGGCCATGCCCTTTCCTGGCCTCCTTCGTCCCTCGTCTCTGGACGGCTAATACAGCCGCTGAGATGAAACGCGCGGTACGAGGTGTGGGGGAAATGGAGGGCATTCGGAGTCGTCACGGCCTGTACGCAGCTTCCTCAAGCTGCTGCCCTCCGTCTGGGTCACACGAGCGCCCGTCCGGTTCTTGCTGCCAGGGATCAAGCCATAAGGAGAAGCCTTTTGGCCAGTTAGAGGTGTGAGGGAACTTCAAGCGTTTGGTGGTCTGGGCAAAGAGGATGGGGCAGAAGACACCCCAGGCTGGTGGGGCAGCTGGGGGACATGGAGTGGGAGGGTTGAGAGGTCTGTCTTTGCCCCACACGGTGGGGATTCCACAACCCAGGCACACAAGGTGTTTTTATCCCGCAGACACCTGGCACATGCCACCCTGCTGAATTTTTTTGCTTCCCTTCCCCGTCGCCCTTTCCTCACGAGATGCGCTGATTTTCCCAATCACATGTAAGCCACTTCATGGCTGAGGAGCCGTATAAAACAATGCTCTAAATAAATCAGCAAGAAAGCATACCTGGGAGCTTAGCATAATGGCATCCCGGCATCTTAAACTAAAGTGTTGGAGCTCTGTGCCAGCTCTTGCTGAGAAAGCCAGCTCCCCTCTGTTTCCGAGTCATCAGCCCCGTTTCTTGTTTTGCTTTGTTATGACAAATTAGATAGTTTCTTTGGAGACCAAGTGCTGGGAAGTTGACTTTATATCTTAAATGCAGCAAGCTCTGTGTTTGCTTGATCCTGCTGCGCGAGAGAAAATGACACAAGTTCCGATTTATACACCGATTGTGGTTCCCGCTTTTCCTCCTCTCCCTCCCCACCACCACTTCTGCGGCCTTCTCTCTGCAGCTTGCTCGACAAGTACATTTCGCTCCCCCTTTTGAGGCGAGAGTGGATTCGGCAGCTTGATTATTGAGTGATCATTAAACTGAAAATGAAATGAAATTACCTTTGGATGTTAGTATCACTCTCAGGTTTGTAGGAAGCGAAAATGGCACAAGGATTTTTTTTTTTTTTACAAAGGCAGGGAGACCTTGTTCTAGTACTGCACTCCTGGATTCAAAGATTCCTGGGGGTATGGGATGGTGGAAGTTAATAAATATCCAGAGATCAAGAGTATCTCCTTTGTTATTGGGGGTGCATTTGGAATTCCCTTCCTCCCTTTTTTCCCAAAATCTGGAGCTCCAAATTAGCTTCTCCTGCTCCTGAAATGTGACAAACTTTCCATTGTTCTGCTTCTTTTTTTAATTCTCTGAATTCTTTGTTCTGTCTCAGTCAAGTAGGTCAGGCCGAGAGTCCATGGCTGGCCCTAATTTACTTCCTGGCTGAACGGGGACTGGGACCGCAGCCTCTGCATTCCTGGCTCAGCACTCTATGCCCTGGCTCTGTATCTGCTTGCTTCAAACACCTCTTGAAAATATCCTTCTTTACAAAGTCCGTCCCCTATCTGTTTGGGACTGTTTCTTATCATCCCATTGATACGGTGCTGCCTTGCCTTGGAACTCCAAGCAGAGGTTGGACATCTACCTGTTGGCACTTTGGGATGCCCTGCCTCAAGGATGGCCTTGAACTGGGGCTGAGCCTGTCAGGAAGTAGCAAAGAGGAACGCTGTTTGTCACCGGTGGGTGCTCACGGCAGCTTTCCTCGGCTTTGTCTCCTCTGCTGGAGAAAAGCCGCGTGGCTCATCTTGGTACCCAGCTGCGTTTCTGCCTGGTTCCAGATGGATCTGGCAGGCCCAGCCTCTCGTCTGTGCACAAGGCTCTGAAATTTGAGGGCTCCGAGAGGGCTTGCTGCATCACCGTGCACAGAACGGATTGGTCCTCCTCACGGCCAGTGCATCAGCCCTCGTGGCCCCCTGCAAAGCAGGGGAGGGGGAGGGCTGCCGGATGCACACTGACGACCGCCCCCTTCCCTGCTCATCCTCGTTGGCCTTCCTGCTCCTGCCTTTGCAGTGAAGCCAGAGCTCTGGCCGGTCTGCAGGGCGCCGGGCTAGCCACGCATTCCAGCTGTCGCCGCCATTCGTACTGCCGGATTGACAGCCCCCATAAATCATTCTGGAAGGTGACGGGTTGCAAGCAGGCATGCCAGGCATGTCTGCAGTGTCGGCATGGCGGGGAGGAGCCGGTGCTGGTGGGAAGGCGTCCAGGGAAGGCTTAGATGGGGCAGCGGACAGGCCGGTGTCCCAGGGAGGCAAGCTGGGATCACCCCCCCGACATCCCTGGAAGCAGCATTCCTGTTTCTTGGAAGGCTCCCGCCTTGCCGCATTGCTGGCTATCAAGGCACATGGAATGTCTCACGACAGGGCGAGGACGGCACAGCTCTGGAGCGCAACGAGGCCCCTGTGAGCTGAAGCAGATCCAGTCTGGTGAAGAGGAGGCAGGACCCATATTTGGGGTCAGCGCAGGGCGGGGGGCACTGACAAGAGCCCCCAAGCTTGCTGTTCCCTTCCATGACCTGCTTGAGCGCCTGCTCTCACTCTGGGCCAGGTGTGAGAAGAGATGCAGGAGGTGCTTCACCGCCTGGTCCCTGTCGAGCCACAAGCGGCGCGGTGAGGGCTGGCCCCATGGAAGGCATGGTTGGGCATGAGGGTCCGTACCCCTTGGGGGCCTGCAAAGGGACCCCCAGGAGCTACTGCTCTCTTCCACCTGTGTGGGCTGTTTGCTTTCCTGTGCCTTCCTCTGGCCCAGAACATGGAGAGCGGGCTCCGAAGGGGGTGTCCGCAGGAGGTCGGGCTCTGAGAAGAACGGTCACTGTGGAATCATTTGGGTCTGGCAGGTGGATGAACCACGGGGCTTGTCCGGGGGGGGGGGGGGTCAGTGGCTGGTGCATGTCAGGAGTGGCCGAGCTGAGATCTTGTGGCAGTCGGAGAGGTCGTGCTGTCCTTTTCTTCCCCGGTGGAAATTGTCCACCTGCCTTGCAACTCAACGGGTGTTTGCCCTCCTTCCGTTGCGGCTGCTTTGAGCTCAGGCGCTCCCACAGCCTCAGAGGGGGCGCCGGATCATCAGGTTCCTCTTTCTCTGGCTCACGAGTCAGCCGATGACAGATGCAAGGTCTCTTCCACTGCTGTCTCTTCCACTCATTCCTTCCTATAATTCTTGTTTATTATTCCTACGATGGTTGTTTTGGGGGGCGCCTGTTTTTGACATCCCTTCTAAAAATTCTCCGCGACGATGTGCGTGCATGATTGATGCACATCCATGCACACGCAGGCGCACCCCCCCCTCCTACCAAAAAATACGAGCCATGAATATTCAATGCGCAAACCATGCTTTGCAGTCATGGATTATTTATATCTGAAATAAGTAAAGCATCATAAATAATGAAGTGTGAGCAGTCGTGGGGTGGGTTGTATGCTTTTTCTCCTGGGTGTGGACTGGAAGTGCGGGGAGGGGGCGAGCTGGGAAGGCCTGCTTGGAGGGCTCGCGTTGCTTCTAAAGCGAGGGTTGGCAGGACGGGAGGTTGCGTGCATGCTCTCCTCCCTGGGGTGCGCACGCAACCCCAGATGCGTGAATCAGGGCAGGTGCCCAGAGTCGGTGTCGTCAGGCTCTTGTGGGCCAACTCCAGCAGGGATCCATGGACAGAGAGCTCCCGGCCTTTGCTCTTCCTCATCCCCACGGCAAGCTGCCTCTTGCTCTGGCCCTGATGACGGAGCTGGTAAGAAGGCGCGGCAGGAGACGCCGCAGCCTCCTTGCTTGGTAGCTTGCAGCTGGACTTGGCAGCTGGACTTGAGGGGAGTTGGGGCCAAGCACTTTCTCCAAGCTCCCTGTGATTCGGTGGCGTCCTGGCAGTTTTTCCTCCATTCCAGAAGGTCGAAGTGCCTCTTCTAAGCCTGGCAGGATGAGATTTCATCTCGCATGGGCTGGGATTGTTGGCCCTGTCCTTGTCCCCCACTAGATAAGGGTCCCCGGTTCATTCTGAAATCGCACAAGGGCTCCTCGCCCGTGTTCCAAGGCATGGCATCCGAAGTCCTGTTCAAACCCTCCGAGTCTGGATGGGATGCCAAGAGTCCTCCGCCTCCCTGGACCAGATGCCTTTGGCCTTTGAAAGGATCCTGCTGCAGTTCTCACACCCTGGGTGCCTTACCCCAGAAAGCCTCGCACAACAGGCTTCAGCTTTATTAACTGCTCCTCCGACTTCCTGCAGCATCTCTGCTCTCTTTCATGTAGAACCTCCCTTTGTAACCCACTTCAGTTCCTTCTTATTCTTTCAGAAGCTCCTCTCTCTTTTACTGCACAAGCATAGCCCACGGTGAAGGCTCAGCAGAAGCCGCTGGGTCACGCTGGGTTCCGAGAGAGCTTTGGGCAGTGCTCCAAGCTGCTCCGGCTTGAATTCAGCTGCTGCTCTGCAGTTGAGCCGAGCAGAGACCATTTAAGGAGGACAAAGAAAGGGACTGCAGAGGAAACCCCTGCAAATCTCAGAAGGTGGGATGCAGAGATTTGGCATCTGCGGCCACTTGGAAATATCCAGTGGGTCAATGATTTTAACATTATGGATCAAACTCGGAGACCCGTGGCAGCGGCTCTTGTCCGTGGGGTGAGCTTACCTAGCATCCATTGTGGATTTTTAACCTGATTGATTGGTTGATTGATTGATTGTATTTGTCTGTTGCCCCATAGCCCTGGCGCTCTCAGGGCAGCTCACAAGAAACAGAAACAACAACTTAGCACAACTATAATAGAATAAACCAATACCACCTAAAACCACGTAAAATCCAACTTATATAAAGTGCGAAAACTGAAGGATAATCAACAATATAAACAGCAATCAAGCCAGCAATGAAAAGCAAATGAAACGATGATTCTAGAAATGGGTACTAAATCAAAAGGCCTTTACATGGTGGTCTTTAGATTTATAGCCCTGCTCTTTCCTCCCAAGGAGTTCAGGAGGGCAGATACAGTCCTTCTTACCCCCATCATCTTCCCAAGAACCCTGTGAGGTAGGTTAGGCTGCAGGCCAGCTCTCTGGCTGAGGGGGGATTAAATCCCAGAGCCCATGAGCCCTTTCTCAGCACCCTGCTGTGCCACACTGGCTTTATATTCATTTTCGACTGCCTTGAACTCTTTAAGCACAGCCATTGTAGGGTATTATGTTTCTATCCAAACTTACACAAGGTTGTGCCTGCATTATCCCCGTTATTGTGTGGGTTTTCAAGTTCCTCTTCCCTTTTGTAGGAATCAGACAGTATTTTCAGGCTGTGTAGATCAGTGAGCAATTCGATTTATCTCGGAGGCTACCCTTTATCAGGGAAGTATTTGCCTGCGGTAGTACTGGGTGCTGAGGATCAGGGAATCCCGCGGGCAGCTCCTTGGCCACCGTGTGAACGCACGTTGGGCTGATTTTGGGCTGATAAGCCACCAGTCTGGTCCAGCAGGACTTTCCTCGCATTTTTATTTATTTATTTAAGATATTTATATGCCGTCCTGTCGCAAAAGCCTCAGGATGGCTTACATAAAATATAACATAAATAAATTCCCGACTCTCACTGGCTGCAGTTAAAAACATGGAAAAGACAATATTAAAACTTATTAAAATGTTGCTGGAATAAAAAGGTCTTAACCTGGCGCCGAAAAACAAATAAGGACGGTGCCAGGCGGACCTCTCTGGGGAGCGCATTCCATAGGCGGAATGAATGCGGAGGAAGAGAGATAAAACGGGCAACAGTGTCTTCACACGATGTTCCTAACCTATTGTGGGAACGGCAATCAGGGCTGTGCATAGGTCCAAGAAAGCTCAAAAGGACACTCCTGCCAGCTGCCCACCACAAGAGGAGTGGGCCTGCCAGGAAGTGTTGCAGTGCAGAGTGATGGTTTTTAGTGTTTCAGCCAGCCATGCCCTCTTTGAGAATACTCCGTTCCACTTTTGCCACCGTTCTGGTCTGCCTTTTTCCTCACCCCGTGGGTCAGTCAGCATGGCGAGAGGGGGAGAGAGAGAGAGGGAGCTGCATTCAACAGAACTGCATAGAATGGTCACAAAACTGTGTGCAAATTTTCATGCTGATTTTTCCTATTTTAAAAAGAAACCTGTCTTTACGACAAACCAGATTTAAGACTGGAGAAATTCAGAGTTGAAATGGAGAGTTTTGTGTCTCCTTATCTTGACTGTGTGTGTAAGCACTGCTGATGTAGCCTGCCCTTCTGGAGTTGCTAAGGCCTATTCTTTGGTGTGACAAACATTAAAGCAGGGTTGGGTGATGCAGGTATACACAAATGTGCCAAAATTCTCCAGGTGTCAAAACCTGGTTTGGCTCATTCACATTCTTTAAGACACATTTTTTGCCTTTCTTCCTTCGTTTTTGCTCCTTCAGCTGGGAAAATTTGCATTTTCCCGAGAAATGTGCACTTTTCCTCCAAAACATGGAAATGTGAATGTGAAGAAGAGTTTTTAACTCGTTCTTAATTTTATTCATGTTTAAAACCAGCATTTTTTTTTAAAAAAGTGTGCATTTTCCAAACGCAAATGCCTGTTCTGGTATCTGTAAACATTTCCCAAAAACATGTACACCCTATTGCATTTGGGATTGTGAACAGGAGATCTGCAAAGTGAAGCACCATTTCCATGCACTCTTATTTTAAATGCAGCCACAGGACCTCAGAAAGTCAGCAGGGCGGTGTAGCCCCTCTGAGCATGGCAGGAACTGTCTCTGGTCCCGAAAGAGAGCCTACCCCCGTTTCAGCACCACGGACAGCTGCTTTCAAGCTCAGAGGGAAAACTGGTGTGGCCCCACAGCCCTGCTGACGAGGGATCCTCAGTAACTCTGGAGAAAACCCGATCTGACCCAACTTCTCAAGTGTCCTTTGACCTGCAGTTCTTCTTCCAGGAGTGATGAGTTAAAGACACAAGAAGATCAGAAAATGACAGGGAAATGCAGGGCCCCTTTCTGGCACCCGGGGTCTTTCGGTTGGCTTGAATTCTGCAGCATCGTTTGGGAGCTGCCACGGTGCAAGCACAGGGGAAAGGGAAAGGCAGAAGGCAAACATGTGCTGGTAAATTGGGTCTCTAAATCATCCCTCTGACAAAGCTGGGGGCTGAAGGTCACCCGTAATGAAGCTGTCAGGAGCCAAGTCCCAGGGAATCAGAGGGTTAGGCCGGAGGAATAGAAGCCCCGAATGCCAGGAGTTGTTTAGAGGCAAAACTCTCACAGCACCATGAGAGAATACGAATGTGCATTCTAAGCCGCTGCTTCGCTTCCTCCCACATCTACGGGCTCTCAATATTTCTGGCACATCAAGTCCCCTCCACCCCAACACACGGGATCATGACGTCCATGCAAAGTGAGAAATTGACTCATGTTCCCCACCCGATACCGAAAGATGCTTGCCTAAATGCACTCTCATGGTTTTTAATTTGATTCGATTCGTATTTTTATAGCACCCAATAGCTGAAGTTTTCTGCATAGTTTACGGAGATTAAGAACCATTAAAAGTACAAAATGCATAATATGACATACACTGATACACAAACATCTAAGCAGAGAACACAAACGTATAGCTGAACTGTTTTTAAACAGTCGGTGAGAAAAATCCAGGAGGTGATGGAGACAAGGGGCTGTTCAAAGGGGGCTCTGTGGCCCTTGCCCCCCCCCCCCGCCCCAAATGGCTCCATGACAGGTGCTGCTGTGTGAAAGCTGTCCCTGGAGACAGATGCAGCCGGCTCAGCTTGGGAAAGGTTTTTAAAGTTTGTTTCTCTGCCTTCTCCCTCACAGCTGAAAGCAGCAGTCCAAAGAGGAGCCAGACAGGGTGTGCAAGAGGGCCGGGGGCATTCACCTATCCACCTGCCTGGCACTTCTGATGAGACCTTTCTGCCCAGAGCTGAGGTCTCCTGGAACAGTGCCTCTGAGCCAGGCAGGTGCAAATAAGTTGCACCTGCCATTGCAAATAAGTTCAGCATCACAGAGTAAGCCTTCGTACGTGTTTGGTTTTTGCAGCATATCTTTAAGGTCTGGACTTTCGGAAAGTGCGTGGCGAGCTTCAGCTATGGGGCAGCACAGACATGAATTTAATAATAGTAGGTTTGTACGGGCTTGGTTTTTATAATGCATTTGTCAGGCCTGAGGCTTTGTAAGCTGCCCAGAGAGCGACTGGGCACTATCGAAATGTAAAGAACAAATGACGTGAATGGAAGCAGTTTTGCGGTCGCAGACCACCAATGCTTGGCCATGTGCCTTCTCTTCTAGTCTCACCTCCTTTCCTTTGGGTGGAGGAGAGTTTTCTGACTAGTGCTGCCCACTGTGGCAGCCATGTGGTGAATGGGCATGTGCGTCTGTTAGCCATTTTGCGAGAGCGCCCCCGAGACTCTCTCAAAGCTCCCTGTCTGCCCACCAGTCCAATAATACTGGGGACTCCTGACCTGGGCCTATTGCTGTGGTTGGCTTCCCCACAGCAACTGCAAACCCAGGTCATTGGGAACATTCTCCAGGCTCCGGAGTCTGAGTGGTGGAAACGGCACTGCTCTGAGAGGCTATCATCTTTCCTCCTTTTCCTTGCTGAGGCTTAGGATAAACACAAGTCATATTCTCTCCTTTGATCTCCTTGTTCTAACTAGAGGGGCCTCATCCAGCCAAAATATCCTACTTTAGGTCCAAGGATACTTAGGAAGAAACAAACCCACTGAGGCCAAATTGTTTATGTAGTTTATTGAATGCAGTGATGGGAATATAGATACAGAAAATTGCAGGGTGCTTGCACGCCTCTTCTCTGTGGCCGTGTTTCACATTAAAGCACAATTTAGAACACTGCTAGTGTTCACTAGTGTTAATACACATCAGCACAAGCGGAACTAAATTCTTAAAATCTCTTAAGGAAATCGGGTTCCATGAGTGAATGGATGAAACAATGACAGTACCTGCCCTTCCTCAAAACACAGACAGAATGGATTTTGCAAAATCAGTCAATATGTATTTTGTGGCCACAGGCAAACAATAATGCAGCTAATGGTTTAAAATGCCATCGAAAACCAACATGAAACAAACAAACAAACAAAAAACTGGCAGTGGAGGTTAAAGAATCATCTTGTCAGAGCTTATGGCAGCAAAAAGAAATGGAGCCACAAACTCCTGTTGTGTGTCAGTCCAAATATATTCCGAATACAGCTTCAGAGAGCCTCCACCGCTTTTGCTCACATTGGGGCGAAGTCCTCCAGCCTGCTTTTCACTGTGAGGACTTGATTTTTTATTTTTAAAGTGTTCCAAGAATTCAGCTACTTCCTCTTGGCAAGGACAAAACAGCTCTTCATGCAGGACACCCTGAGATTGCCATTCCAGAATTGAAGAGGGAAGCAAGAAATTTGGCCCTAGGCATAAGAGGGTGCCATCGTAGGCGTCTACATGGGAACATCAGAAGAACCATGCTAGACCTGGCTGAGGGCCCTGCTGTTCCATCAGGACCAGTGACTATCAACAGCTGGTTTTCCCAGGGATTTGTCCGATCCACCTTTGAAGCTTCCCAAATCGGTGGCCGCCACCCCCTTCTTGTGGAGCTGAATGCCATTGTTTACCTCTGCTCTGTGGGAACACGTCTTTCTGCTCTATGACTAAATCCGGCTCTCTGTCTTTTGCTACCCGTGCAAACAGCATGAGGCCCGGATTCAGCGAGCATCCGGAAGCCCATAGCAAGAACTCCAACCCCTGGATTCCCACCCCAGCAGAATGGGCTTGGAGAAACTCTGTGCCCCACGCAAGTTCTACACGTTTGATGTGTAAGCGCTCCGGCAGCAAGGAGTCGTTTTCTGTGCTGTTTTCTTGCCAAGGGATGCCAAGAGCACGCAAGATTAAAGCCGAGCTAAGCTCTGCTTCTCCATGAGCAGGCACTCCGCTCTCCTCAGCTGCAGACTCTTCCACCTGGGGACGCATGCATCCTGACGCCAGAATCCCGAACCTTGCGGTGGTCGCATTTTGTCTTGCTGGTGGCTGGTGGCTGGTGGCTGTCTCCATGGCTGGTCGCTCAGCACAATTCTTCAGTAAAGTCCGTCCAAGAGGATCTCTCCTCTTCTCAGTGGGAGCTGGCCGTGTTCTTGAGAGAGGGGAAGATGCCAGGGAGGGAGGGGAACAGATCAGAGTGTGCACGCAGTGTGTGTTGGGGGGGGGGGGAACTCTCCAATTTCCATGGCAACTGGCTGACTTTGGCTTCCCGTCACTCTCTGGAAGCGTCTGTCGCCCACAGAGCCTGGGTTTCGGGGCAGCAATTTGTGAGGCCAAGATCTTACAGACAAGCCTGAGGAGGCCGGATGTGCCGGGGAGAGTCAGCTGCAAAGCTTGCAGTAAGCGCAGAAGCATCAAGGTTAAGGCAATGCATGAGAAGCCTTCATAACAATTAAAATTGCAGAGAGGAAGGGGAAGAATTCGAATTGCCCCACGGCGCTTTGATCGTTTGCTTGGCAGCCTTTCCCTTTTCTCTCCCTGGTGAAATGGGCTTTTGGTGTCCACAAGCAGCAGAACTCTAACCTGTTTCCTTGTCCCATGGATACTCCTGAGGACGGCTGAAATGCAGGATCACCTCTGCATTAGGCAGTCTTTGGAACAGATGTCATTCCTATTCATTTGATCCATTTTTAAAGTTTGCAGCCCTGGACCAAACACAGTATCAAATGCAACCGAGCTGTGTACCCTTTCTGTGCTTCTCATAGGATTCCTGGGCATCCCCCTCCAAAAAGTGTTCAACAGCAGAAATACCTTGGAAAAATGTGCGTAAACATGCTTGAATTCATGGGAGAAGAACGTGTACGTTTCAAAGGTGCAGCCAGTGAATTTGAGGTCACTCCAACTCTCAAACCAGTTCCCCACGCTGGCATTCACAATGCGTCTGGTTTTGAGGAGGGGAGAAATTGTTCCGTTTCCAAGCAGTGCTTTGGTAATGCTGGGCACTAAAATTCCTGGAGGCCAAGATAATAAGGCGGCACGACTGTGCACCACCAGGAGAAGGCCTGTGTCGATGTCACAAGCAAGAAAAAACTCCCAGAAAATAGGCAAGTTTCCCCACTGAATCAGTCCTGGAGTGAGCCAAGGCGTTTTCTTGAATACTTCCCAGCAGTGGTCCTCCAGTGCTTGACCCTCTTTGGGCGTTCATCCTGGTGCAGAGAGAACTGCACAGGGAAGGTTCGCCAAAGGTGGAATCCCACCTGTGATGCCATGTAGCTTCTCTGAGGTCACAGCACCCGCTCCCCCTTTTCCTCCGGCCGGCCAGACTGCCTCTTTTTGTCCAAGGATCTTTGCATCATTGCCAGCGCTCATTCTGCCCTCGACTTTAATTTGAGAGCTCCATTTTAAGCTTTTAAACTCTGGCGTGATGTTTTCTCCTGTTCTCTTTATGACTTCTGCTGCTGTGAACTGTTCAGAAAACTACGTGATGGCATAAAAATGGAATCGATCTATCCATAATTTTGAAAAGATACACATCTCTGCTCTTTCTCTATCGTTTGGCAGTGATTGGGATCCAAAGTCATGTTGGGGTCCGTGCTGGCAGGTGACCTGCTGCCTGGCCTTACTACTAAGTAAGTAAGATTTTTCAATTTTCACATCTCCAAGGGCTGCAAGAGAGAAAGCTGCCACGTCATCGTCCCCGTCCCCGTTCCCCCGCAGCGAGCTTTGCACAGGTGTGCGTGGGCTTGAGAGGTGCTCAGGGGTCTCCTGGTTAAATACTGCTGCCGTGATCCATCTTTCCCCCATTCATTATCCTTCCCCCCAGGGCTGGTGATACTTCAATTCACAAGTGGCGGGGGCGGGGGTGGATTCCACCTCTGTGACAAACTCAGGGTGGGGATGAAAAGGAGCTGATGCACCGAGAGTTTGACCCTGGGAGCCTGGATGCTGAACTGCAGGGAAGGCAGGTATTTAACGATATGCTAATTGGGAATGGCTTCATCAAGGCTGGCTGGAGGCATGCTCAAAACCTTTTCTGGGGAGTGCTTCTCGAAGGTCAGATTTGGAGGGGGGGTGTGAGGAATCTGGAAAGGGGGAGCTCATCTGACGGACTTTCCAAATTCACCCCCATGGATTCCAGGGTATGAATGCCACGAGAGGATGAGCCTGACATGGTGGGGCCAGGGGAATCGCAGGCCAAAGTTGGATGGCCCCCGGAGTGTGACTAGGTCTTTTCTCACAGGGGAAAACGAAAACCGGGTTCGTGGGATGCTAACCTTTCCCCTCTTCCAAATGAGCACGATGGATACTAACCTTGCGCAGATGCTGGGAGGGATCGGCAAGTGACCGGCGCATGTGCCAGTCGTGGGCAAGCGTTAACCAGTGGGAATGAAACTCTCCCTCCCTGCCTCTCCCTCCCTCCCTCTCACGCACGTGCAAACCGCCGCATGGATGGGTCTCATGGCGTGCAAATGTCACCTCCATTAGGATTCTCTCTGGGGATTGCCCGGCATGGCAAATGTTGCCCGGGTTAAGTTTCACCTCTTTCTCTCTCCCTCCCGCCCCACCTCCCCCCTGCCCCCTGCAGCCTCCGTCTTGTCTTTTAACCTTTAGAAAGGGGAGAGGGAAGGCATGGCCGGTCGTTTTGCATTCTGCAAAAGTGCAAGGCATCAGTAATTGAAGGGGAAAGGTTAAGCGGCCTCAGTCAGAAAGGCTAAAGCGGGGAAGCGATGCGCCAGGAAGGGGTGACGCCGTGGGCAGAAGGGCCTGGGGGCCTTAACAGGGATGCAGCTGGGCTGGGCTTGCGGTCCTGCGGGTCTGTTCCCATTTGCGTGCAGGGGCGGCGGCGGGGGGTACGACTCCGGGCGGTCCCTTTCAGGGAGCCGAGAATGCGCTGTGCGTGGAAAGGTGTGTCGGGAGAGGCGCCCCCGTCCCATCTGGGGTGGCGGCAGTGTGCTGCACGCCAGGGAGAGAGGCCGCGGTTTGTGTCCGGAGGGAGGACAGGAGGGCAGCCTTTGAAGGGGCATGGCAACGGGGACTGCCAGCTGGGGAGGCAATGATGAGCCTGATCTGTCCGGGAGGAATCGGTTCCGTGTCGCCCGCAGGAGCTGCGGTGCCGAAGGAACCCGGGCCAGGACAGGGCCGGCGACGGCATTCTGCTGCAGCCGGTGCCTCTCCCATTCCGGCACGGAGGCTGGCCGTGTGCAGCTGGGCCGCACTCCGACATTGGTCCCAGGACGGTGGTGCCCTGCAAGGTATCGTGAGGCCGAGGGGATTGTGGCTGGGCGACACAGCAGTTTGGCTCTGTCCTCTCCACAGTGTCTTGCCTGGTCCCCCTTCCACCTCCCAGTGGGGCGGATCCCTCCTGTCGGGAAAGGGTCTGTGGGGAGAGGAGCCAGTTGGCACAGTGGGGCAGAGGGAGGAAACAGGACTCAAAATCCACTTTGCTTCCAGAGAGGGACTGCCTCCCGCAACGGAGCAGGGCCTCTGGATTATGGGGTTCCACCCCAGTTCAAAATGGCTCCCCTTGGCTTTCTCTCCTCCCTTCTGCTTCTGCGCCATGGCAGACTTGTTTCTTCAAAAGAAGGCAGTGCCCCTGAGCATGTGGAAAATGCTTTCCCTTATGACACCCTAAACACAGCCAGCCTCAAAACCTCTCTGGTTGGAAGAGGGAGCTTCCGGTGACACCCTGCTTTAGATTTTCGAGCTTGAGTCACACGCGGTATCCACCACTGCAGATTTCGCATGCTTGTGTGTGTGAGCAGGTGCAGCTGTGCGTGTGCAAACCGCAGGGAGCAGTGACGGGTTCTCTGGCTCTCCTCACCTACGAGTGACCATTCCCCGGCACGAGATGCGACGTACAAACGGCCGAGTCAAAGCAAAGCATTACACCAATTTCAATTGATTTTCCAGCGTTAATGAACCATGCAAGTACTTGTGATTGCAGCTTGAAAAGATTTATAATTATTCATTGAATCTCAGAAGATAATTAAACTTGATATAAAAAAGACGCAGGCGCAATGAAAAGGAAGACAGGAAGCCCACGTGTAGGAAATCCAGACGGAGGAGAAAGGGAGGGCAGAAAGAGAGGAGACAGGATGAGGTGTGGGTAGGAAGGAGGAGGAGAAGCTTCTTCTCTTTGTGCATGGCAAGGAATGGATTTTTGGATTATTAATATAATCTATATGATTAATATTATATTATAGGGTATCAGCAAAGCACCATCCTGAGTTTTGCACTCATTTCAAAAAGGAAAGTGTGAGCTGCTTTACAAATGGAAACCTGCACGCTGGCTCTGCTTATGTCAAATTGAGCTGGAGCTGACATGGGTGGACAGGACAGAATTTAGGGGGCCGAGCTGAGACAATCCATCAAATTTGCACCCCAAGAGATTCCTCACACACGATGGATTCTGTTGCAGCTGCCCTTGAACAAGTCCCGAGTCCAGTGAGCAGACGGAAGAGCGAAAGAAGCCTCAGAACAGCAAATCCAGCACCAAAAAGCCTTTTTCACCCTCTGCACATCCCAAGATGCACAAGCTGACCTCGACGATCCGAATTGTGATGATCGTAACATGCAAAGGCAGATCCCAGAGTAATGGAGCGGATCTTGCGTTCTCATTCAGTTTGGCATTGTGAAATGTTAGGGGCGGGTGTGGACAACCGTGGCAATTCCATGCATCTCCTATGGTCTTTATTTTGAGTTTAAATGTTTAATAAAGATGATAATTTATTTAGGTTTCTTGGCTGATGTTGAAGCTCAGCAATTCAGTGGCAGGGATAATTGGGATCTAATTAGACGGAATAACAAAGCATGCCTTGACAGATGGAATTCAAGACATCCCAAAGCAGTGATGTGAATAGGTGTCTTTTTCCAGCTTCAGAGGACAAGACTCTCAAGATGACAAAAATATATCAAGATGTCTTTGGGAAAGGGCTGACAGCAACACACAGTCTTTCTAACCATTCTGGAAACCGGTTTCAGAAACGGAACCAGCAGGTTTTATTGGAAAAACTGTTTGCAAAGCTGTTACTCAGTTATCCACACAAGAACAGAATTGGGTACGGGGCACAAAAAATCGCCATCCTGTGAGTTAGCTTTCTATTTTTTTAAATCCCCAAGTTTCTAGTCCTCAGTAGATATTTAGGAAGTAGATGAAAGTCCCTGATAAGATCTCAGTATTCAGAAGAAGATTGTCATGGGCCGTGACCTTGAAAATTCATTCTCAATGCATCCCACCTCCAGCCCTCAGCTTCAGAATTGAGTCCCACATTAACACGAGGCCTTGACCACCTCCAGACTGTTTCCAGGAAGACGCCAGAGATCTGCCTCTGTTTAGTGAGGGAATTCAGCTTGCAATCGACATCTGGAAACTGGCAACGGGTTAGCTGGAGAACGGTTTTTGTCTGACTTCTGCATCTCCTCCTGACCCATCAGATGATCCTGAGCTAAGAGCAGATCAATCAATTCATAAGGGATGAAAGCTCCCCCTCCCCTGTCTTGGAGTTGCCTCTAGCTTGATAGTGTAGGGATTAAAGCTCTCTTTTTTCTCTTTCCTATCATGGATGATTCCCCAGAGTGTGAGCCTCGTCAGAATCACTGGTGCTTCATGAGAAGGAGGCTTCTGGGAGTCTAAAGCAACTCCTCCAAGGAGGTTACCCTCTGCATCTCTGCATGATTCACTGCTCTAGTCTTGCATCTGTTAAAATCGCCTTCTGTGACCTCTCTATCCATCTCCGGGATGTTGAATTGCACCTGCATATGTTGTCCTCCTTCTGTTTGGCTGCAAAACAGATACTCCATCCATTGCACAGTTAGCATCTGGCTGGGCGCCAGCGGAATCCGAGCACTGCCTTCACGGAAGCCCATTTCAAATGTCTCCCGAATACATATAAAAATAAAAAGGAACAAGCCATTTTGCAGCAGCAAGTCTCCAGGCGAAGATCAGTGAGGCGCAGCGGATGGAGGCAAAGCCCCATAAGGGTCTGCTCCGTGTCTTGCTTGCTCGCGAATCCGTGCAGTACTTTGCATTCACAGGCCGGATTCTCCAGGGGGCAAAGTGCAGCCGTGTGCGACCAGAGGACACTCCGGGATGAATTCCTTCTCTTTTTATTCTGTTTTTCTCATGCCACCATCAGACTGAAGGAAGGTCAACTCCGGGTCTTGTATGGCCGCGATGCTTGACAAAATGAAACGGTGATCAAATGGAATAAAACCCAACCATTAAAACAACAAAACCGTGCTAAAAACAACACGCGCTCATTAAAATAACCAGGGAGAGCCGAGAGGACAAGCGGTCAGGGGAAATGCCTGAGAAAACAAGCACATGTAGGAATCTCGGAGAAACTGGCAAGGAGTTCAAATGGGTTTGCATTTCTTTTTCTTTTTTAAAGATTTTTATTAAGATTTTTAAACTACTACTAAAAACATCAGTCATCAAATACATCGGACGTACTGGGTCAGCCCCCTACTGCATATCTTTTTAACATTCCATAGTCATAATCAAATCCATTTAGAACAACTTAAAAACATCTTCAAATCTAAGCCAAGTCCCATTTCTTCAGCCAATAATAAAAAAGTTCCCAAGTTTGATAGAAGTCAGTATCTTTTTTCTCCTTCAGTGATAAAGTTAATCTATCCATTTCTGCACAGTCCAGAATCTTGCTTGCTATCAGTTCGTCGGTGGGTAATGCCTCACTTTTCCAACGTTGAGTAAATGCAATCCTCACCGCACTAATTACATGTAACGTCAAATAAATGTCTTGTTTGTTAATATCTTCCAGTATAATGCCTAATAGGAAAACTTCAGGTTTAAAAGCTAAGGGTTTTTGTAGCATTTCCTCAAGCCATTTATGTATTTTAATCCAGTACTTTTTCGCATTGTCACAAGTCCACCACATATGATAAAAAGTACCCAATTTATGCTTACATTTCCAACAAATGGGTTTGCATTTCTATGTATCCAACACCAGACAGATGTGCTGCCTGTTTCCTTTTTTCTACTCTGGGCAATTTGTGCAAATGGCCGCTTGTACTCACGCACATGAGTGCTAATACAGCTTTGCACAAGCAGAAGGAAAGTTTTGTAACTCTCTTAAAAACAAGAGAAAGAAACAAGATTACACCACTGACAGACCGGATAGGTCAACATCTGTGTTGGCTGCATAATAATCCAGTCTTGAAGTTAAGTTGCCACACGCCACTGCAGACAGCTAAAATATCCTGTTATTTGTACAGGTTCGACAGCACCCCTCTCGGTTTTGGTTCTGAGAACTTGAACTCAGTCCTCTGGTTAAAAGGACTGAGCCCTCCGTGAGAGACATCAGGAGGCAAAGTACCCGGAGGAGGGCCTTCTCTGTGGTGGCGCCCCATCTGTGGAATGCGCTCCCCAGAGAGGCCCGCCTGGCGCTGTTGTTATTTGTTTTTCGGCACCAGTCCAAGATCTTTTTATTTAAACAATATTTTAACGACTCTTAATAATATCTATAGGTTTTAATTTTGTAGCCAGGGTGATTCTGGGTTTTTAATTGTATTATTTTACTATGCATTATGTTTGTTTATTTTATGTGAGCTGTCCCGAGTCTATAAGCGATGGGGCGGCATACAAAAATTCTAAATGAAGGAATGAATGAAGCACTACAACCCTGCGCTAGAGGAACCCCCGTGTGAGCGCCTGATCTTTTAATTCAGGTTCCAAAAGGTGTGAAGAACCTGAGGGATTTTTTCCACGTGCTCCCCACACCTGCCAGAATTTCCATTCAGCAGCCTGCTCTGACATGGACTCTGAGCAAACGGAACCAGCTTCTGGTCTTCCATATCTGAGGGCTGCCATTTACACACTTAAATCCCCCCAAATTGCATGATTTGTGCAAATTAGACTAGCGCAGCTCCCTCAAATGACACCTTTTGTACACATGGAAGCTGTTCTGGTGCCATTTGTGCAAAGCACACCGGATGAATTTTCACGAACTGCACAGCTGGCCCAAATTTCTTCCGCAGTCTTCGTGACGAAACCCTGTGGAAAACCCAAATCGAAAAGGCCGGTGATGCAGCCCGCTTCATCTTGGCTCAGAAACAGGCAGGACATGTGTTTCTCGCAAGCAAGTTGGATCTCCCAGGTTTGGTACCATCTGGAGATGAGCCTGAAATGAAAGGCCATACCAGGAAGGAGCGGAAGAGGAAAAGGGAGAAAGACAAAAGCAAGGGAAGGCAAGAAATCCCAGAGGTAGCCAGCAGATGAGTGTAATTCTTTATTGCTTGTGTCAGAGATACAGACCTCCTTCGCGTTCTCTCGGCTTCCATTTAGCAACATAGGCTAATGAAGAGCTTATTGGAAAGTGTGTCTGAAAACAATTACAATTATACTGCCAGCAGGTAGCTAATTCAGTCTTGGAATATTGAGTCGGTGGAGCAGGGCTGGGGGTGGGCGGGTTTGCTGGGACCCCTTCTGATTGCTAGTCTGAGGGGGTGCGGGACAATGTTTGCAAGGGGCAGCCAGGCGGTGTTTGGCATTGCACGGAAGAGGCCACTGGGGCAGGGCCACGTTTCGCAGCAGGTGGGGTTATTATTTTGTGCTTCGATATGCAGAGAGGGTGAGTCTTGGGGGACCAACTCAGCAATCTTTGCTTTCGGGTCCATGCAGTAGTGTAGCAGAATCAGGGTTCGGGGTCAAGAAGCCACGCTTGTTTCTAAACCACCCAGTTGCTGGGCAGACCACCAACCAAATCGTCCGCACAGAGTGTATTTTAAGAACCTTCATTGCAGATTGTTTAATTTCTTCATCAGGATGACAGCATCGGCGTCTTGGTCACTCTCACTCTTAAGCAAAGAGCCGTGCACTATAGACATGGATACCTGTTGATCTTCTAGGCCCATCTTCTTGTAATCAGGAGAGGTGGCACCCCATGACTTTCCTGGCAAGAGAACAGCTGAAAACCACCGGCTTCCTCCATAAATTGCTCCCTTGAAGCCTCGCCCTTGCATCTCTCTTGTGGTGTGTCCTGCTGGACAGCAAATGTGACCTTCCTGCAGGAATGGGAACGGGAGGCACCGAACTGAATCCAGTGCGGTGATCGGAGACTACAGTGAACTGAATCACTTCCTACGATCCAGGAGGCACCCGTCACGTTGCTCTGCCAGAGAGAACGAGAGAGCCCCGGCTAATTCGATGCCGCCATTCGCTTTCGCCTTCAGTGAGTTCTCCCGGATTCCAAATCTATCCGTCATTTGGCAGCACTCAAATTAACCGAGGGCTGTTCGTTTTCAGCCTCTGTGCTGTGATTATTCTCAACGATCCCGTGCATTAGCTCATTCGCGACTTTACAAATTGGGCTGCACCAGTCTTGTAACCTGCTTGAATGCTCCGGTCCGTTAGCACTTCCCCCCACCTCCGGAGCTGTGCTCGAAGGCCTGGATGACCGATGCAGGGGATTCCCAGCAAAGAAGAGCATCGTGCCTCAAGGTCTGAGGTCACCCACATGCTGGTCCCAGTTTTAACTTAAAGACGTTGTGTCTTAAGAAGCAGCTTAGCTGGGAGGTGGCAGGGGGCATTGAGAGGAGGGGGGGAGGGATGGTGTATAGGGAGGAGTGTCTCTTGCCCCCCTGCGTTGCTTCTCTGAGCACCACTGGTTTTCCCATCTGCTTGTGTTCAGGGCCAACGTCTAGGGTAGGCACGACTGGGTCCCAGTCAAGGCTCACCCTCCAAGAGGGTTCTGCCAAGTGCAGCCCCTGAGCTTCCTCCTCCTCCTCACCATTCTGAGTCCTTGCTCCCTGCCTCGTCCTCCAACCCAGGCCACGGTGGAGGTGAAAACATGGGAGGAAGATGCCAGGCCTCCTTGCTCTCTGGCCTTCTGCCTCTCAAGCAAGCAATGGGGAGAAAGGAGGAGAAAGCGGGCAGGGGAGAGAGAAGCTGGTGACCGCAGACTCACTGAGGGAGCAGCTTTTGGAGAGAGGCTCCCGCAAGGGGAACCCGGAGCCAGCTCTGCCTCGGATGCTTCCTCTCCACTGGGACACCCTAACAAGGAACCTGTGGTAACATCATCAGTGGATGAAATAAAGTCTCGTTTGGCTCATGGCTGGGCTCAGAATCTACCCAGCCGGGGTGGGCAGTCGGCTTTCAGAGCCCAATCGCAGATCTCGCTGGGGAAATCTCTGCTCCCGCCTGCCCCAATTCACTGCTGCAACAGCTGGGTTTCAAAGGACAGGAGGCCCACCTTCGCTTCCCTCTGGACGTCTCGCCAGTCTGTCAGTAGCACATGCTCCCGATAAAAGGGATCTCCATTGACATTCAGGGTGCCTGGAAAGAGAATCGCTCCCGTGAGAGCCGAGGAGAGCTTGTCAGTCAAACCTTTGGCAGGGAAGGCAGAAGGAAGGCCTTAGAATTTTCTTTTCAATGCATACAAGTTGGAGATAAGAAGGCGCGGCGTATTAACTCTCATGCCAGGGACTGGAGCAGGAACACGGGGCCTGTGACATGCAAGCTGAAGATTCAGGGCTCGGAAGCAGCCGGCATCGCAGGGAGCGGGAGAAAAGATGATGCTGCATAAGAAATCAAGGCCGCTGATCCTAAAGCCGTCTCCTCCTCTCTTTTTGTTTCCTTGCCTTCGACAGATGTTCTGTTTTATTCCATTTCATTTATCACGCAGAATTGTAGATGGCTCCCTGCAGAGGAATTCAAAGAAGGTTTCAGAGGCATTCTCATGGCTCCCCTTCCTAAGGAGCGTGTACGAGTGACTTGCTTCTTGCTGTGCACTGGTCTCCGTGCTCCCTCCCCCCACAACCCTGTGAGGTAGGCCAGGCTGAGAGGCAGTGGCTGGCTCAAAGTCACCCAGAGAGCTGATGGGGACTAGAACCCAGGTCTCCTGAACTGTGGCTCAACACGCTAACCATTGTACCACACTTCCATCATTTTTTTGCCTGAAAGAGAGTGGAGGATTTCAGGAGGCCATTTCTGCTGTGCTCTAGTGTGACTTCTCCGTACGACCTTCCATACCTAACGAGCCTGCTTTTCCCAACCTGGACCAGATCTCCCAGTAGTCCCAGTCAATACAGCCAGTGGTAAGGAATTTGAGGAGCTGTAGCCTGAAATTTGGAGGGTACTGGATTGCCTACCAACCCTCCTTGGGCAGCAGAAAAAAGAAAAAAAAACCAGCCTATGAATGGAGACCCTTAACCAATTCTCACACTAAATTTATTGACCGACAATAAGTTTATTCAATCCATGCTCACCATTTCATTCCCAAAACACAAATCAAGCCCCCCTCTGCCCCACCTAAGTGATGGGACTTATTAACCTGATGCTCGCCTCTCTGGTGTAGGCAGCATGGGACCTTGGGGAGACGGCGTCCGTTTTGTTGGAAATAATAAGGAAAAGATCCACGCTGGAGTTCTTTTAGGAGCTGACCCTCTCATTCCTTTTTGGCTTTGTTCTCCCCTCTGTTCCTTTCCCGCACTCACACAATTGGCTCCTTAAAATTCTTTCAGCTGCTCTTCCCTCGCATCCCACCTGGCACATCCTTGCCGCACAGCTTGTTCCCTGCCTTCATAAAAATTCGGCGTGAATAGAGCAAAAGACGTCACGGTTTCTTTGCTAATAAAGACCAGGGGGAAGCTAAGCCAATAGAAACTGGGCCAAGAAAAGGGAGAAAAAGTTGGTTCATTCTTTTCCCTTGTAACACAGATGCTTGGTTTCGTTGTTCCGGTTGTCAGTGTGTGTTTTGCTCCTAAACTCGGAGTCAGCTCTGGGAGCAAATGACAGCGGAGATCCTCACATCTGCTAAAAGCTGAACCGTTGTGTTCGTTTTATTTAGACATCTATTTCAGGCTGACGGTTTTCTGAAGCAACTAAAGGTCTGCATTGCAACAGCCCAGCAAAGCCAAGTAAAAGAAAATGAGCACAATTTAAAACAGCAGGAAGAAGAAGTAGTTAAAACCGGAGCATTCCAGGAATAAGAGGTTTTACTTCCTATCTCCCCACCTCTTTTAATTATGGAAAGCAGCCATGGCATAGCAGGTCAAGGCTGAACTGCGGGGTGCCTTGGTCGATTCTTGTCTCTGCCATGAAATTACCGGGAGAGCAGGAGGGCCACGACCTTGCCCATCTCCCTCTCTGTGATATGGGGCCCAGGGGATCATATGTGGAGGGAAAGCAACTAAGATGAAATCTTTCCAAAGGGAAACGTCATTTGCAAGAGGTCTCCGGGGTCTCGGACAGAGAAGGCTTCTTCACACCAGCGTTACTTGAGCTGCAGGTAGAACGTGGGGTCTTCCATATGCAAAGCTGCCATGTGACATCTTGAAATAGGCAACGGAGCTTGATCTTGAGTCGGGGCGTTTGGGTGATCTCCAGGTGCCCCGGGTCACATGTTCTTATTGTAAGTTGTCTAAGCCAGAGGGGAGCTTGGGTCCGGTCCGTCTGGAGGGCACCAAATTTCGGCAGTGCTGTCTGTGCATTCTAATGGGTGGGTTTCCAGGGTGGAACTCACCCATGGTATTGGCAGACCCGGGATGGGAATGATGGGAGTTGTAATCTGACGCATCTGGAGAGCACCAGGTTCAGGAAAGTTGCCTCCAGAGATCTTCCATGCATTGTCATGTTTCATTGTTGGCCATATGCCAGAAGGGGTTCCGTCTTTTTACTAGCCCTGTGGGTACGGCCCTTGGACTGAAAAGCTCTTCTGACCCATTCTCTCCTCCACCCCATCCAGGTAAACCTCTCCACACCTGCTGCAGGAGCACTGCTAACTCCTGGGTGACCCAGAACCTCTCAGGATGTGCCCCTGGAAGCATGTGCCATAAATTCTGCAAGAAGCCATGGGAATTTCTCGGCACGTCTCCAGCAGGTCCTTGGCATATGTTTTGATCTGGAGAGGTTTCCCAGAGGAAAGCAGGGCTGGAAACGGTTGATTTAGGATATCCAGGAAAAAGGAGGTGAGGGAGTGTGTACGTGTGGTTATGTGGAACAGTTTCTGCCCATTTCTTCACATTATTAATGCAACATTTCCCATATGGTTTGCGGTGGCGCCCGATGTTCAGGGGAATTGTGCCCAAGATGTATAATTCATCACTTGTTTCCCCGGCCTTCCCTCTCTGTCTGTGTTCAACTTTCCTGGGAATTGATGCCAAAAGCACTAGATTTCACACACACACACACACACACACCCTTTCCAGATTTGTAGCATCACTGCCTTCTAAAGCTTTTTCTATTTACTCGTTCAGCCAAAGGTGCTTTCTTATTCAGTGGGAGCTGCAAATGAAAAAATGAAAATCCATAAACAGCAAGCCTGGCATGTTTGCAGCTTTCTCTGTTCATTAGAAGTCTGTGATTTGCCAAAATCTACCACAAAGAGTCAAGAGTCTTGTGCGTGTGTGTATTCAAAGACACTTGAAAGGAGGTAAACAGCCATGGATTACGTGATAAAATGAATTGATTAAACCGGTGTGTGCTGCGGCTTTTGCTTTCCATTTTCACTTCTCCGTGCAGGAAGAGCAGAACCAAGCAGAAGGTGTGTGTGTGGGGGGGGGGGGGGAGTTTTCATTTGTGTGGGTGTACCTCAGATGGGTGCAATCTATCAACTGGGGCACTTAATCCTTGGATGGTGTGGCTTGGAAAATTATGCACTCTGCAGAGGAAGTGGATGGGGAAATGAGCTCCCCTCTCTCTCATAATGCTAGATGCCAAGGAAGGTTCTTCATACAGTGCTGGATTCGACCGTGGAATTCACTTCTATGGGATGCAGTGATGGTCCCGATTTTGGAAGGCTTTACATGGAGGAGAAGCCAGTCGGCAGCCGATAATCCGGATGGCTTACGCGCTACCTCCAGAACCAGCGGCAGGACTTCACAAGCCAGACTAGAGCAGAACAGCACTCTCTCTCCCATGTTCCCCAGCAACGGGTACACAAAGGCCTCCTGTGGCATACGGCTGTGAGGACTGCTACTCCCTCCAAGAATTTCTCCAAGGGTCAAGCAATGCCCACTCCTTTCTCCAGCCTCCTCCTGAAAGAAGGAAAGGAGGGGAAATTAACCCCCTCTTGTCATGGCAGTACGTATATTTATCTAAATCCCAAAAGCTAATTGACAGGTTAAATGCCAGGCAGTTCCCTGATTGGGAACCCCGAGCTGGGCGACTTCCCAAATTTCTGGCCGCTGCAGATGTTTACACAGCCTCATAACAGAGCTTCATCAAAGCTTCTGGTCCCGTCCCCTGAAGGACTGCGGGGAAGAAATCCGTCAGGTCTTTGATGGATTAGCAGCTTTTCATTTCCATTTCCTCGGCCCATCAGACTCTCACGTCAGGCTCGGGCGACACCCACAACGGGCCGAAGGTGCTGAGCATCGTAGCACAACTAAGCACGGGCTGAGAGGCGCTGATGATGAATCCCCCCCCCACACGCTTACAGCCCCTCTCGCCTCCCTCCTCCTCCTCCTCCTCCTCGCCGGCTGTTTAATGGTAGGGAGAAAGCTGCACTGCTCAGGACAACGGACGAGCCCGGCTGGGTCAGGCCAAGCGCATCCCATTCACCAGGTGGCCCACCGGCCGCACGAGGGAATCCACAAGCGGGCCCCGAACGGGACCACCTCCACCTGCCCAGGGACTGTGGGCAAAGGCACTCCGCCTCCGGTGCTGAAGGTCACAGTAGCCCTTGGGGCTGAACTTTTCCTTCGGGAATCTGTCCCGTGCCCAAAGTGGTGGTGGCCACACACCTTCTGGGAGTGGATTCCAGAGCTTAGCTCTACGCCGTGTGAAGAAGACCTTCCTTTGATTGTCCCTGAACCTCCCGCACCATTCATGGGGGCGCCCCTTTGGGGGGCTGGCAGAATGAAACAGGAACCCCTCCTGCCCTCTTTCTTCACACCAGCCAACCTGCTGTACCCCCGCTCCATCTCTCCTCTTGCCCCCACCCTTTCCACGCCTGCCCCCGACTGGCAGGGAAGGTTCTGACCTCGGGATCCCGGTGTTCTTTGGCGTTTTGGCCCTGCCTCTTATTTATTAATTTATTTGTTAAAACATTTTTCTGCCTTCAGCCTCACCCACTCAGGCACTGTGGCCTCTGAAGGTATATCCAAACTAAAAACCAGCCCGTGGACTGGAAGAGGTGGCATACTCCTGGATCAATAAAGCAAACACACTGGCTTTTTCTTTCTTTTTTTAAAAAAGGCAATTTTCCCTATAACATTTAGGCTATGCAGGTGGAGGAGTATGAAACTGGTATTGAATTCCTTACAGGGAAAAAGTCAATATATGTATATTTAATATAATCATATTAATATATTATATATCAATATAAATGATGTTAATATATAACAATATTAATAGATTGTGCAGTGATATAATTGTATAAAATATACATACATTACCTATATAATTAATATAATTACATATAAATGAATAAATAAAAAGCACAATAAAACCTGAGCTCTGATTCTACAAACCCAAAGTCTGTATACACCTGCATCAGATCCCTACCTACAATCAGGTTACCTTCATTCCTTCAGTTTTCCAAATGTGAAGGTAGTGTTCACAGTTGGACAAACTGGGAAACCCTGATGGTTTGGACCCAGTCAGCACATCCTTTAGACACAGAATTAATTTCTGTGCTGGAAGTTCCTGATTGTTTGGACCCTAGCATCCCTGTATGCAGAACCAACTCTCCTTTCTCCCTCGCATATTCTATACAGGACTGAGTAGCTTTCATTCATTCCTTGTGGATATTGATCAAACTGTTGAGGGCTAAGGTGCCATCAAAGAGATAGGACTGATGGATGGGCAAAGAGAGACTGCCTTAATCCTTCGTTCTCCTAGGGAGATGATAAAAATAAAGACACTTTCATTCAGGAAGGACTAAATAAACCCTCTTTCCTGCTGCAGGCCTGGTTTTTGTGTTCTAAGTGCCGCTGACACGAAAGACACCTTTTGATCATCTAAATCTGGCCTGGCTTAATTAGTTGAATCCCTTTCAGCTCTCTGAGACTTTCAGAGATTAGGGAAAAGAACTGCCTGCTGTTTTTGTTAATCCTGCCCAGGCAAGCAGAGACTTTGGAGCACAGCTTCCCTGTGGTTGTGGGACGGCCCTTCAGAGAGCAGCGGAACTGTTCCCCCCGAGGGGAGAGTGCGATGCAGGCCATCGTCCCTGCGTGACCCTTGAAGCATCAGGCGTGAGGTCATCTCCAGAGCCTGGCTAGGAAGCAAGCCTTCTCCGGTAAGACACTGGGCGGACAGGCAAGGCAAGGGATGGCCTTGGATCTGTAAGTCCCGTGTTCACGAGCCCCCAGCCTTTGTCGGCTCCCCTTTGGAGCAGTTGGTGGGCATGTCGTGAGTGGAGCCAGCTGGAGCCGGGGGTCAGACTAGATGACCCGGGAGGGTCCTTCTGACTCGCTCTGTTTCTGTGTTGGGCACTGTGGGAAGAGGACCAGCGGTGGCTCCAATCCAGGAGGCAGGGAAACAGCACTGGGGGAAAGGACTCTACGCCCCCCGCCCTCCGCCGATGATGCAGATTCAGCCTTCCCCACAAGGCCTCGGGCTGGGTTAATTCTCTCTCCACCTGCCATGCCCCAGTGGAGCTTTCCCAAAAATGACCCACACGTCTCATGAGTAGGGCTTTCTTGAAGAGGCAGCGAAGTTCAGAGTGAAGCTTGAAGGGTCCCTCCAGCTCTCGGTCCAAGCACTGGGCCGCCATCTGGCCCTTGATTCATATTTGGCTTCCCTTGTAAGCAAGCCCTTCTCTGGAAGTCCCTGAGCCGGACTTTGGCCAGGTGGAGGCACAGGTGAACGAACAGGTTGCCGGGGGAAAGAGGAGGAGGAACTCCAAGGCGGGTCTCATCAGTGGGTCCCCGGTTGGTGCAGGATCTGGACAGAGGCCCAGCCACGCCTGTGCATGATGGGCTGTGTGCTGATCTTGTCTTTGAAGCTGGCCAGGACTAACTTCCCGGAGCTGTGTCCCTCACCCTTTTGCAGGTAGGACAACGCACACACACAGCCAGTTGTGTTTGCTTGTTCGACCTCAACTGCTTTTGGTCTTTGCACTCGAAAAGGTTGTGCACCACAGTTTAGGCAAAAAGCCGCTCTCCTTTTCCTCGGCAATACCCCTGGCTGGAGATGGCTTTGAAAGTAACACCGTAAAAACAAAATCGGAAAAACAGCTTTGAAATACAAGTGCTGTTTTTATCCCCTTACCAGTGACTGAATTTGTTTCCTTAAGAGATGCAAAATTTAAACCCACCAATGAGCCATCTCCAGTTTTAATTGGGGTTAAGTTCAGCTATCCCAGTTCAGCAAAAGGAAAACACAGGCCATCTGCTTCTGGTTTAATAGCCAATGGCTGGATTCATTTCTTCACAGTTCAGAATGCAAAATTTAAACCCACAAGTGTTTTCTTTTTGCTGGTCTCGCTTGGAACTTTTTTTTAATACTGTATTTTACATTCAATGTATTCCATCAGTCATTTGCATTTGAAATTGAATTGCTTTTATAACATCGTGTTAAGTGTATTCATTTTGGTTACACTGTAGGGATGGATGATTCCATCCATTTTGATTTCTCCCAGGTTCTCATTTTTCCCAATCCCAGTTCACTCCATCTGATTCTGGAAGAAGCTTGCAACTTTGAAACCCAGTGGCTGTACCTCTTGCCTAATGTATACTGTTTGGTACGATTTATTTATTTCATTTGTATACCGCTCAATATCTGGGCGGTTAACAAAAGTTAAAAACACACCTACCACATACACATATCTGCCAAAGAGAGGCATTTTGCAGTTCCCCTTACATGTGGCGTGTGTGTGTGTGTGTGTGTGTGTGTTTTAACAAAGCACGCATTGCTGTATGCTCACCTTTTCTCATTTCCCCATCCATTTTACGCAGAGAATTCTCAGCAGCTGAGCCACCTTCTGCCCGGAGGCCAAATTCAATTTTGGAGGTGCTCTCAGGAAACGCATCCCAGTTCAGGGTGGGGCAAGGCAGGTGAGGACATGCCCCCCTCCCTGCAGATGCCATCACTGCCTAGCTGAGCCTTAAGAGAGGCATTTCACACTTTTAGAGTTGCGAAATACCTGCAGAGAAGCCAGCAAAACTCGCCATGTTTGAGAAGGAGGGCCGAATTTTGTGTAGGAAATGCAAATGAGTTCGGGTCATTAAAAGAAGCGTGGACTGCGCACCTTCTAGCCCATCCCTGGGTGGAAGCAGTATCAATTTCCACCTTTCTTTGGTGCTCTTCCTCCAAAAGGAAAGGTTTCTGCCTCCTGGTGTCCAAACCTCTTCTGGAGGCAAATTCATGTATTCTGATGGCATTTCGCCATGTTTGATGCTCAGCCAGTTGCTTAGGCAAGAATAAAATCTAAACCCCAGAATTTTCAGGAAAGCTGTGTCTAGATCCTGACCCGTAATGTCGGGCGTAACTCCCGGCTGTTGCACTGCATGTGATGCGCATCGTGTGCCCGGGAAGCCGCAATCCTCAGGTTTCCTCTTGCGCTCCATGTCAGTCAAGCACTTCTGATCCTTTATCCTTTGGACAGGAGACCTTCGCAACAGCTGCCGGGGCCTCTCCTCCCGCGCCTTGCCACACTCCTTTGTTGGCGAAACGTTCTTTCCAGATGCCCAAAGAAGTGCGAGGCAAGAAACAATTAGACTCCACCATGAATATTTAAACCACAGAGAGAGCCAACCTTCTCTAACAGCATCCCCAGTGGATGCCGCTTATTCAGGTTGTGGCCTTCTGAGACGTAATTATTGCCAGCAATGAATTCAGAAAGGCCAGAAGGATTAACCTAGCAAGACAGACCCATTGACTTAATTTGTCGGAGCTGTGCAGCAAAGCACTCGGAGTACAAAGGAGTAAATCTGGCCCTCCAGGTCTCCACCACCCCGTGAAGGGCTTCCTCCAACTGGATGGTTTCTCACTGACCTGGAATACAACAGCTTTGGTGGGGAAGCTGCAATCGCAGCTCCGGGTTCCTAGGGGAACTCATGTGAAGCGCTGGTCCTTCCTGGAATGGCAAGGCAGAGTCAAATGCAGTGAAGCGGTGGCACGGCAAGGTCATTCAAGACCCCGGACAGATCTACGTTGCCTGAAAATGACTTGGGGAAATCTGTTGTCTCAGCAACATGCAGAAGCCTTCTGAGGTCTGGTAAGTCTGAACCTGCCGTTAATTCTGCCTCCTCGAGGAGCTGTCAACTTCTTAAAGGGCCACTGTAAGGACATCTCTACATGCTGGCTCTTACATCATTTGCAGGTGTCCTCTGAACCCAAAGATGCTGGTAAAGCCCGGAATATCTGGGAATCTCTTGGAGTAGCAAACGATGGGCTACTGAGTGAGACAGAAGCAGGATCAAAGCCGGTCAACACAAACATGGGAATCAGATTTTAAGAACAGCTCTCTTTACTTGAATCCCTGAGATCACCAGTCAGAGAACTGGGATTTGTCCTGAGAATTCTCAACAATCCCCCGCAAGCATCTGTCTCTGCTTATCTGTCTCCTCACTTTCTTTATTTCAGTGTCATGATGGGGGCAGCGAGAAGGAGCCATTTAAATGCCACGGTTTGCACGCAATCAGCAACCAAAATATAGCAGCGTCCCTTTTTTTACAAGTTGGTGGTCAGCCCTGCGATTGGGAGTCTCACAGAAGTATGAACAAGCTCTGTGCAGTCCTGGAGCTGACCTTCCACACCCAGAGGGCTACCTGTCCTGAGTCAGACCCTTGGTCCACCTGGACCAGTTGTGTCGACATGGGCGGGCAGCAGGGCCTCAAGGGAGCTTTTCCCAGCCCTTTCTGCCCATGCCAGGGGCGAACGAGAATCTTCCACCTACACAGCAGGTGCTGTACCACCGAGCCAAAGCTCTCCCCTATATATTGGGCTACAACCCCACTATCATCAACCAGCCGGATGGGAGTTGTAGTCCAGCGCATCAGCAGAGCGCTTGGACACAAAAGGCTGCAGCAGACGCTAATTCCTTCTCTGACTGCCACAATTTCTTTTTCCTGCTCTGTGTCCCACTTCCAGCCGCTCCCCATGCTGGGTGTTTCCGAGGCACAGCACCATGATAAGGCCTATTGCAACCCCTGCGTGTGGCACATGTAACGTGTAGTCCTCCAGATGTTTCTCGGCTCCAATAGCCCAGCAAGGATGGCCCGCCGTGGCAGATGGTGCCTGCTGCTCCCAAATCCAGTTCAGAGGGTGGGAAATTGCTCCCCACCAGCGGCTGTGCAAATCCCAGGCCTCGCTAAGCCTCAGAGTTACAAGTGGACCTCCTCTCCCAGGACTGCACCGAGAGGCTGACTGACATAAGAAAACGTTGTAATCCTTCCTGAGCTTTCAAGATAGGGCGCCATTTAAATCTTAATGGCGAGTAATACAGGAAAAGCTCTTTTAATCTCACCCTTCCTAATCTAAATCCTCCCAACACCTTGTCACTGCCCACTTCCTTCGAAACCTGCCACATTAGCATCCGTCTTCCCTGTCAGTGGCCGGGAGAAAGGGACGCTGCTGCAGTATTTTTCATTGCTGTCGGACTTGGGATGGCGATTCTTGGAACTGCTCGCCAGCAAGACCAAATACACTTGGGAAGGGCCTGGATGGATCGAACCGAGGGTCCCTCTTTCCGGGAACTGGGGCTCCCAGGCACGCTGGAGGCAGCGTAGCAAAGACGAGAGGCCTCACTGCTGAAATGAGTGAAGATGGAAGCGCGGAGACACTCACAGGAGCGCGGCGTGCAGCAGAACGTTAATTTATGCAATCAATCCCTGGGCCCCCGGGCTGGCGAAGGATAACGCGAGGATATTAAATCTGTCCCTCTCGCCGATCTGTCACAGCTCTGTCAGAACCCATCGATTTGCAGAGCCTCGCCTTCATTAAGTGCCTCCTCTACATGATGACTCCGTCCATCACCTGCTAACCGGCAACCTCTGGATTGGCTGCAAGCCGGCTGTGGGGAGCCCTGGATATCCAGGAAGGGGCCAAGGAAAAATCCCTCCCGGGCAACATCGGGGTTTCCCTCGGTCTGTTGTCAACAGGGGAGGACCACAAGGCCTGAGCAGTTGCCTTTCTCTGTGGAAAATTATTACTGTGATTATCATGTTGCATTACACCCCAGCTTTCTTCCTCTGGCAGGGAAGAGAGGGGCTCACCAGGTTCTCCTCCCCCCCAGTTGATCCTCAGGACAGCAGCCCTGTGAGGTTGGGTGGACTGAGAGTCCTCGACTGACCCAAAGTCACTCAGTGGGTTTCCCGGCTGAGTGGGGACCAAAACCTAGATATCCCGAGTCCCAGTCCAACTCTTTTAACTGCTGCTCCGCACCAGCACTGGAATGATTATCAGTTCCCTTTGGATCAGAAAGTAAGGAGGACTCACTCTAAATACTGGAATTCACTTACTGGGAAAGGCACAGAATGTGGAGGAGTTTGGAAGCAATTACATCCTTCTCATCACAACTGTTTATTTTGTTCCTGCATTGCCAAGCAACAGAGTCCTCTGGGCAGGGCAGAACAATTTATAACGTTACAAAGCACCCATGTGCTAATACAATGCCGCTTAGGATTTCAACAGATGAGATGTAAAGCAATTTAAACTGCTAAAAACAATTCTAATAAAAAACATGAAGCATCTCAACAAGTCAGCTAAGAGGAAGGTCTCCCTCATATGCCAGTAACTGCCTGGGAGTAATGCACTTAGCCTGGTGCCAAGACGTGGACAGCATTGGCACCCTAGTGGACGTCTGTGAAGAAATTGTTTCAGAATTGGGGGCCACCACTGGAAAGGCCCCGTCGGTGAAGGCACAAGGCTTCAAGTTGGTTTTCCTGCTCCCATTGGCAAGTTGCTCAGGTCCTACAGGAGGAGAGGGGCTGTCTTTTGGGACATGGTTGCACCATGGTGGGGAGTGCCTGGCCTGCAGAGGGTATAATCCTGCTCCAGCTGGTTCAGAGATGCCTGTTCTGCTCTGGGATTATTTCCAAATTGTGTCTTTTGCTGCAGGAGCCTGTGCCACTTTAGAAGAAAAAGGTGACATTCCACAGCCGTTGCCAATTAGAAAGCAGACCTGCCCAGCTCGGCCCATGTGGCCTCTGGGCCCAGACGGGTCCTGATCCAAAGACGGTGCTTGTGTGGAACGGCTCCCAGCCAAACTCTCTCCCCATCCTTGCTCCGAGCTTCCCCTAATTGCCTCTCTCCCAAACCATCTCCTGGATACCTAATTGCATGTGACACGAAACTCCCTTCTCTGGTTGCAAAGAGTCCACATGAAAAGTTGGTATTGAGCAAAGCCATCGAGCTAAAACGGCTCAATAAACCGGCAGGGCTGAGTAAAGATTATTTCAGGAAAGACAAATACTTCCTCTGCAGTGAGACCAGAATTTCCTGGGATTCCCTTGGGGCGGGGGGGGGGGGGATGCATGTGCAGCCTTCCTTTTGGCTCATCCAGTGACACTATTTAATATCTGGTATGTGTGGTCTCCAAAAAGGGGATTCCGGGAAGGCCTGGAAAACCCATAGATTGTCCCTTGGCGATCCCAGCTGAATTTTGCCCCAGCACAGAAGCTTTCTTGCTTTTGCTCTGGTACAGCACCGAGGAACAGGGAAGCCATTATATTTCAGTTCCCATCATCCCCACCCAGCATGGTTGAAGTTCAGCCATGCCGGGAGTTACTGTCAAAAACTTCTACAGGGCCCAGGCTCCACAAGGTGGACTTTAGGTGTTTTTTCCACAGTATGAGAAGCAGCAGCATTTCCATTTTAAATGATATGTTGCTCTATGCATCCCATCATATAGCACAGCCAGGTGATGGGGTTCTGGTACTATGCAAGTTTATTTCAACATAATGGCTTAATTAACTGGCTGAAGGGGCAGCCAATTCATCAGGAGAAACCACACCAGAATCAACAGAGGATTTTACTTTTCGTTGGTTGTGTGGCAGTGCATTTAAAATGTTCATAACTTTTTCGAAATCCACGACTGCAATTAATATTTGGTGGGATTTAGATGGAGTCCTATTTAGATCATTGAAGGGATGAGTGAACCCAGCAGTTCTGATTTCTCTCTTCCTCCATCTGAGGCTGCATTCATCCTGAACATTGAAAACTTTTGAGGAAAAGTTCACGTGAAAATTCGAAAGTATTTTGTGCCTATTTCCCTATTTGTTGCGAAATGCAGAGCAGTTCGAATGTTAAAGGATGTCAGAGGTTCGGTTCGCAAGGTACAAAATTAGGAAAATTCTCAGCAAAAGCAACTGAAAAACATCCCCTCCCTGAGACATGATTAGCTTGAATCCCACTGATTTCAATGGGTTTATAGCTGGTTCTGGACCCAGCCCAAAGCAGAGGAAAAGATCACGGATTCCCAGTAATGGGCTGGGGAACGTCGTACTGAAAGCCGCTGCCATCGTGCCTCAAAGGGGAGCTAGTGGTGCCGGCAGCAGGGTCCGTCTCTACCAACACACCAGTTCCAGCAGCTCCCGCCTCTCCCAGAAACAGGCCTTTCGCTGCTTAAGCCGAATGATTTTGCATTGAAAGAGGCGGCCATGTCCCACTGCTGGGAAAATCCATCCCTAAGCTCAGAGGGAACAGGGAAATCGGAGGCGGGTGGCAGAGAAAGTCGGTGGCCCTGCATGTAGCACAGTCACAGTGCTGTGTCCCCCTGAGTGTCGGGGCCACTACACCCCAAAAGATCAAACAGTCCCGATTTTGCATCCGTCCCTTCGCGCCCGTGTGAGCGGTGATGGTGCCTGGGACAAAGCGTCTCCAGGTTTCGCTTGAACCCGGGCCATCTCACGGGTGGGCAGGCCCTGCGTTCGCTGTCAGAAGGGCAGATCCCCCTTCTCCGCGTCCTCGCCCTTCCGCGGGAGGCGCCGCCGCCGCGGGTCCCACATCCCTCGGTTGCCGCGAGCAGCCCAGGAAGGACATCTCCTAACAAGTCGGGTGGTAGATGACATCCAATTATCCAAACTGAATATAATGTAATTTCACCCATGGGCAAGCTTGAAAAGGATGCGTTCCCCCGGAGGGTGATGTATGATGCCATGGCCACTATCTCTGTTTGCCGAGCCTCCGGTTTCATCCCCGGCTCACTGGCAAATCTCTAAAGCACAGAAACCGGGGAGCAAGCGAGTGTCACAGCTGAGGAGCTCAGATAAACCGCCGACAGAGCGGCTTGTTGTTAAAATCCCAGAGCAAACACCGGGAAATTAATGGGTCCCCCTTTCTCTCCACCCCTTCCCTCCTTCTCCAGTTAAGTTCTGCTTTCTTGGGTTTTTCCTCCTCCCCTCTTTCTTCGGCTCCTTTGTTCTTGCCTTCCTCTTTGTTTCTTGTTTACGATCAACAGGATGCCCAACACAGCACGCAGCTTTCACCCAGGGCTGTTTGCTTGTACATCAGAGGCGAAAATTCTTTTCAACAAGGCGGAGTGGTTGGGAGCTGTTAACAAGTAGGATGTAATGAGGCCTCCGCTTGGCAGAGCAGTGCCCTGGGGGACCCCCCGCAGCCTCTGTCTTGAGGACGCTTCCTGGCTCCCCTCCAGATTTTCCACACCAATTTTCAGGGTTCTGAATTACTGTCTTCTAGCTCTGAAGGTTCACCTTCTTTGCGTTTTATTCACGGATGCATGTGTGCATCTCATTTTTGGGCTACAGGCTCCAGTTCTTTGGTAACTTTCTCATCCTCATGGGACAGACGCATTCTGCTAAATCCACTCTGCCCGTTTTTCAGAGATTGTTGGGCATCCAACTGTGTTGCTCATTCTGATTTCGAAGCAAGTTTTTAGGGATTTATAAGAATCTCGTTCCATCTGTGCAAGTTTGCACTTGTACCTATTCATCCAATGTGAATTTGTGCTAAGGCACATTAGTGTTTAAAAAATGGTCCACAAGTATGTGGAATCCATATAATTTAGGAAATGCAGTTTGGAGCCTAAAACCCAAATGCATTTGTCTCTGGTGCAGATTTCTCCAACATTCTTAATGCAAGTCTTTTGCAAATCAGGAGTGTACACATCAATAAAACACTGGAGGGCTGAGAGAAAAGCAGCCTCGACTGGGGATGGATGAATCTTTCCATTTCCACTCAGTTCTTCTCAAGCTTCCCAGCTTTCTTCTAAGCTTAGTGCCATTTGTCCTAAGCATGCAATAATTTTATTGCACTCTTGCATGACCATTCAAATGCAGTTTTGGGATGCATGTCTCCTAAGAGCCCATTTAATCTATTGGACTGGAAGGATGTAGAATAAGGAACTAGTACGTGTAATTTTATTTATTTATTTATTTATTTATTTATTTATTTATTTTCTGATTTATATCCTGCCTTTTTCCTACAAAGGGCTCAAGGCAGCTTACATCTTCTCCTCCATCTTATCCCCACAACAACCCTGTGAGGTAGATAGGGCTGAGAGTCTGTGACTGGCCCAAAGTCACCCAGTTGGCTCCATGGCTGAGTGGGGACTCGAACCCAGGTCGTCTGAGTCCCAGTACCATGCTCTTAACCACGACACCACTGGCTCTCACCAATTTTAGGACCAGTGGCTTCTTTCCCCTGCATCACCATTCAGATTTTCATGAATATGTGTATTGCACTACAAAATTCCAATAAGTTAATAATTCAAAGGCTGAGTTTCAGTCCACGTATTGGCTGGAACATGCAAAAATAGTTACCTTCACATTAAAATGCAAACCAAACTAATTTGTTCCCCTTCCTAATCTTGCACATTTGCAACATGTTCCTGATTGTGTGATGTTTTCCCAATGAGCATCGGGACTTGGATGCTTCACTAAAGCACCGCAAACCATAATTCTGATGTGGCCTTGTTGACAATTTCAGCAAGATTCTTCGCTATGTGTTTGAGCATGTCGGTAAAATGAGGCACACAGAGAGACACGGGGAGAACGAAAGGCCTTGGACAACTCCAAGGAGGTTCTGCTGGTTGGAACAATAGGAGGATGTTGTCTCAGCAGATGTCCAGTGCCTAACCCCTGGCTCTCTTTATAGTCGTCATATTTCTAGTCAATTACCTTTATTGTGCTAACTGCAAACAAACCAGCATTGGCTTGGTCTACAGACAGCATTTTCTTGCAGCCAAAAGACCCCTAAGTTCCAGGCAGCTGTGGCACAGCAGGCTTCATTTGGTTCCCTGCATTTGAGTACCACAAAAGAGAGTTGTCACGAAGCTGCCACTGTCTAGGATACGACAGTCACCCTTCTCACGTCAAGTGGGCTTCCAGCACCTCCCCCAGGTGGGGCTTTCCACAGGTCAGCTCTCTGGCTGCAAGTCTCCTTGGGTGCAACCTTGAGTTGTTCCGTCTGTTGCCTGACACTTGGGTTTCATATTCCCAGTTCTTGGTTCAGAGCCTGTATTCTCACAGGGGGACAAGAGGCTGGAAGGCCCCAGCTCGGCAGTCCTCCCAAAGATTAGACAATGGTGGGGTTTTCCTCCTCCTCTCTCCTCTCTTCTCCCCAGTTTCCTTCTCCTGCACCCTTGAGACTGCGACAGCATCGTGCAGTTCGCCCCGCCTGTCTGACTCAGAATCAGGTCCCATGTCTTCTCGGGCAAGTCTACAAAGGTCTCGGGCTGAACCCTGACAACAGGCGCTTAGCCTCTCCAGGTGGTCGTCATCTGCTTGCATAGCCTGAGATTTCTATGAGGCTGGGAAGGGGCAGGTTCGCTGGGAACTCTGGTTGACCCTTCCACCTCTGAGAAAGAGGCCCAGGTCTCCTCTGCACCAGCATCTTCTCTCACTGGAAGGACCAAGGGAAGCCAGAATACCTTGAATCTAATGCAGGTGACGGAAACGGATGGTGCCCGGCACCCAGAACATCGAGAGAACCTTCAACAAGGCCATCTTCCTTTTTTCCCCCTAATGGGGGGCAGCTTTGGAAAATCCCAGAAACTCTACTAGGAAAAAGGAAGATTTTATGAACATTGGCTCAACACCAAGCACACACCCCATGTCCTGTCCACATCTCTGCTGGCTTCAGATGAATACTTCTACTTGCATCGGTGACCTACAGTGTCCATGCAACCCCCTTGAGCATTGCAGGAGTTTTCGCTCGCTGTAGCATTTCCACTTTCTCATGACAGATCCTACTTCAGGATTTCTTTCCTATAAGCTCCCGAGGATTTCAAGGTTATGTGCCACTCAGGAGAAGAGAGTCTTTCTCCCCCCCGCTTTCCTTTCTCTCTCTCCATACGAGCGGGAGATCTGGGTTTCAGCGATCGTTCCCTCCCCACTTTAATATACATTATACACATGGGGTAACTTACAGTTGCCTTGGGAACCATAATTCTGCATTTCCTGATTAAAAACAAGCCCAGAGAGAATGAATGCAGAGACGTCTCTTTTGCTTACCAATCAACGCATCAAGAAATTGACATCCCAGAGAAGAATGAGACAAAATGAGAAAGCACGTCAAGAAAAGTGGTGGTCGTGCCGGCAGTGAGTACGTCTTGGCTGCAGGCGGACCGCCTTTTTCTCTTCTCGCTGAAGAGGCTGCTCCTATTAAGCAGAACCATCCCGGAATTGAAGCTGAGTGGCGGTGGCATGTGTGCTTAGCACTCTCCATGCCCAGAGTTTAGCTCCAAGCTCCTACAGGTGGATCAAGGTTTCGCAGCCGTTTTGGTCCACAGCTGAAGTTGGCCTGGGATCAGGGGCTGTGCCATGTGCTGGGGCCACTCTTTGCTCGACTGATTCTGCCAGATTGACGTTGATGGGCACTTTCTCCGAGCCCCCAGGGCGGTTCTGTTGCCTGATTGTCGAAAGCTGACAGCCGAGGAAGGCTTCCAGTCTGGAAAATGGGCTAAGAGTAGCGCAGTGTCTCTGACTCAGCCTATAAATGCGCCTATACCCACGTAGCGTCTCCCCTGGAAGTCTTCCTTTTGGGGAGCTGGGGGAACATACCCCTGGCCAAGGGCAAGGTCTTTTCTTTGGCTCAGGAGGCCACCTGCCCCCCAGAAGCTGGAGGGAAAACCAGACCCAGCAGGTCAGCCTTCAGCGGCTGGAGTCAGGGCAGAAGAAAGACTCAGCGCCAAGCCCCCGAGGAGGGCGCTCGCTCATGGAGAAAGCCCAGGGACCCCCTCAGGGGAGAGGGCTGGCCTGCAGGTCACATTCCCAGCAGAGTGAAGGAGCTCAGCTTCACCAGCTGCCCCAGGGCTAAGGTTGCGGGTCAGCCGAGCCTGCCCCAAAGCCTGCTTCACGGGGAGCTGGCTACGTCCTGCGTGAACTCTCACTCTCTTCCGGCTGCTCTCTGAAGCTGGATGACCAACCAGAGGGGCACCAAGGAGGCCTTGCTCACCTGGACAGTGTGCCAGCAGATGTGGCAGCCGTCCTCCAGGACTGAGGAGAGGCAGTGTGACTCGGCGGTGAGAGCGCTGGACTGGGGGGAGCTGGCGTCACGTCCCCACTCGGCCATGAAGCTCTCCGGAGGACTTTGGACCAGTCTTACCCTCACCTACCTTGCAGAGTGGTGGCGGTGGCGAGGACACCACCTTTGGTTTCCCCACAAGGAAAAGGGCAGGATAGAAATGCAACGCAACAGGAAGAAGACCCGGAGGACTGCTCTCCTCCCACGTGGTCAACACTCCGACCAGGGCTGCCCCCAGATTTCCACCAGTCCAAGGTGGAGCCAAATATTGGCGAAATCTCCTGGCTTAAGCAGGGTTGGAATGTCTTTGTTGGGAATCCCATAGCAAAACTTGTTTCAGGGAAGAAAGGAAGGATCTGTTCTGCTCAGTTCTTGAGCTCAGGGAGGGAGGGAGGGAGGAAGAGAGGGGCAAATAAGATAAACGATGCAATGAAACGATGCATTGCGTATGCTGCTGGTCTTCCACCCCATCCCGACCGCTTCCCTTTCCTATTGCCACCTAACAGCCAACTGGTGTTAGGCACGCTCGGCCTTCTTTGGGTCCTTGGGACAGAGCCCTCCACCCCTTCGGTGTTCTCCCTGCAAATTGATGGGGGAGAGTTTAAGAAGAGCCCACCTGGATCCCCATGTGGCCCAGGGTTGCGTTTGCACCCTGGCCAAGCCAGGTGCTACCGGGAAGAATGGCTCAAAAGCGACACCCTGCCCTGCAGATCTCTCCGCAAACAGGTAAATTGATCCTAAGGGATAACGGAAACAACTCACTCAGTCATCAAAATCTTGTCATGAGCCAAAGTTTGTTCATCGTTGCCACATCGGTCTCTCCACTTCCCTCTAATTAAGTTTTTCTCCTCCTTTTCTTTGCTGCTTTAATTGCCAAATGTTGGCACAGGAAGAGGGGTGACTACGCGAGGGCAAGCCTTCTCCCTGGATTTCAGAGGAAGCGAAATTAAAGCTCTGATAACCAACCGGCTGTGCCCACGGATCTTCCAAAGGCTGCCTGCAGATGGGAAGCGAATGCGAAAGACGGATCACGGTTTGAACTTGGCTCGGAAAATGAGGATGGAACTATACCTTACCTCTCTGTTTTGGCATCTGAAGGCTTTCCCAGAATCCGTTGCGAACGGCAGACAGCGGGAACTTTCTGGCAACTTAACGGCGTCCTGTGTGTGTTGGGCGGGTGAACAACAGTTGTTTTTTTTTTTAAATAGCTGTAGAATTTTCCTCTAAAAAAGTAAAAATACAAGGATAGCCCCCCCCCCCGATGCTCCATTAGTGTAGCAGGTGGCATAGAAAGGCAAAAATAAGTAAGTAGTTAATAGCAGCTTTGTTTAAAAGGGCAGCTAATGGAGTCCAGGGTGACCGAGCTTGAATGGATACCCTCTTGCAACCTGGGGTGCAAATTCCACTTTGGAGAAACTTCTCGGGGCTCCATTTCAGTGGTGGGAGGAGCCAAAGGCAAAAGGGGCAGGACATATTTCAGCTTAAAGATCTTATTGGCCCTGACCTTTTGAGTTTGGCCCCTCCCACCCCTGGAAGGACCTATTGGCTCATTGGCTGGGTTCAAAGAGAGCCAACGTGGTGTAGTGGTTAAGAGCATGGGACTGGGACTCAGACGATCTGGGTTCTAGTCCCCGCTCAGCCATGGATCCCATCGGGTTCAGTCACAGACTCTCAGCCCTACCTACCTCGCAAGGTTGTTGTCGTGGGGATAAGGCTGAGAGCTGCGGGAGGAGAAGGACGCAAGCCGCTCTGAGTTCTTTAAACAAAGAAATAAATTTAATTAACAACTGCAAGCAGCCCTGAGTGGCTTTCATGGTGCAGTTTTTTGCCTGGGAGGCCGGTTGAAATGTCTAAGAATCTGTTCCATGGATGGTGTTTTCCCAGACTGCCCAGATCTGGAGGCTTTGCAGGCGATACTGTTCTTTACCATAATTTTACACAGATTTAGTCTACAAACACCAGCCTGAAACATGTCTTTCCCCTGCAGAGGATGAATGGGCAAGCTGCCTTGGGATCGCTGCAAGAGGAAGACAGGTTGGGCAGAAAGGGGACGTGGCAACCATCTTCAAAGGCCAAAGCATGAAAAGACGGGCTTTTCCGGCACGTGTGCATTTGGGGGGAGTTGCCCATGTTGGGGACAGCAAAGCCTGCTTTTCTGCAAGTGTGTGTGAAGGAAGGAGAGGTACCCAACAATTTGAGGGAGTCAGAAAGATGTAAGGTTTATAATATCCACAACCCTCCCAGTGAAAGCATAGAAGTGCGTGTGTGTGTTTTATAGGAATAACAGCCAGAGCCTTTGGGAACAGCTAGATGTCGGATCTAGCCATGAAGCACCATTTAAACATTCGTACCAAATATTGGCTTAAACAGTAAAAGCAGGAAACTTTCCTGAGTTGGGAAGGAGAGCTGAAGCTGGTGTGTGTGTGTGGTGGTGTTGAAACTCACGGCATGTGGATTAAGCCACATGAATATGTATGAAGCTCTAATTGGCGCCTGTATGCAGCCAAAGGTGCCCAAGGGCCTAGGCATCTCAGCTTAATTGTTGTAGACAATTAATAACTTGGATCGTCTTAATTCCATATTGCACTCCGCAGCTCATGAGAAAAGCAAGGCGGGGGGACCCCTCGGAGCAAGCCGATCCATCTGCTATGGAGACCCGCTGGCCGTGCGGGGGTTTCTTTTCTTTTCGGCTAGTGAGCTGTACTGAAAGGTCAAAAGCAGCAGCATGGAGCTTCTGGACCTGCCTGGGTTGAGCAGTCACGTTTCTAAGTGGAGAGAGAACTGGGCTCAGGCTGGCCTAGTGACCCCTAACCTACAGCTGGGGTGGCGAACCTGACAGCTGAATGGGTTCCAGGCATGTCTCTTGGGAGCTGCATCCCAATGTGGGTGGGGGGGAGGACCCCCCGCCCCGCATGAGCCTACTTCGGTGGACCTCTTGTTTCAACATCTCTTCCCTGACCTCTAGTTAGACAGTTGTTTCTATTCCACAGCCGAAGCTCTCTGGGAGATGCACAACACTGAACGCGCAGCATACGGCATGATAAAATACAACGCTGATGTGTAAAAGTTTAAACTTACAGTGCATTTTTTTTTATTTTTAGAAAGGAGGAGCTCAAAGTCAAGCCAGGCAGCAGCGCTGAGATCCTAAAGACATTTACTGCCATGGGGAAAAATCATTCCACGACTAGAAGCCCTTACTTAAAAGGGCTGCAACTGGGATGCTGCCTCCTATATTCCTTAAGGTGAGTGTCTGTCTGTCTGTCCATCCGTCCATCTCTGTGTGTGGGAGGAGCTTCAACATCCAGCGCTTGCTTGCTTGCTTGCTTGCTTGCTTGCTTGCTTGCTTCCTTCCTTCCTTCCTTCCTTCCTTCCTTCCTTCCTTCCTTCCTTCC
>NW_025336059.1:3786875-3792480 GCF_004798865.1 Varanus komodoensis
GCGGCGGCGACGTGCGCAAGCCGCCCGGCCGCCCCGGCGCGCGGCCGCGGAGGCCGCCGTGCCCGCCTGCTACAGCCCTCGCTCTCCCCGCCAGCAAGGGCGCGATGGTACAGCCCCCGCTCTGTTTGGCTGGAGGAGGGGGCGTTCAGCTGCGTAAGCGAGGGGGGGCGCGGCGGAGGAGGGGCCCAGACCCGGGGACGCGGGGCGCAGACGCCGCCGCCGCCGTCTGGGCTACATGGCCGGTCGGGGTGGGTGGGGGGATCTCCGGGGGCCGCCCGCGGACCCCCGCCGCCTCGTGCCCTGCGTGGGCCGGCGCTTCCCTCCGGTCACCGCCCCGCTGCATCCTCCTTCCTCCCCGAACCCGAAGGCGCCTCTTTCTCCGTCCGCGCCTTTTTACAGGCAGGAGGCCCCTTTAAGGCAGGCGAGCACACGCCCACTAGAGCATATGCAAATTAGCATATGCAAATCTCCCTCTGTGGGCCCTGTGGGTCTGAGTCCCAGCACTTCCCTCTTGCAGCCCGGGGCGCGCCTCGCCTTCTGGACCTCAGGACCAGGCAGCATGGCCGATGGCCGGGAGGGGTGGGCGCTCTGGTCCACCAGGCCTGGAGGGCGCCCGGTTGGGAAAGGCTGCCCCCCGTGCTTGCTCTTCGGAAGAGCCGCGGCTTGTTTCAGAGTCGAGGGGTCCCAAGTCCCAGGCATGCTCACTGCCGTTGCATGTCCGCTAGCTGGAGATGCGGCGCTGCTGCATGTCTGGGGCTAAGGTCTGGGGCTCGGGATTGCCATCCCGGCATCAGGACGGCACCGAGTCAGGGAGGCTGCAGTGCAGGGCGGCAGAGGCGCCCCCATGCACTCCTCCGTGGGACGCCTCAGGCGGAAGCCCTCGCACTCCAGGGGGCTTCCTTGCCACCACAAAGACCGCATCCTCGCAGCGCAGCCCTCCGCATTTACGTAAACAATTCGAAGCAGGCGCTTCATCTGAACAGGTGGTTTGCAGAAAGAGGCGATCCAGTGTAAACACAGGAAAACAGCCAAGAAGTTCCTACGTGTTTAGAAGCCAAGTTTTTTAAAAGTGCCTTGTTCTCCTCCCAGGAGCGGAGCGGGGTGGGTGGGTGGGGGGAGAGCGAGATCAGGGACTAGTCACACTCCAAAGGGAGCATGTTCTGCAGCCTGGGACTGAGGGGATCTGGATTCAGGATTCTGCTTTGGCCAGGAAGCTCCCTGTGAGCCTTGGGCCAGTCATAGACTCCCAGCCTCTCCTACCTCACAGGGTTGTTGTGAGGATGGAATAAAAGAGGACCGTGCACGCTGCTTTGGGTTTGTTGGAAGAGGAATAAAGACAACAAGAGTGACATCGTAATGATACTTCTGAGGGGTCGCAGGTTCCTCGCACCTTGATCCATGCCTGGGCTCCGCAAATCCCCAGGGAAGGCCCTCTAGGAAAGCAGGCATAAGGTTTGCTGTCATCTCAAATACAACAAAGTTGGCGCTGCTGGCTGGGGGTGATGGGACCTGTAGCCAAAGGCATCTGGAGGGCTCCAGGTTGGGGAAGGCTATCTGGCCACGCTGGCTGGGGCAGATGGGGTTTCCATTCCAAGATATTTGGAGGGAGCCTGCCAGGAAAGTGGTCCCAGGAGAATTCGGGTGGGTGGGGGGACAGGGCAAAGCCATGCTGTGCGCAGCAGTCCGAGCAGGGGAAGCAAGCCCAGAGCGGCAAGCAGTCCCTGTGGGCCCCCTCCCGGAGGAATGGCGGCCCAGCCGGCCTCCTTCGCCCTGGGAACTAGCCCAAAAGTAGGAGAATGCAAGAGAGGGTTCCCCAGACAAGGTGGTGGAGAGGAGTCTGAAGTCCCGGGAGCTGCACAGAGTCATCTGCTGAGTCAGTGGGAAATTGAACGAAGAGAGATTAGAGGGGGTGTATTTTAAGCTGCCGCGGTGGAGACAGGTGGCTCGTGGTGCCGGCCCCTCCTTCCCGGCATGACCGGGTTCTGGCCACCCTCCTGCTCGCAGCCTGTGCGTTTTCTCAGAAGTCCCTTGTTTCGGCTCTGGAATCATGTGGCTCTTGAGTCATGCTTGGGAAAGGCAGGTGCAGGGGAGGTGCTTGGTGCTGCTAGGAGGCATCCTGGAGATCAGCTGGCAGGCTGGAACGGCCAGGATCCAAAGAATGGCGTGGCCGCTGCAACCTCCTTTCCTCCTACTCCAAAATGTCCCAAAGCGCCTCTGTTGCCCTTCCCCGTTTGGCTCTGGAAGCCCACAATCTTCCAGTTTCAGGAGCTTACAGCCATCTCCACTGGACTGTGCAGTTAAACAATTAAGAAAATCCCGATTAAAGTGCCATAATATGCCAGATGCCTGAGAGGAGAGGAACGTCTTCCCAGGTGCCGGAAGGATGGAAAGACTTAAAATGCAGTTGCAGGTTTAAACATGACAAATTAGAAGAACAGGCTTCCTGGGAAAGAAGAGTAGTTGCCTTCCGTCCGTGCTTCCCTCCGTTTCCCATAATCCCCTGTCACCATCTCTCCACAGACCCGACTGCCTCTATGCTTGTCTTTCAGGACACAAGGAAATCAGGCCGGGCCAGCAGCCCAGCGAGCCTATTTATGGCAGCATTTGGAACATCCAGCGGTTTCTCTCGGTCCAGCAGCATCGCCTGAGCAGTCCTCTCTCTTCAGGTGCTCATTACCAGAGCACTGGATAAGGCCAGGTGGGTTCTCCTGTACCCTGTGAATTTTGTCGACGGGACTGGCAAACGCTGCAAGGTCTGAACCACCCGATCACCCGAAAAGGGCTTTGCCGCTTTTCTTGGCAATGTGGAACGAAGAGGCAAGACCAAGCGAAACTTGGATCACGCCTGCCTAGCCCTGCAGGGACTTAGGGCTGAACCGAGAATAAGGGTCTAAAGTTGGAATCTGCCCAGTCTGGCCAAGAAGAAGCCATTTGCGAGGTCCAGGATCAGTGCCACCAAGTTCACAGGACAGTGTTGTAGCTTCCATGTAGCCTGAAGTGCCTGAGCCTGCCTAATCTTGGAAGCTAAGCAGGGTCAGGCCTGGGCAGAAGTGGGATGGGTGACTTGAGGGTATGATTCTATGATTATTGCTGTCAACTGCCCAGAGAGCTTTGGCTATGGGCAGTATAAAAATGTAATAATTATAATAAGGGATGGGGCATTATGCTCACATGACTCCAGTCCTCCGTCAGCTTCACTGGCTTCCCATTGAAGCCCGGGCCCAATTCAAGGTGTTGATTATGACCTACAAAGCCCTAAACGGCTTGGGTCCTGGCTACCTGAACGAGCGCTTACGTCCGTATATGCCCGACCGCCCTTTGAGATCTGCGGGAGAGTCCCTTCTCCGGGAACCCTCCATGAAAGAAATTAGGAGAGTAAGTACCCGGAGGAGGGCTTTCTCTGCGGTGGCGCCCAACCTATGGAATTCACTCCCCAAAGAGGTCCGCCTGGCACCTTCGTTACGGGTTTTTCGGCGCCAGGTAAAGACCTTTTTATTTAAACATCATTTCAATTGTTAAAACATATGATCTGGCCAGGGCAACTTCTTCTTCCTTCTCTTTCTCCTCCTATATTTTTATTTTATACTGATAATTTTAATTTTATTTTTGTAAATCAATGTATTTTTTGTATTTTTATATTTAATGGTAATTTATTATGTACTATTGTATTTCAATGTATTTTATCATGTTGTAAGCCGCCCCGAGGTTTCGGCAAGGGGCGGCATAGAAATGTTATAATAATAATAATAATAATAATTATTATTATTATTATTATTATTATTATTTAGTCTAAGGACCCACTGAACTTTGCAGCTAGCAATCTCGTGCCAAACCTTGATTTCTCCTCCCTCCTCCTCCCATTTTCTCTTGTGTCGTGACTTTTATATTGTAGGCAGAGGCCAAAGGGTGAGCCACAGGGTGAGATTAAAAAGCTCTGAATGGATAAACCAAGACGCTTCATGACCCTTGGAAATGGGCACACATCTTGGATTCTTCAGAAAATAGCAGATATTTGGACTTTACGGGGAAGCTGCTGAGAAATTGCTAGCCTTCTCCTTGTAAAACAGAACGTCTCGTTATCAAATGGAAATCAGTAAAAAAAAAAAGTATTAATGGGAGGACATATGAAGGCAGAAAGCAGGCTTGAAGAGAATTCTGGGTAACTAGCATAAAAATAGTTGTCAAGGTGACCTGGAAGGTATTCAAAGAGTAAAACCATGTCACCTGGGTTACAAGGTTATTGGAGTAGCAGCCAGCTGTGAGACTATATTTTCCGGGCTCAGAGTTTATTGCAAACAGTTTTGCCTATCAGTTAGTGAGCAAAACATTTATGTCCTGAACGTGCAACACCCCCCTCCTCGGCTTAAACACAGATGTCTTTAAAAGCATTATTAACATTGTTTTAAGAAGGATGATTTGAGTATGGAGTTATCATCTCAAAATAATGATTTGGAATCGATTATGTCTCACTTAAAAACACACGTGTGAACTTTTCACTCTAATTTTTCAGGAAAGAATAAGGATAAGGGCGTGATTCAAGGGATCTGTCAAAAAAACAAAAACAAAAAAACCAGAGCAGGCTGAACCGAGGTTGGAAGTGATGTTTGGAGAATTTCGGCACACTGACACGTCCCAGTTTTCCCTTCTCTTTGTGGAGACAGTAAGCAACATTGCATCTTACGAGCATTAAAAAAACAGTTCTTTCCCTGCCTTATTTCAAAGGCTACGGCCATGCGCGTTAATGGAGAGACGAGGGCCATTTTTCTTGGTTGACAGCTGGCAGGGCATGAATCAAATAAATAAATTCAATTGACAGAAAGCCACACTATTTGGACCAGAGGCTGACACAGAGATTGGGAAGAGCGTCAGGTTTTCCAGGGCCACAGCGAGGAAAGGGTAACTGTTCAGCCAGAACACCTGGCCTTTTTTTGATGATACTACTCCAGTCTTTGGAAAATATCGATTTTTGACTTGTTCCAAGCAGACAGTTGAGTTATGCTATCCAAGGTGCTGAAACTCCCTCTCAGAAGCCTGGAGAGGGAATCAGATTTGGTTGCAGATGGAAAAGCTGGGCCCAGCTGTCACTCCAAGTCCGTAATAAAGCAGCTGGGCTGCTGGTACGCTATTCCTATTGCTTCTCACCTGCAGAGATCTGTCAGTTGCAATCGGACAGGTACCCTGATTGTGGTGTAGGTCTTGGGTTCCCTGCCAAGGTCTACCAGGAAAGCAGAGGGGTGAAGAGGTTCTAAACAAGGGTAATTCCCCCTAGAATATGGCTCTCCATCTGATGCCCATCAAATGGAATTTAAAAACCCCTTCATGCTTTATGATATTGCTGTGATACATGCCATTTCCCCTTTGTTCTCCTGGCTCTGTCTCTGTTTTTTGTGCCGCCTCTCCGGTGGCACAGAAGTTGTGGATTTCTTTCTTCTCTGCAGTGGGACGACAGCTTTTCTAGGTCCCACCAAAGCATCACAAAAGAAGGGGCCGGCACTTGAGTTATTTGGAGCTCTTTGTAAGACCAGATGTTCAGCAAAACGGGATGAGCTGTGTGGGAGGGAAGGAAGGAAGGAAGGAAGGAAGGAAGGAAGGAAGGAAGGAAGGA